>NW_019154125.1:15708389-16113194 GCF_002288905.1 Enhydra lutris kenyoni
AGAGAAGCAGGCAGAGAGAGAGGAGGAAGCAGGCTCCCTGCCTGCTTGTGATCTCTCTCTGTCAAATAAATAAATAAAATCTTTAAAAAAAAAAAAAAAAAAAGAATGAGCTGAGATAAGCTTAACTCAAGGAGAGGGCTGCTGGAGCCATAAACTGGACTCTACTGGAAGAAGTAGAGACCTGCAGAAACAGATGTGCTATGCAAACAGAGAGAGAGAGAAACCATAAGAAAGAATCAAAAAGAAATGCTTGAACCAAAAGATCTGTAATGGAAATGAAGAATGCATTGTATGGACTCATCAGAACCCTAGACATGGCTAAGGAAAGAATACGTGAGCTTGAAAACATGCTAACTTCCCAAACTGAAATACAAAGGAAAAAAAAAAAATAGAAGAACTGAATATGCAAGAACTTTGAGATAATTCTGAAGATGTATCATATGTGTAAGAGGAGAGAGATGAGGCAGAAGTATTTTAAGTAATAGTAGCTGAGAACTTGCCAAAATTATGGCATATCAAACTACAGATCCAGGATTCATGTCTTCTCTTGACTAAAACCACAGAGGTAGAAAAAGAGGGAAAGAAGAGGAAAAAAAAATTAATGAATAGTAAATATTTGTATGCATGGTAGATTTTTTTTTTTGAAGATTTTATTTATTGGGGCGCCTGGATGGCTCAGTGGGTTAAAGCCTCTGCCTTCGGCTCAGGTCACGATCCCCGGGTCCTGGGATGGAGCCCCACATCGGGCTCTCTGCTCAGCAGGGAGCCTGCTTCCTCCTTTCTCTCTCTGTGCCTGCCTCTCTGCCTACTTGTGATCTCTGCTGTCAAATAAATAAATAAAATATTTTAATTTTTTAAAAGATTTATTTAACAATGATGCTCTCTCCCACCTCTGCTTATTGAAACTTTCAATTAAAGTATTAGCTAGTGTAGTAAGACAAGAGAAGGAAATCAAAGATATACAGATTACAAAGAAAAAAAAAACTTTCATTTTATTTGCAGATAATATGATTATTTTATAACATTTTATTTGCATATGATATAGTAATTTGTGTTGAACAATAATTGACATGAATTGATTTTTTAAAAATCTCCTAGAGCCAATAAGTGAATAATACAATGTCACCAGATACAAGGTTGATATACAAAAGCCAGTTGCTCTGTTATGTATCAGCAGTGAACAACTAAAATTTGAAATAAAAAATACAAGTTACAAAATCACCCCAAATGAAATAGAAATGTATAATTCTGACAAAAATGTACTGATCTATTCATGAGAATCTATAAAACTCTGTGCTCAGAGATTAGAAGACTCAGTATTGCTAAGATATCCATCCTTCCATATTTATCTATAGATTCAACACAATCCTATTTAATATTTAGACACCTACTTTGTTTACAGTCACAAACTGATTATAAAATGTATATGGAAAGACAAAAGATGTTTCTATAATAAACAGCAGAATACTGTAAAATAAGAGAAAAGTTGGAAGATTTACACTAATGGGTGTCAAGTTTCAATATAAAGCTACAGTAATCAGGACAGTGTGGTACTAGCAAATGAATAGATACATAGATCAATGGGCTGGAACAGAGAACCCAAAAATAAACCCACAAAAATATAGTCAGTGAATCTCTGACAAAGAAGCAAAGGCAATTTTAAGAAGAAAGAATGGCTCCTAACAAATGGTGTTGCTATATTATGATATCCATGTAACAAAACAAAACAAGAAAACTAGGAAGATGCATTACATTACACATAAATTAACTCAAAATAAAATGCATACCTAAATGTAAAACACAAATCTATATAAAATTTCTACAAGAAAATATAGAGGAAAATCTATATAATCTTAGGTTTTGTGATGAGATTTTAGATATAAAACTAAAAGTGTAAACATGAAATTAGAAAGAAAATAATGAATTGGAAATTTACATCAAATTAAAACATCTGCTTGTAGAAGACACTGTTAAGAAAATGCAGATAGAAGCTGAAGACTGGGGGGAAGAAAAGGAAAATCCATGTATGTGCCTTCGGATCCAAAATATAGACTTTTCTTAAAATTCTACACTCAGAAAACAAATAACGTCGTTAAATTAAATAATAAGCAAAGGACTTGAACATAGACTTTATAAAGAAGATGTGTAACTGGTTAATAAGCATATGAAAAGTTACTGAACATTGTTAGTCAGTAGAGAATTGCAAATTAAACAATGAGTTACCATTACATTACCTATTGTAATGACTTAATCCAAAACCTGAGAATAGCAATTGCTGGCAAGGATGTGGATCAAAATCTCTCCTTGAGGGGCACCTGGGTGGCTCAGTGGGTTAAGCCTCTGCCTTCAGCTCAGGTCTTGATCTCAGGGTCCTGGGATGACGCCCAGCATCTGGCTCTCTGCTCAGCAGGGAGCCTGCTTCCCCACCACCTCCCCCCCACCCCGCACTGCACTCTCTCTGACCGCCTCTCTGCCTACTTGTGATAGATCTCTCTCTCAATCTCTCTCTCTTTCTCTCTCTCTCTGTGTGTGTGTGTGTGTGTGTGTGTGTGTGTGTGTCAAATAAATAAATAAATAAATCTTTGGAGAAATAAAATCTCTCCTTGATTACCAATGGACATGAAAAATGGTACAGTCACTTTGGAAGACAGTTTGGAAGTTTCATCTGAAGCTAAATTTAGTCTCCCTAAACAATCCATCTTTGCTTCACCAAGTATTTACTCATTTGATTTGAAAATTTATTTCCACAGATAATGATGAACACCGACGTCTATATCAACTCATTCGTAATTGCCAAAATGTGGGAGCAATCAAGATGTCTTTCAATAAGTAAATGAATTAGAAACTGTAGTTCATATGTACAATAAAACAAAATTTACCAAAAAGAAGAAATGGACTTTCAAGCCACAAAAAGACAGTAAGGAAACAATATGTGCTAAGTGAAAGAGACTAGTGTGAAAAGAATATATACTGCATGTTTCTAATTATATCACATTTGGAAAAGGCAAAGATATAGGTATGTCTTTTATTTAAGATTTTATTTATTTATTTGGCAGACAGAGATCACAAGTAGGCAGAGAGAGAGGAGGAAGTAGGCTCCCTGATCCCAGGACCCTGGAATCATGACCAGAGCAGAAGGCAGAGGCTTTAACCCACTGAGCCACCCAGGTGCCCCAATATAGATATGATTTTAAAAGGTTAGTAATAACAGGGGGAAGGAAACAGGGTGGGAGGGCACAAATTATTTAGGCCACTGAAACTATTCTGTGTGGTAGTGTAATCATAGATATATGACTCTTATCCATTTAACAATAACCATAGAACTTAAAAAGAGTGAAATATACTGCATGCAAAGTAAAAAAAAAAAAATAATAATAATAATAATAGTAATTTAGGAGCTTAGGGGATCCCAAGGAGGAATTCACACTGTGCCAAGAGACTCTAATTCTACTATGAACATGTATTAAACAATTTTATTGATGGGCTTGGGGACAGAAGGTGCAGACCTGTAACTTTGGAAAGGACTAGAGTCTACAAGGCTAAAAATAAAAGGAACTACACAAAAACACTATTACTTAAGTCAATAAAGGTCTTTCCCATGGGAATATAGATTAAGAATCCTGACATTGATATTCTGGAATTAAATATTTCAGTAAATGTGTATCTGATTGTGGGGGGCAAATTTTCAACATTTGGTGTGAGAATTTACAAATAATCAAGAAAGGAAGCTAAAACGGTCCATGTGGCAACAGATTAAGAGTTGGAGTAATTAGTATCCACTCATGTTTGGCTTAATAGATACAGGTATAGACTCAGATATACAGTAGATATTGATGATACAGATACAGAACAGATATAGATATATGTTTGCACCAGGCTTAGTATTCACACACATATTTCTTAGTTCTGTCAGCTGAGAGTGCCTAAAAGCAGCAGTGAAGATACACAGCCCCCAGACGCTGATTCCTAATATCATTCTCCAATAAAAAGAACCAGGCTCCTTGGAGAAATGTCTGATTCCAGAATTTGGACAAGAAATATACAAGATGATCATAAGAACATAACAAAGTTCTTCAAAAACAAACAAAAATAAAAACCATATACAAGATGATCATAAGAACATAACAAAGTTCTTCAAAAACAAACAAAAATGAAAACCTCTTCATCACGGGAGTATGTCAAAAATGCAGAAGCCACTGAAAAGATCTCCCAATGGCCAAAAGTAAAACAATTTGAGTTAAAAAATAAATAAGTTAGTATTTAATTAAAATCTAAAGTATAAAATAAAAATGAGCCCATACTCAAATAAAGTAATGACTGAGCAAATTTATAAATGGGAAAAAGAAAGAAATTTCCTTGCTAAAGAAAAAAAAATCCAAATAAATTTTGTAGATGCTCTACTCTAAATAAAAGAGTATAACTTCTCATGCACAAAGTAAGTTCTTTCTAGAGTACAAGATGGAGAGAGGTGACAAGTGACTTTACTGTGGGGAAATTGCTTTTGCCAGGTGATCAAGATCAACACCAATAGTCATAAATCACATCAATGGTTTATGCCTTTCATATAAGGTGATGAAAAATGCACTTCCATTTTCCATCTTCCTTCTAATAACCCCATTTAATCAGGAGAAAAAGAATCAGAAAAATTCCAGCTGAGGGGCATTCTATATATAAGATACCTGGCCAGTATTCCTCAAAGTTGTCTAGGTCATCGAAATCATGAGAAGTCTAAGGAACTGTTTCAGCCAAAAGAAGCTTAAAGAGGCATGAAGACTAAAAGTAATATGATATATTTGATGAGATCCTGAATGAAAAGAAGAACACTATGTAAAAATTAAATAAATCTGAATAAGTATACTCCATTGTATAGTCCACAGAAGCAGACTTCAGTTAAAATAATGTATTAATATTTAGTTGTAACAAATTCATCATATTAATATAACAATAATTGGGTGTGGGAATACATGAGAATGCTGTACTGTCTTCTCAATATTTCTATAAATTTAAAACCATTTTAAATATTAAAGTCTATTTAAAAATCACAGCAAAAGTATAAAATGGACATCACAGATGTCCAACCCTAATCTGAATGACACTCATTTTTCTTCCTAATTCAAAAACATAAAATTAGACTAATCATTCTACATTCTATTCACAACTGCAACCCATTTATTTTCAATTCTCTTGGGAAAAAGAAATTGCAGCCACCTAGTTATAACAAAATACCACATAAGTGGTACAGAAATGAAAAAATTTTAATCCCAATTATTTATTTCTTGACCTTGGGTTTATGTCCTTAAAGTGCATGGTAACCATTTTAAACCCCTAGTTTCTACTTTGAGGAAGTGATATTTTATTTCCATCTATATTCCTTCCTCAAGAGTTATAGTCAGCATACCTCAATGTAACACCTGGTACTAGAGAAAGTTCAAAGGCTTAGAATGAAAAGTCAAATAGATAATGAAGCTGCTTATAAATACGAGCCCTTTTTCTGATTCAGGGGAAATAATAATGTGTGTACTCTGTTCACTGCAGTGAAGAATAAAGCAGATATACTTGCTTATGTCAAATGTGACACTCTTGTACTTCAGTTTTCTTTGTTGTTGCTGTTTCTGTTGTTTGTTTTTTCTAGTCCCAGCGGCCTTAAACACTATCAACACAATGCTTATTGAACATGGTATGGATTATTCCTCATCCTTCTTCAGAAACCCCTTTGGTCTTCAATTCTCTTGGTTCCCTCTGAAATTGTCTTTCGTCAACTGAGGTCTTCCTCAAATGCTTCCAATACTTGCTACTATTGTGCTTCTGGTAACCACAAGAGGAATAAATAGTTGAGAAAGAGGGTCCCTGGCTTAGAAGGCATATTGTTTGATAAATGCCTGAATGGAACAGGCCAGATTTCAAGCTGTTCATCTTATCATGCAAGAAATGTTTCAGCTTGCTATATTTTCCAAGTTTTAGTCCAAGTCTGGGGACCAAACCTCATGCATTAATAGTGCAAATCGAGGAATCAACGTATTCTGCTATGGTTATTCACTTTCTCTACAGTCCAAGTTGTTAGGACTGTGGACTTTCTGGTATCACAACCATTAAGAGGTTTAAATATTTTAGCAGAGAATTAACTGTAGAGTGGTTAAGTAAAGGGAGTTCAAAGCTAACCTGTCTGAGTTGAAGTTCCATTGCCGAGATTTTTCTCATTGTGAACTTGGGCAAAATATTTTCAGTTTTGGTGACCTGATTTCCCCACTGTAAAGTGGCAATACTAACAGGACTTAATTCACAAGATACTATAGGATTTAGTGAGTCAATGTATATAAAACCTTAGTGCACTGCCTGTTATGCAGGAGGCATTAAGAAAAAAATGCCAATATTATGCCCTATGTACTCATCCAACACAATCATATGGAAAATGAAGGTAAGTATGTCATTCAGAGCCTCAAAAGAAAAATCAACTTACTGGGAGAGTGGTAAACTAAAAAGAATAGTTGGATTAATTGTCTATCACCCTATTACTCACTCAGTCTTTTGTTAACATCCACACAAAGCAAAATGATAGTCTCAAGATCTTGTTTCTTTATCCATGTAATTCAGTTCAGAATCAAATCCCCATAAATGTAAGTGGACTGATAAAATTTAAATCACAAGGGGTCTGGAAACTCTACATTTGGGAACTCTATATTGTGTTATAACACACACTCACTATCTGAGCCCTGGGATGAATGTTGGGCAGACCAGCCCCCTATTTACACCATAGACTGAAGAACATCTTATAGATAACCGTATACTACAGCAGACAGCTAGTAACCTGCCTTTATTATTTTAATAGCTTCTCAGAATCTGTAATCACAAATGGGGTTTGGATTGCTTGGGTCAACCCAGAATTGTGCTACTCAGTCAGAATCGTTGGCTTAACTCTTAATTAGTTGACTTGCTTTTTTAGGAGCACATTAGAATTTAAGTTCTAATCCACTGTGTTTCAACAGTTCTACCTAACTAACTAAATAAACAAAATTTTCTAACAGTAAAAGGAAAATACACAAATTTCTACTGAACAGAACTACTGAACCTTTGCCCAGAGACAGCATTCCAAATGTAAGCATGATTAAATTCCTTTTGAACTTTCCAGGTGAGATGATCCTCACCATACTCAACAATAAATTTTTCTATTAACCATTTCATATGGAATTTTCATCAAAAATGAAAATAATTCTCCAGGGTCACATTAAACAAGTATTGGAAATAATTTAACTTGGGTAGTTCTGCTTTCAATCATTTCATAAACCACTATTTATTCTGTTTGAGCCTCCTCATGATTGTGATATCAGAAAATACAGGAACATAAAGACTTGGGCTGTAGTAAAAGCAACTGATCACAGAAGAACTTTTGTTTCCTTGATTTGCAACATTAAAAGTTGAATAGCAGTTTTTACTATCTTCTCAACCTAAAACAAAGTTCTAGGTCATCAGTTTAAAGAAGAGATAGCTTATAAAAGCAAAAATGGATGCCTTACTGTACTTTGCTGATGACGTTACTCTTCTGGGTTATAATTCTGTCTTTTCTGTTATAAATACTTCCTTAATATCTGTCATCTGTCACAAAGGTCAACTAGGACTGCACTCAAACTTGCCTTATGAAACTGTGGAAGTAAGGAGGCATGGACTTGCAGAGCCCCTGCAGATTTGACATGCGGGAGTGGGCTCTGCAGCTCCTGGAGATTGTGTTGAGAATGAAGAAAATCTCTAATTCAGCTTCTGCTTGTCCCGTGTTGTCTAGTACAATCATCTCCAGAGAAATAATCAGTAGAAGCTCAGGCCAACAATATGGCATGCTTTTCAAGATACTGAAAAGCTCTTAGGTGTAAGGAGCTACCAAAGTACATTAATTTCCCCCTTCTCACCTTCACAGCTGGCAGATTAAAAGTGGGAGACTGTCCTCCTGGTTTGCTCCTCCCCAGTACTATTTCTTTCTAACAGTCTAAAGTCGGTTTTTGACATGAGGACTGGCCATCAAACAAGGGAGCTCACTGCAGTGCTATGGAGTGTGTGCTGCTATTGGGTGTGTGGCTCATTCCCAAAAGTAAACAAGTGTACGGATATAATACAGAACCACAAAAATAAATACAATAGTACTGGTAGGGCTGTATATACCCAAGGAACACAATTGGGAGGTTTCAGATGGACCAATTTGTAAGTAGCAACTAATTATGCAATAAAGATGCCACTAAAATCAATGGGGGAAATAGATTGTTTAGCAGATGGTTTTAGGAAATGGTCCACTATTAGGGAAAAAATTAAAACTGTTTCCCCACATAATTCCATGTTCAAAGTATGAAACCAGATGTATTGAAAACATAAATGTGGAAGATAAAACAATAAAGATAATAGGAGATAATGAACTAGAATATTTTTATTCCCCACAGTGATATTCATGCACCATCCTGGAGATTAATCTGGCAATACAGAATCTAATTATGTATGTGTAACCCTTAGGGCAAAGACAATGTAATCCTGGATAAAAATTGTGAAGACATTCTCATACAAAGAGTCAAAATTCTCAGAATTGAAATTTTTTTACTTAGTATGATTTATGTTATAGGTATAGCACATGTATCTTATTGAAAGTAAATATCTATGTGCCTATAAATGATGAAAACACACTGAATTTCAACTTGAAGTAAGTCAATAAGAGTATATGTCTTCCACATTTATCCCATGACATTTGAAGGGACAGAAAAAAAAAATTAGGAAAATGATTTGTGTTCCTCAGAAGAAAAATTCAATGACAAGTCAAACTGGAATTAGAAAAAATAATACTTGCCTCACCTACTTGCCTCTCATAGTTCCACTGAATAAATTTATCTACATGCTTCTTACAAATTTTAAAATTAGCACATCGTTAAATTTTGAAGTTTATAACAGTGAAGGTATAATGAAAATGAAAAAATGTAAATCAGATAACAAATCCTACTAATCAAACATATATGTATAGGAAGTGCAAGTAGATTCTTCCCTAATACTCAGAATTTACCAATAAAATATTTTAATAAAAACGTTAATTTTAAGAAAGAGTCTTGAGATATAATATTAATATCAATAACCTGATTGCAGATCTATATCCATCTATGTATAAGGAGGTTATTTAACTAGAGTTAATTTCAGGAGTTCTTTTAGTTCAATAAAAAATTACTCTTTTTTCCTAATGTCGTTATCATTTCGGACTGCTGTATTTGATGGAATTCTCCTACTAAATCACCTCTGTAAATTCTAGGAACACCTAACCTAGGGTGACCAAAATTTACAGGAGTTTTTGATTTAACGTCAAGGAAAGGGAACTGAAAAAGTACTCAGAAGGCTAGGACAGAAATGTGATTTGCCATCTTATAGCTAACTAAACATCTAGTTGTTCAACTATACCATGTTCTTAGAATTGACAAGGATATGGGTCCTTATGAAGGTCTAATAAGACAATTTATAAAACCCAAATGCAAAAATGTTATAGGATAACATTATCATGCCTGGTAAAGGTAACAATCATCATGATTGTTCAATTTAGAACTTTTTTTTAGAATCAGCCTTCAAGCTGTCTTTTCCTCCTATTTGAGTAACCTCTACTTCATTCCTCATTTTCTCCAAGTCTGGCTCATTGAAGAAACGAAGAATTATCTGTTTGGCTAATTTGGATCAAAATATCTTCTGCTTTTTTATTATTTATTTCATTCAGGAGAAGAATAAAGAAGTGAATAAAGAGGAAGGAGAATAGTTTTTCGGGGATATACTTGGCAAGTAGATACAAAAATGTTTAATGGGTGCATTTGTAAGTAGCAAAGAAAGAAAGAGAGAAAATCCTCTTATCTGAAAGATTCTGCTATGCTAATGTTTATTCTCTTAAAGAACATAAATTAGCAGAAAGCTTACTTGAGCAAAAATGATCATTATATATTTATAACTACATATATGTGTATATATAAACACATGTATACAAATAACCATATATATATATAGAAAATGTATCTATATATCTACTGCTCGATAGTTTAAGGCAATTTTATCTACTGTTAATTGCAATTACTCATATGCAATTATGATTATATGTATACCTAAATATAGTGAAATACCTAAATATTTTAATCAAATACTAATATAATTAAAGGAGAAATAGACAACTGTACAGTAATAGAAGGGGATTTCAATACCACACTTTCAACAATGCACAGCTCATCTAGACAGAAACCAACAAGGAAATATTGGATTTGAACCTTACTTCAGGAAGGCCATTTGATAAAATACAACATCTTTTCATAATTAAAAACCCTCAACAAATTGGGTATAGAAGGAACATATCTCACCATAATAAAGGCCTTTTTTTTTTTTTTTTTTTTTACAAATTCACAGCTATCATACTCAGTGGTAAAGGGCTGAAAGCTCTTCCTTCTGAGTGAAATAAGTCAAGCAGAGAGAGTAAATTATCATATGGTTTAGCTTATTTGTGGAGCATAAGGAATAACACGGAGGACATGGGGAAATGGAGAAAAGTGAGTTCGGGAAATTGGAGGGGACGACGAACCATGAGAGACTGTGGACTCTGAGAAACAAACTGAGGGTTTTGGAGGGGATGGGGGTGGGAGGTTGGGTGAGCCTGGTGGTGGGTATTATGGAGGGCACGTATTGCATGGGGCACTGGGTGTGGTGCATAAACAATGAATTTTGGAACACTGAAAAGAAAAAAAAGAAAAGAAAAGGAAGCTCTTCCTTCAAGGTCAAGAACAAAATGAGGATGCTAACACTACTGTTATTCAACATTGTACTAGAATTCCTAGCTAGAGCACTCAGGCAAGACGAAGACATAAAAGGCATCCAAATCAGAAAGGAAGGAAAAAAAAAAAACTGTCTTTATTAGTTGATAATAAGATGTTATATATAGGAAATTCTAAAGACCCAAAAAAGACCTCCAAAACCAGAAAACAAAACAAAACATTGGAACTAATCTACAATTTCAGTGAATTGCAGGAAATGAAATTAACATACAGAAATTAGTTGTTTTTCCATACACTATCAACAAAATATCTGAAAAAGAAATATTCACTATATTTTAGAATAGTACCAAACCAATAAAATCTTCAGAAGTGAACTTATCCAAGAAACTGAAAGATGTGTACAATGAAAAGTACAAGACTCACAGAAAAAGATTAAAAGGGTATAAACCAATGGAAAAATATCCCATGTTTGTGGATTGCAAAAATTGATATTGTTAAAATGTCCATGCCTGCCAAATCCATCCAGAGTCAATGCAATCCCTATGAAAAATCTAATGCCATTTTTTTCAAAGCAGTACTAGAAATAACAATTCTAGAGCCACAAAAGACCCCAAATAGCTAAAGGAAACCTGAAGAAGAAGAAAGCTGGAAGCATCACACTTCCTGATTTGAAATTAGGCAGCCATCGAAACAGTATGGCACTGGCATAAAAATAGACACATAAATCAATAGAACAGAATAAAAAGCCCCATGGAAATAAAAACCACTTATCTTGTCTACTAATATTTGACAATGGAGCCAAGATATTCAATGGGAAAAGGACAGTCTCTTCAATAAGTGGTGTTGGGAAATTGGATAACTACATGTAGAAAAGAGAAAATGGACGCTTATCTTACATCACTCACACAAATTAACTTGAAATGGATTTAAGACTTAAGTATAAGGCCAGTAAACTCAAAACTCCTAAAAGAACACATTGATAAAATGATCCTTGGTACTGGTTTTGGCAAAAAAAAATTTTTTTTTGGATATGACACCAAACACAAATAACAAAAGAAAAAAATAAACAAGTGGGACTACTTTGAACAAAATCTTCTGCACAGCAAAGGAAACAATCACCAAATTGAAAAGACAACCTATTGAATGGAAGAAAATGTTAGCAAACTATGTATTGGATAAGGGTTTAATATTAATATCCAAAATATAAAAGGCTGCATACAATTCAATAGCAAACATAATCTGATTGGGGCACCTGGGTGCCTCAGTTGGTTAAGAATCTGTCTTTGGCTCAGGTCATGATCTCAGAGTCCTGGAATCCAGCCCCACATCAAGCTCACCACTCAGCGGGAAGCCTGCTTCTCCCTCTCCCACTGTCCCACCACTCCTGCTTGTGCTTTCACTATTTCTCTCTCTCTCAAATAAATAAAATCTTAACAAAAAAAGATTAAAAATGGACAAAGAAATTGAAGAGACTTTTTTTCAAAAGGCCATAGAAATGGCCAACAGATACTTGAAAAGGTGCTCTGAATCATTCATCATCAGAGAAATGCAAATAAAAAAGCACAATGAGATATTACCTCATCCTATTAGAATGACTATTATCAAAAAGACAAGAGAAACCTATGTTGGCAAGGATTTGGAGAGAAAGGAAACCTTGTGTACTATTGGTGGGAATGTAAATTGGTGAAACCACTAGAGAAAACAGTATGAATTTGCTGAAGAAATTAAAAAATGGGAAAAGCAGGTGATCCAACAATCCCACTTCTGGGTATATATCCAAAAGAAATGTAAATAAGATAATAAGATATCCTATGTTTATTGAAGCATTATTCACATTAATAAAGATATGGAAATAATCCAAGTGTCTGTCAATGGATGAAAGGATAAAGAAGATGATTTTTTAAAATACAATGTAATATTACTCAGCAATGAGAAATAAACAAATTTTGCAATTTACAACAATGTGGATACTCCATGACGGTATTGTGCTAAGCAAGATAAATCAGAGAAAGACAAATTCTGTATGCTATCACTTATATGTGAAATCTAAAAAAAGCCAAACTCATAGAAACTGGGAGTAGTACAGTGGTTACCAGGGGCTGGGTGTGTGGGAAAGGGAAGATACTAATAAAAGTGTACAAAACTGCAGTTAGAAGATTAGTAAATTCCAGAGATCCAACCTACAGTGTTGTGTTTATAGTTAATACTGTATCATATACTTCAAAGTTATAAGACACTAGGTCTTAAATATTCTCAGAACAGAAAAAAATAATAATTATGTGGTGTAATGGTTGTATTAGCTTATGTTACACTGGTGATCATACTGTAATATATAAATGTATTAAATCATCACAGTATTCACCTTATACTTACACAACATTATATGTCAATAAAAAAGCTTTTCTCAAGAAAAAAAAAATTCAACCTGAAGATTATATTGCAAAAATACTGCTGCATAAAAAACTGATAGCTCTGAACTGATATTCTAGAGAGTAACCTATCCAAGTTCAGAGTTATTTTGTTCTTCAGAGCTTTCTTAGGGAAAAAAATAATACCTTTGAAACAAAGACATACTCAGGATGCAAGTATTTTTTCCCACTCACCTCAGAGTAACTTAAATAGCAGCCAACTAAACATTTAATTAAACAAACAACATGTAAGAGCTTGTTCTCAATTAGGAGAACTCTGTTTCTTCGAATGCAAATATAGATCAAGAATCCCTGGATGTTTTCTAGTTCTATAATCGCTGAGAACTACATGAATATGATCTTGGAACAAAGCCATGATTTAGATATCCAGCTTAGGAAAAGTTCCATTTTATATATGGAATTAGATTCTCTCTAGAACTTAGAACTATCACCAGAGGGAAACATTTTTTTTCCAATTCTATGTCTATGTTTACATAACAGAGGTGGTCTTCAAACACAGTGTTTCCTGAAAATGATAGTTTTCTTATCATTTTTCATGTATTTATATAATATTAACAATGGCATAATTTATTGGTATTAATTCTAATCGACATCTAATATTAATAATATTTTATATGCTTTGTTCAAATAGTTAAAATTAACACATTGTATCACCTTAGGAAAATTCAGGGAACATTACAGCAAGTTCTTTGGCAATGGAAGCATATAACCTCTAGGATATATATTTTTTTAATTCTGATCTGCATTATTTTGTTATCGAAGAACAGCTTATCCCCACTCGCAGTCAGTATGAATCTATATAATTTATTTTTCTTTCTTTGGCCTCAAACTATTCTTCATTGTCTTTATACCGATTCTCCATCCTACAGTAAAAATATTACAATAATGATAATATAAAATAATATTATAAAATAGGAGAAAAACACAACTAAAAGTGACCTTTTCATAAAAACATTAAGAAAATTTTTATTGTAAAGCAGAATTTCCTATTAAAATTAATGTATGGGGGCACCTGGGTGGCTCAGTTGTTAAGCATCTGCCTTTAGGTAAGGTCATGATCCCAGGACCCCGGGTTCTAGCCCTGCATTGGGCTCCCTGCTCAGCGGGAAGCCTGCTTCTCCCTCTCCCACTCCCCTCCTCCTATTCCCTCTCTCACTGTGTCTCTGTCAAACAGATAAATAAAATTGTTAAAAAAGAAATAACATATGAATCTATACATTTATTTTTTGTTCTTTCTTCCTTTTATTTTCCCAGAGCTTAAGATTCTTTCAATGAACCACTTTTATTTAAATAACTTTATTTGAATAATTTAAATATTTTCTCATGGCAGCTGTACTCAACGTGTTCAAAAGAATTAATGATCAATAGTCTCTCTGCACTAAAGTTATTATCCAGAGAATCATGAAAAGGAAAGTTAAACCCCTAAAGTGAGAAATGTTAAATTATTTTTTAAATGAGGCTATTTGACTGACAATGGTTTAAATGCCTCAGTAGCTTACTTAAGCAAACTAAAGTCTAAGCTTGTAATGTCTCAAGCTTAAGAAATCAAAACCAAAGGACAACCAATCACAAACACCCAACTAGATTTTCACAAATAAGACAACTGCTGAAGTTAGAGCCAATCACATAATTTCTTTGTCTTGCTTCTGCCTCTTCTTTAAAACTCTTCCCCCAGTTCCTGTTACCAACCACTTCTAGTCTGGCAGTGCCCAACTATAATCAGTGTTGGCTCACGTAAACTCTTAAAGTGTTTAATAAGCCTCATTTCATCTTTTAACAGTAGCAAAGTAAAACCCTTCTTTCACTCTGTCCCGTTAGTCCCTAATTTTGACTGATGAGCTTGCACCACACTCACCGGTTACTTGTCCTACCATTCCATATAAACAAATTCAAGGTCACTGATATGGATACACACACACACACACACGCACGCACACACTCAGTAATATATGATTCATGCTAAAGGAGACTCATCCTAGACCTGAATAATGATATGACCTAGTATTACACAGAAACATTCTTCTACTTTGATACTTGGTTCAAGTCTTTTAAATGACACTGTAGGTTGCTAAAGGTCAAAGAGAAAACAGAAGTGTGAAGATCATAAACAATGTTAACAGACTATTAGGTAGTGAAATTTTACCAAATATCTGTAAACATTTTAGAAAATGATTAGACCATTCTCCTGACATATGTGGGATCTGATCCTACTTTGGAGTAAAGATTTTATGGAGTTAAAATTTTTTAAGGCTACAACCAAAAAATACCTGGAATAGATTGAATAGATTCTGGATGCACAAGGACAATTCAGAAGGTTAATCTAGAAGCATGCCAAATCTCAGAGAAGAAGTGCATCACTGTGGTGCTGTGGTGACTTTTAGCTGCCACCTGGACCTGCTGAATGTATGGGTGGCCATGACATCTTTCATCAGTCCATAGTAGCCCAGGGCACTGCACCACCATCATGCATCCCTCTGTCTTTTTAAATTTTTCAAATGACTGAGTTTATTGGTCCTTAGTATCATTCTATCACTATGAAAATTTCCTCTATCCTTTAGCTTCCAATGTTACCCCCTGTTGTTTTTATTCTTTTAAATGTGGTAGACTGAGAAGAGAGGGAAGGCTTGGATTAAAAAATACAGTGGCATGTATTTAAAAAGGAGAACTTTTTCAACCAACAGAGTATCTCAAATTGTGCACACACACAATGGCTCTAAGAATGAGTAGCTGTAATAAGTAGAGATAATACAGGCTACCTGCTCAAGCCCCACAAAAGATGTTGAAATGGTAACTGCAATCTTTATAGAGCTGAACTCTTAAAAACTCTTTAAAAAAACTCTTAAAAAGACTGTCATTATTTGAAATCCTGGAAGAGTCTCTTTAAATAATTTTATAGGAGTAGATCCTCTTGGTTGATCTGAAAGGATGACAATGTTAAGGTTTCATGATGGTTTTAAAACATGCATTTTCTGAAGAACCTGAAAATGAATTTACCTTCTGCTTGACTCGTGGAAAATATCAGTCTGAACACCAAAATTATTAAAGGTAAAAGCATTTTCGAAGTTATGCAATGCAACAAATTACCCCACAAGGAACATTCCTTTATTATTTCTTACATTTTGCTGTTTGTGGTTTTCCTTAAACAGTTGCTATGTACGTAGTTCACCATAATCCTGGGGCACCTCTTAGTTTTCTCAAAATATTTCCAATATCAGTCATCTCCAGTGTAATGAATTCCCTTTGTCTTTTTTCTTACTTATATATTTTTAAGTGTTTTAAATTAGTTAATCCCTTCTTAAATTGTATCTGATTAGTTCAAAGAGAGAGGTCCTGAGTAACTTAGAAACAAATGGACTCATGAACAGTTCTGAGACCTTTAGACAAGATACTTGCCATGAGACTAAAGCCCTGTCACAGCCCTGAGATGGAGGTCCCAACCAAGCTGTGTCAGATTTCCCACCCACTGAAACCTTGAGATAAATATTAACTATGTGCTGTTTTAAGCCATTTAGTTTGTGCTAATTTATTACACGTCAATGTATAACTAAAACAGAGTCCTGAAATTATGGACAAAATTTTACAGCCATGACAGCAACAGAAACTTACTGTTATTAAGAAGGTTATATAAGGAGCGCCTGGGTGGCTCAGTGTGTTAAAGCCTCTGCCTTCAGCTCGGGTCATGATCCCAGGGTCCTGGGATCGAGCCCCACATCGGGCTCTCTGCTTAGCAGGGAGCCTGCTTCCCTCTCTCTCTCTCTCTCTCTCTCTCACTGCCTGCCTCTCTGCCTACTTGTGATCTCTGTCTGTTAAATAAAAAAAAAAAAAAGGTTATATAAAATAATAAAGAAATTCAAACCAACAATTCAAATATGCATACATTTCGTGATGTCTTGGCTTGCTGAATCCACTTTTTTCTTAAGTCTAAACTAAAATTTGCTTGCTTTGGTACACTATCTTTCATAGATATTTCCTGAAGGACTTATCACATTGGAATCTGACCCACACTTTAGAAATAAATACTATTTTAAAGTCAACAGCAAGATTTTCATTATTGAAATTTTTCACATTGAAAATAAATAACATTATCTTTTTAATCTCATGAAGAATAATCTATACAGCACTACTTTGGCTCATCACCTAAATTCAAGCAACAAATTTAACAGTAATAGGTATTCAATGAACAATTTTAAGGGCAAGAGACAAAGTAGATTATAATAAGGTGATTCTCCAAAAACAGACTTAAGCTAAATAGATTGTCAAGTTTTAAAGCAGCAAGTTGGTTTCTGGTACTCTTTCTTTGTGAGAGAAACCAACATATTTGGTTTGTGGTGTGATACTTGTCCCATCTAAGTGTAAACAATGTGTATTTCTTCTAACTTGATAGAAGTTAGATAATAGTCTAACTTGTAACATATGTAATTAAGACACTTTTAACCATATTTAATTAGGACAAAAGTGGAAAATGAAGTTTCTAGTGGTTTTAAAGTAATATGCTTTGTTATGCTTTATAGTTCTCTTAAGCCATTTCTGCATTTAATTAAACATAAAATGCATAAAAGTTCACTTGAAAACAGATCTTGGTCACTTATTAAATCGTGGTCTATTTGACAAAAGGTTATGTATGTAATCTTTCCTTAGACTTTCATTTGTGCCAGCTTGTTCATCTTGAGATGATCAAATGATATATGGAAAGCAACTAGTGGACTACATTCATAAAAGATATTCAATTATAATAATTCATATATTTTTGTTACTAAAGACATTAAGTTCTTATCTTACAGATTCAACTCACAGAGACTTAAGACTTTAGGTTGTAGCTTAGAAAGAGGATAACTACCCCTTTGTAAACTCCAATAGTACTGAAACTGGAAGAGTTGTCTTTCTAATAAATTATACTGATGAATGTTTTGATCAAGGAATTTTAATCTTTGTATTACAGTAGGAAGATAGAGTACTCAAAGGCTTTAACACAGTACTTAAAATAATGTCATTGTCCTAAGAGAATCTGTATTTAAGGATAAAAAAGAGCTTTCAAGTAACAAAAGATAAATTTAAACCATAGGAAAGTCTCCTAATTAAAATTGATGTTTTAGTATTTTTTAAATATTAAAAATGAAGCTCTGTTTTAAAATAGATTAACAAATTCTGCATTCATTGCTTACTTTACCTGCTTAGAGATAGTTGAGACATAGTACAAACTTAATTCTTTTGTTAATATGGTAAATAAATAAAGCAAATGAACACACTATCAGAGAAAGACATGATTAAATTTATATATTTCTCTCAGAGGTAATTCCATGCTTATGCCTATAGGTAGCACACCTTAATCCTTGGGCTAAGTGTAATTAGAATGTAACAATGGAATGGGGCACTTTTTTGTCTTACAGATGACATAACTAAGGCTCAAGGAAAGGAAATAAATTTCTCAAATTGATAAAGTAGATGAATAGTTGAGCTAGACTCCCGACATCCCAAGCCAATAGAATCTGTGGTTTTGTTCTAAAACAAACAAAAACTTTTAGTTGTGCTTTTCTGCTACGCTCAGCATGACTCAGGCTCTCCATGGCCTTTAGACTGGCTTGTTCTGGACAAATTAGGCCACACATAGCCACCTCCATGGTTTCTCTGACTCTATGTAATCTAGTAATACTGGGAGGTAAATTGAGGCAGCAAAATTTGGAAATCTTGTGTTTCATTTTTTTTCCTGTCATAATATGCTAATTTATTGAAGGACAAACATCTCATAGTAATTCGTATCACTGTTCTCATCTCAAGAATAATTTCTCCCTCATAATTCTACATTAAAAATACATCTTTTTCAGTATCATTTGCAGCTAATTAACCAAAGACAACAGAGTAAGTGATTTGCCAAGTTATTTCAAATTGCTCTTGCGAAAAAACTGAATAATACTGATTGATCTGGCATAATAGAACAACCTATGCCAAGAACTCACTGTTTCAAAATTAATAACAATTTGCAAAGCATTCTTTTCCCTTTGTCCTACAATGTTGATTCCAATCAAACAAAAATGAGAATAAAAATATTTTTAGAATAAAATCTTGGTCTTCTTACCATCACCAAACAGCTACATATAATGCAGCTTGTCAGACATCAGAGAGACTTTTGTCCCCTGAAAAATCACAGTCTAATATGTAATATAAAAAATGCTAATGTTTTTGACAAAAAATCTCATAAACCTGTGAGGTTTCAAAGAAATGTGCATTTATGATGCATGGCAAGACAAATGAAAACAAAATACTGAAGAGGTAAAATCTGAAAATAAGAGCAATAACAAAAATAAGCTGGTTATCCAGAAAATACTCTAACCCAGCATGGCTTATTGGCAATGAAAAGCAAGCTGTTTGTAGTATAATTGCACCATTCCATCTAAGCCCAATTTAGTCTTATTATCTTGTCATTGCACCTTTCTCCTACAGAAATTCTAGCCACCTTGCTTCACCTACTGAAAGAGTAAACAGGTGGCTGCTTCATCCCTTGGAGTCTGTCATACTGCCTTGCTAATAGCTCTTGCCTCAAATAACTAGGCATAGCACTTCTGTGATGTGTGCAGAGTCTTGCTGTGTTTATCAACAGGAGACATTAAGATGGCTTACAAATCTTCTCCAAGAGTGTGCAAGAAGCTTGATTGAAATAATACACCTTTAAAAGGCACTGGTAAAAAAAGGAAAACAGAGTACTTGCTGTGACTATACCTTCCTCAGTTTTTCAAATGGAAAAGAATATCCATTTGATTTATGACCTGTTAGTCAGTTACAGCCAATTCTCTGTTCCTTTTATCAAAGAGAAACAATTTAAATCAACTGGAGCTATACGTTTCAAGCTGATTGGAAATAGTCATACCCTTATTGATGTTGCCGATGCTGTTAATAGCAGATTTAAATCAGTATGCCTTTAATTTTAATTATACATATAGCTATTACCCTCTGAATTCAGTAGAGCAGGTAGGACAAGTTTGAATTTGTGACATAAAAACATATGTTTTGAAGATAACTGAAAATATTCATTTAATTTTTTATTTGACACATTGAATAAAAATTTATCTAGATTGTAATTGTAAGAGCGGAACACATAGAACATGAGTCTTACTCTTCTTTGTTCTGACTGACCTCCTCAGTCTAGGAAGGTGAAGACTGTAAAACACAGTTAACAGCTGAATTTTGCACTAGACATGTCATCTTATACAGTGAAACTTGAAATTGTTCTAGGAAGTATCAGAATTAGAATGCTGGTCTTCCTCTGTAAATACTTAGTTAAAATCACTAGTTTGCAAACTCCATAAAGGCAGTGATTTTTATCTTATTCATGTTTGAACATCTGTGATTAATGGAGAACCTAGTATACCTGGTGGGTATTCAACACATACTTGTTGAATGGATGAATATTGAATGAAAGCTACCAAATAACTGTTATGGGTAATTTAATTTTCAAATACAAAATCAGAAACATCCATAACATACTCAAATCTTTCCCCATTGTTCACAAAATACCTCTGATCAAACATGCTCTAGAGGTAAATTAATTTAGATTAGAATTTAATTTAGATTAGAATCTAGGACGATGATTCCGAGAATGTCAATTTTTAGATCTACTACCAATGTCAACTTAAGATAATTTCTTTTTTTTTTATTTTTACACTTTTTTTTGAAAAGATACTATATGCCTAGAATATTCAGTACTCATACTTGCTCAAAATTGTTTCTCTTCTGAAATATATTAAATATTTAATTCTGCTGTGTAAATATCACACAGTGACTGAATGCAAAAAGAAGTAACACAAACATTCTGACATGATCTTATAGTGTACCTTGTTGCTGAAGGACATAATAGCAAGCACATGAGGGCTAGTTGACTGGCCCGCATGCTGGGCCCAGGCGATTGGAAGTTCTTCATTCAGTCCCCCGTTGCTGGAATGCATTCTACCCATTTCCACAATGGGAGTTGTTCCAAGGACATAGCTTTGAGATAGCATAAAGAAGTGGGCCTGAATGCCCACGGTCCCCTCCTGCTATCCTGCCTTCTCTCTCCCAGCCTGCATCTATGATCTTAGGAGGAGTTCCCTTTGACTAGTTGGCTGAGGATGAAAAAACTCAGGCTTGGTTTATAAGTGTAGTTCTATGATATTGCGGGTACCATCCACAGGTGAACAGAGAGGGCACCACAGCTTTACTCCAGAACAGACCTAAAGACAATCATGAAGTAAAATACAACCTGTGGACAGAATCTGGATCAGTACACCTACCTGGTTATTCACTTTGCCTGGAAGAAGAGATGATTTATGATCTGACTGATTTGTGTGCTGAGGCTAATGACTTGGCTGAATAGTTAAGAATCTAAAGAAGTATGACGGGAATATTGGCAACAAGGAGGTCTAGGAAACTGGAATGAGGGTAGTCCAATCCAGACTGGCATAGAATGTGAAGATGTGTGAATGATTTCCAACAAGTGACCTCAGCAGAAGAATATTTTATAAGGATGAGATGATATCAGTCAGTCTCTTTCCCCAGCCAGGGGTTGTTGAACAAAATGGTCATGGTAGCAGGGATGGAGGGTATGCACGGACTAGGTGACAAGGGCTTCCACTCCCCCAGGCTGAACTGGATACAATCAATGCTAATATGGCTTCCTTTCCTGTTGTGATCAGACAGATGCCTAGTGGCAGATTGTTTACATTGGATCACTGCCATTATGGAAGGGGCAGCATTTAGTTCTTTGTGGAGTAGATACTTGCTATAGATACCAATTTACCTTCCCTGACACTTCTGTCAAATTACCATTCATAAACTTATAAAATGCCTTCTCAAACACCATGGTATTTATTCAGCATTGCTTTTAACCATAGATCTCATTTCATAGCAAAAGAAGTGTGTTAAATGATCTAAACTTATTAATTCTGTGAAACAATTACATTCTGAGTTTATACCAAAATGGCTTTATACAATTTGATGTTTCTTATTTTTTTAATCAGCAATAAAATGAGCTAAAGAACATCATCTTCTAACAAGGCCTGTGCAAAAATTGAATAAAATGTTAAATATGGCACTTGGAAAAATTATTTATAAACTTTAAAATGAAATAAAGACTTAGCACTTAAAATTTATTTACTAATATTATTTGCTTATTATTTGATAGATATTATATTAAGCACTTCACATGTATCATCCATTTAATCTTTCTAAGGCAATTATCTATGTGGGAACTAAGACTGAGGGTTTAAGAAATTGTCAAAAATCTCACAGCTGGTGAATGATGGAATCAACTTTTAACCTCTGAAGTCTAAGTTTAGAGGTATAACTTTTAACACAGTGTGCAAATATTTCCTTAAGATTTTATTTATTCATTTAAGAGGTGCAGAGAAAGGGAGCACAAGCAGGGGAGGGACAAAGGGAAAGAATCTCAAGCAGACTCAGCACCAAGCATGGAGCCTAAGTTGGGTTCAGCTCATAACCCTGAGATCATGACCGGAGCCAAAATCAAGAGTTGGTCACTTAAACAGCTGAGCCACGTAGGCACACCAACCTGCAAATATTTTCTAAGCATACTCTAGAACTTCATCCCTTTATGAAAGGAATTCATCATCATCAGAGAAATTAATGTTACAAAATATCCAATTGAGAAAAAAATTCAAATTGTTCTTTGTTTTACTAAAAATGAACAATCATAATTTTAAAACATTGGTAAAAATTTAGAGCCCCATGAGAATAAATAACTGCAATGGAAAAGATGATTCATAAATTATATGAAAAGGATACTTAAAGGAACATATTAACTTTTTTTCAAATGTCAAATAATAAAGCAACCATAGCCATTTTCTTTTTTTACTTTGAAATTCTAGTGTGTATTGTTTAAACAACTTTTAAAAGCAATATAAATGGTATTGAATTAATAGGATGTGAAGGAGGATATTTTAAATGGAGAGTAAAGGGGCAGAAATATATTTTAGACAATCACTGGTCACCTCAAAAAGAAGGGTATCCATGGAATGGTGTTTTAGTAATGAATAAGTGAATAACAGTTTTAGGAATGACTAAGATGTAACTATTTGGAAACACGGAATATTCACAGCTACTTCAATTAAGTCTGACATTGAGAAAAACAGAAATTTCAGACTGTGCTAGAGGGATAAGTGGAATTAAAGGAAGGATTTTATTTTTAGTTTTAAGATATAGCCATGTTTGTATTCTGATGGAAATATAGAAATAGAACAGACATCAAAAATTTGGTGAAACTTGGATAGTTAAGATGCAATTTCAGAAGTAAAGCCCTTAAGTGGGGTGAAGAAAGATGGAATCTAATGTAAAAGTGTAGAGGTTTTGCCTAAGATAGGAGCATATACATTCCATCCACAGTAACAAGAGAAATATGGGTAAGAATGCAGGTTTGGTAGATTTTCTCATACACAGACAAAAGTAATTTGTTTCTTATTGCTTCTGTTGGAGTAAAGTAAAAGCAAGATTATTAGATATAAATGATGGATGGGGAAGTTTGCTGAAGATTTTGGAGAGAATGAAGAAATAAATAGCCAGCTAAGACAAATGATTACTAACAAGTAATTGTTATGACCTGACTGAGGTTTGGGATCAAAATTAAAAGTTGACTTATCAGCATAATTGTGTTTTCCTTAAGTCTATTCTGCTACTTGGGCAAGCAGACAGAAATATGTTTTAATCTTGGTTAAGGTTTTTCCAGGGAAGTATTAGAAAATGAAAGAAAGGCAAAAAAATGTGTGATAGAAATTATACTGACACACTATGGAATCCAAGTTATATTAAAGAATATGAAGACATAACTGGTTATAGATGGTGATTAGGGTGAAATATTGATGGATTAGAAGTCCTCAATAAACAGCAATGTGGACTAACTAAAGTAAGGGAACTATAAAGAGTCCAAAAACAGATTTGAAGATATTTCAGTAAAAGGCAATAATGTTGTTTAAGAAATTAACAGGAATGGAATGTTGTGTAAGAAGGGAAAAACAATTGAAAAGGAAGAAGTGTAAACTGAAAGCTGAGTTTTGAAACTTCTACATAAATACTGAAGCATAGAAACTCCATAAGTAGCGTAGAAAAACACCGTTAGGCAGAGGCTAATATCTTCAGGAAATGAGCAAGGGTCCGTGTTTTTGTAGATGCTGCCATCCTACAGATGAGCCAAAACATCTGCTGGAATGCACTGCAGAGGAGCAGCAGTTTATGAGAACAGAAAGAGGAGATAAATTCCATATGCAGTAAGCAAAGAGGAGCAATGGAGAACACAGGCCCACCTCCAGGTCTAGTGGTTCTTAAGTTGTACCAGAGGCAACCACATCTGAGAAGCCTGGAGAGAAAGTTATTACCCACAGGAGACCTCCAGGTTTGAATTAGAGCAAGAAGGTAAAAGGAATATTTATAGTACTTTCCAGGAAAGAGAAAATAACTGAAAGGTATGAGATGCAGAAATAAGATGAGGAATTGGTTACTTGGGCCTGCATAAAGTATTGCAAATCCAGGTATACCTGACCACCATGGAAGTGATAAAATTGGAAAAAGTGACCCAAAGAGGGGTGTGTGTGTGTGTGTGTGTGTGTGTGTGTGTGTGAGAGAGAGAGAGAGAGAGAGAGAGAGAATGTGAAGTCATTCTTTTTTTTTTTTTTTAAAGATTTTATTTATTTATTTGACAGACAGAGACCACAAGTAGGCAGAGAAGGAGGCAGAGAGGAGGAAGCAGGCTCCCTGCTGAGCAGAGAGCCAGATGCCGGGCTCGATCCCAGGACCCTGGGATCATGACCTGAGCCGAAGGCAGAGGCTTTAACCCACTGAGCCACCCAGGCACCCCGTGAAGTCATTCTTAAGAGCTGTCTGGTACACAGACACAGACACACACACACAATCTCCAAAGTATTTTATTTTCTTGAAAAATGCTTCTTGTTATGGTTCGGGCTATTTTTATCACTAATACATTGGGTCATCAGTAGACAGACTCATAAAATAATTTGCATTTAGTAATATCTATCCATATTTTATGTATTTTCTCTTCATTTCATCTTCATTAATTATTAATTATTTAACTGAGGACTCATTCCTTAGATTCTTCATACCACAAACTAATAAATTTAGTTGGGCCATGTAGTGAAAAAAATATTGGATCAGTCAACTGGAATCCCAAAGAGACAATTCTTGATCTGCCATTATAACAATGTATAAATTAGGGGAAATGCAATTGGCAATAATAGAATCTACCATCCATATATCAAAAGCTGGATGCTGCACTGAAATTTAAAAAACAAAACAAAACAAAAAACAAAAAATGAAAGATGTGAAATACTATACAAATGACAAGTTATTATTATATATTCATTTCTCTCTGTCTCTTCGATACATAAGAATTTAGGCCAGTTGAGAAAGCTTACAAAGGATTCTCACTTTGTGAATATCATTCTTTTTTAAAATAAAAGGTTTGTTAGTTTTGATCTAACTTTAGAAAACAATCTTATGTTCTTAATCAGCTGTTTCCCCTTTGCTCCACTGAGTTCAGGAATTATATATTGTGACACACAGGTGTAGGGTAATTTTGAAAATCTGGCTCAGTTTTTAAATAGCATAATAATTCTTGTATTGTGTCATGACATTCATTTCAGGAGAACTGTTATTTCTTCATCTGGCCAACTGGCCTCTTCTCAAACTGTTGGTTTTCCTACAGTGTTATTCAAAATATAGTAAGTGGAAACATCCAAAGAGGACTTCTAAAAGACTAAAACGTAATATAATTCAAAAGCATCTCATTTTTTATATATCCATCACTAAGTATTATCCATCACTAAGAAATCTGACAGATAAAATTTTGCATTTTTTCACCTTAAAGCACTTTTATACTCATACTAGCAATCATAATAGTTTAAAAGAAATTAAAAACCTGTTAACCATTATCCATTGTACTAGCATTATTTTCTTCCTTAAATTACTCAAAATGTTAACTTGCTGAATCAATGAATGCTATAAATACCAGCTAAACTCAATTCAGTTAAAACATAATGAGAATGTACAGTGTGCAAATAGCACCTTCTGAACTCTCATGAGCCTCCCTCTCTGCCTATTTATGGAGGTGGAACAATGAAACTGCTAGCCAAATGGTTGTTCCTGGAGCTTTAGTTTGTGCAAAAGCAAGAATGCTGGAATTACATCAAGATAATTAACCGAACCAGGGGTCACATTTATGTTAAAGTCTATTAGGAAAATCAAACACAAAGATCAAGTCCAAACAGCCAGATGCAGTATTTGAGGGGTGCAAGGTACAGAAAAATGAGTTTGGAGACTGGAAGATGTATAGGGACATGGAATCCGAGCCAGAGTTAGTTAATTGGAAATCATGCCCAGGGCAGTTTCCACCAACAGAGACTGGAGAATCCTGGTTCTGACAGGCTGGACGAAATGAACAGGATTGAACAAGTATTAGTTATAAAGTAAATCCAATCCTTTCTCTTTGGGACTTCACAATTTGGTAGGGGAAACAGGCAAAAAATAATCTAAAATGTCTTCATGTATGTATAGGAAAAAAATAATTAATTAGGATTGGGCCTCCTGCAAAATTTGAGGAAGGTGATGGGAACTGTGTCTGGTTCTTATATGATGAGAAGGCTTTTACTAGAATAAAGGCCATTCCTGTAAAGAATTAGTATATACAGAGTTAACAGCACTGAAGAAAAGTGAGATTTAAGAATAAAGCAAAAATAGATCAAGATAGGAAGAACAGAAATAATCATCAGAAAATGGGTGAAAATACAGGAAGAATGGCTGGTTGCAAATGTTACGAATAACTGATATTCAGGAGTAAGAAATGTCCGATTCATTATATGACTAATTTCTCTGAGAGGTGGAGGAAGTTGTTAGACTAAGAACTGAGTAGGTATATATACTGATTTGATAAAGACGCTTCATATTGTATCTGTTCGTTCATGCATTAATTTGTGTTGTTTCTAATTGCCTTTTCCAAATTTGTTCATTTCAATACTTAAATGTTAGGCAACCCCCTAAAATAGCCTTACGGTTCTGAGCTGGGGGCTGGAGAGGGAGAGGGAGAAGGAGGAGGAAAACAGGGGGAGGGGAGGCAAGGGGAAGGGAAAGAAGAAATCTCCTTTGGTTTCTCCCCTAGCTACTTAGCCTTTCCTTCATAGAACTTCCAACTAATTATAGCTACTTTTTTTTTCTGTTTGAGATACATAGATTTATTATTTTTTAGTTTCTTTAAGTTTTTTTTTTTTAAGATTTTATTTATTTATTTGACAGAGAGAGATCACAAGCAGGCAGAGAGGCAGGCAGAGAGAGAGGAAGAAGCAGGCTCCCTGCTGAGCAGAGAGCCCAATGCGGGGGCTCAATCCCAGGACCCTGAGATCATGACCTGAGCCGAAGGCAGCGGCTTAACCCACTGAGCCACCCAGGCGCCCCTCTTTTTTTAAGTTTTTATATACACTCCAGTTAGTTAACACACAATGTAATATTAGTTTTTGGTATACGATTTAGTAATTCAACAGTTGCATACAACACCCACTGCTCATCACAAGTGTGCTCCTTAATCCTATTTAACCCATCCCTCTGGTAACCCTCAGTTTGCTCTCTATCATTAAGAGTCTGTTTCTTGGTTTGCCTCCACTTCTCTTTTTATTTTCCCTTTATTCATTTGTTTAACTTACACATATGAGTGAAATTACACAGTACTTCTCTTTCTCTAACTTATTTCCTTTAGCATAATACTCTCTAGCCCCAGTCATGTCATTGCAAATAGCAGGATTCCATTCTCTTTTATGGCCATGTGCCATTGTATGTATATATGTATATGATTTCTTCTTTATCTATTTGTGAGTGGATGGACCCTTGGGGTGTTTTCATACTTTGGCTATTACAGATAATGCTGCTATAAACATTGGTGTATCCCTTTGAATTAGTATTTTTGTATTCTTTGGGTAAATACCTGGTAGTACAATTGCTGGGTGATAGAGTACTTTTATTTTCAACTTTTTGAGGACCCTCCATACTGTTTTCCAGAGTGGCTGCACCAGTTTGCATTTCCACGAACAGTGTCAGAGAGTTCCCCCTTCTTCACATCCTTGCCAACACCTATTGTTTTTTGTGTTGTTGATTTTAGCCACTCTGACAGACGTGACGAGATATTTCATTTTAATTTTGATTTGTATTTCCCTAAATGATGCTGAACATCATTTCATGTGTTTTGAGTGTTGAGCTTTATAAGTTCTTTATATATTTTGGATATTAACCCTTTATCAGGTATGTCATTCGCAAATATCTTCTCCTATTCTATTTGTTGCCTTTTACTTTTGCTGACTGCTGCCTTCACTGTGCAGAACCTTTTTAATTTAATGAGGTCCCAATGGTTTATTTTTGCCTTTGTTTCCCTTGCCTCAAGAGACATACCTAGAAAGAAGTTGCTCCAGCTAATGCCAAAGAGGTTACTGCCTGTTACTCCTCTAGGATTTTTATGATTTCAAGTCTCACATTTAGGTCTTTAATTCATTTTGAATTTGTAAGTACTTTGTTTTTGTTATTAATTCTTTAATGTATATGTCTCCCACCAAATACATTCGTGATGTATATTTGCTGGATATTGTGTTAATAAACTTTGTTGTTTTGGGAAAAAGGTGTGTCTACTTACTATAAGAGTATATTTTTAAATTAATGCCTTGGTTCCTCATTTTTAAAAAGATACTATAAAACTTAATTAAAAAAAAGAAATTTTAAAACTCATAATATCATTTGCTAGGAAGGACGTGGAGCAACAGGAGCTTTCCATTGCTGGTAGGAATGCTAAATGGTAAGAGTTTTATAGGTTTTTACAAGACTATCTGTAGTCTTACCATATGAAACAGCAGTTGCATTACTAGATATTCAGCCAACTGATTCAAGAACATGTTAAACCTTCACAGGAAGGTTTATAGAGGATTTTTTTCATAATTTCCTTACGTAGGTAAATGAACAAACAAACTGTGGGACTTCTGTAGAATGACATACTATTCAGATAGAAAGAAAGTTCCACGGAAGTCACACACACACACACACACACACACAGACTCTTAAATGAATATGGTTAAGTGAAAGAAGCCAGGCTGAAAAGGCTACACACTGTATGATTCCTGTTACATGACGTCTGGGAAAAGGCAAAATTCTAGAGACAATTTAAAACAGAACAAATCATTTCTAGGAGTTCAGAAGGAAAGGAGGGGGGCTAAACAGGCCAAGCACAGGGAATACTGTTGGGCTGTGAAACTCCTCTGTATGATACTCTAACAATAGGTACATGACACTGTGTTTTTGAAAAAAACCTATAGATCTTGAGAACTTAATGTAAATCGGATCAAAAGTAAGGCTCTTCTGTGTGCAAGGCCTTCTCTGAGTACACACTTCTCCCTCCCACAAAGTCATCCCTGATCCCGTTTCATTGATCCATGTTTGCCTAGTGAACCTATTATCCCTTGTACTTCTGCTGGGCACAACCTGTATCTCTGAGCGTCATTTTAGTTGCCAACCTCCAGCATTTCTCCAGTTCTGCTCTGTAGCTTTGATACAATGCCTAACATTTAAAGGGATAATATTTATGAGATTTCTTTAGAACTTTTGTTGTTTTCTTTATCACCAAAGTATCTGATGGTAACCTGAAGAGTTTGTGAATCTTCTTCACAGCCAGACACAGACATGAGAATATACTTTGAATCTTGAGAGGCTGCCAATAGTCTTCATCCAGCCAGAATTATCCTTGCTTCTCTTCACTGAGAATACTCCAGAATAGAGGGAGACAGAATGGAATTATCAACATTAAAGCAACCTACAATAATCTGCCCATGATAGATACATACATATATGTATGTGTGTATATACACATACATATATATACATATATATGTATTTTATATTAATTTTATATATGTAATATATTTTTAATTTAGCCATTCTTTTTTCAACCATGAGAGAATGTCTACAATGCATAGAATCGAGGGACACCTGCGTGGCTCAATGAGTCAAATGGCCAACACCTGATTTTTAGCACAGGTCATGATCTCAGGGTCATGAGATAGAGTCCCACAGTGGGCTTTGTGCTCAACAGGGAGTCTACTTAAGATTTTTTTCTCTCTCCCCCTGCTCCTCCCCCCACTTGCACACACACTCTCTCTAAAATAAATAAATTAAATGCACAGACTACAGCTCCAAAAATATTTTCATCACTCTATTACTTTTTTTGAAATATTTATTGGGACCCTATATACCTTGGCATGATGGTACCTCCTGGGGTCACAAAGAGTAACTATAGTTTTCTTCTCAAATTCTCATGAAAACAGACAATAAGCAAAAACTAGAACACAAGTCAGCAGGGAACAGTATTGCTCTTTGTACCGGTGTTTGTATCTCGACCAGGAGCTGCAACTCCCACAGGCAACTTACTCAGTCATATTCTTCTAAACAAGGTAGATGGGGAGTGAAGCTCAGTCAGAAAACATTAAGAAAGTTGCCTAGAATGTAAAGCCAGTTTTGTGCTCAAGGCTAAGCTTCTTTGTGTTTGATAATTGTGTCACTTTACCCAGGACAAAGAGAGCCAGCAAAACCAAAAATAGAGATGTTTCACCATTGAAGCCAATGACTAAACTCACAAGCACGCCTGAAAGGACTGGGGATCTGAATAACAATCCTGGTGGCAAATGGGTCTACAGAAGTTGCACCCCCCTAGCAGATGCAGTGGTAACACTAGGGGACAGACCACAGGAAGACCAATCAAAGTACAATGTCAGATGCCGCAAATATCCTCAAAGCATAGCGAAGCAGTAATAGAAAAAACTCTACACATCCAAATATTAAGTATTTATATTACAGTAATCTTGTTCTGGCAATAGAAAAAGCCCAGGAAAATCCCTTTAGCCAAGTAAAGATGGCAGTCAGTGGAAAGTAGGGACAGGTGAGCAGGCTGGGATACCTGCTCACCCGGAGGACATCTAGTTTGCTCCTGCTCATGGGGCTATTTTCCATTCGAACATGAAGCCAGTTTAACTTTAAATTTGTACAAATATAAGCATGAGTAAAATACTGGAAGCACAAGTAAAATTCTACAGGTCAGGTCAGAAACTGTAAGGAAAAGGAAACCAGTACAGTATATGCTGAGACATGTTGTTCTGACATATTTCGTATGTGCCAAGTATCAGAAAATAGGCAGTGTGGGTAGGCGATGTGTTATTAGACCATGTCTAGTACTTCTCTTCTTTACTCAACCTGTCTCAAAAGAGTATCAATTCAGGGGCACCTGCTGGGGCTCAGTCTGTTGGGCATTTTTCTTCAGCTCAAGTCGTGATCCTGTGGTCTTGGGATCAAGGCCTCACATCTGGCTCCCTGCTCAGTGGAAGTGTGCTTCTCCCTCTGCCTGCCACTCCCCCCACTCATGGTAACTCTCTCTTTCTCTCTTTTCCTGTCAAATAAATTTTTAAAAATCTTCAAAAAAAAAGCATTATCCAAAAAAAAGCATTATCAATTCAGACATGTTGCTTATCAATAAAGTATGTTAAACTAAAACAAACAAATATGGGAGTCAAAGATATATACCAAAGACAATAGAGAGATGTTTGAAATGCATCTGGAGATATTTTTTAAATAAAATATTAACTATTCTTTGTGGGGTGTTTTAAGGATGAGAATAGCCACCCTCAAATGAATTTCCATTACTCTTCCTATGACTGCCTTTTCCCCTGCTTTCATTTATATGTACCTCTCTGGGTTTCAAACAGCATTGACAGTGTATGATACTTTGAAATCATGTAGACTTAGCTTTGCACGATGGTGAAGTGAAAGCACAGACGGCAACACCTGACACTGGGAAACCTAAGTTAGTAATGAATGATCTCTCTTGCACAGTAATCACTTTTCCATTTCTGGCTAACATAGTGTAATTCTGGGAATTCTCACTTCTATGTTTCACTCTCTATCTCTGTTTAAGTTAATGCTTCTACATGGGCTTCAAAACAAAGGACTGGGAAGCCAAAAAATCACAGGCAACAGTAATGTCCGTCAGGTTTGTAGGGTTTAGGGGAATGAGGAATGGATTCAGAGGTAAGGAAAGGCAGAGGTTGAGAAACCAAGGATCTACAACACCCATTCCTGTTGCAATAATTTCTTTTTTTATTTCCCCTCTCTTTTGTCTTTTGGGCTTCTCTCTGATATTGTTTTGGACAGGTCCAACTATGAAAACAGTATAGTGATAAAAAAATCAGTGGAAAACCTTGGATACAATTTTCTGATGCACTGGGATGTGTTCCTTTTGATTCCTTGGAAACTGTGCTTTAGAATTTTCTAAGTGTATTCAAATGATGAGAATGATTTGTGGGTTTTTTTTTAAGATTTTTATTTATTTATTTGACAGACAGAGATCACAAGTAGGCAGAGACGAGGGCGGGGAGGAAGGGGGAAGCAGGATCCCCGCTGAGCAGAGAGCCCGATGTGGGCGATCTCAGGGTCCTGGGATCATGATCTGAGTCGAAGGCAGAGGCTTTTTAACCCACTGAGCCACCCAGGCCCCCAAGAATGATCTGTGTTTTAACATGAAGCCAAAAACTACCTGCATTCAGCTGGGTAGGGGTCAGGATTCAGTGAGGAAAGAAGAGTGAATGTATTAGCAATCCATCTCTATCTGAGTGCTACTATGAGTAATATAACATTACATGGGTTCCATTCTAAATATTTATTATTAAAGAATTTAGATATTGAGTAACCAGAACAACTTTAGATCTAGTTGTTTATCATCCTAAGTGACTCTGAACCTTGCCATACTCCTCGAGAACCCAGTCTGGGAAATCCTCTACTAGGTTATCTGGTGGATGCATTTAGTCCTAGAACTCTATGATTTTCATAATGCACAGGTATATACTCAAGAATTCCTGGCATTTTAACATTACATTTAGATATAATTTAATGCAACAATATATGCACAACACACTTTTAAGTGTTAAAGTTCCTTTAAACATAATAGATGACAATGAGTTTCATGATTCTCACTAAGACCATAATATATGAAATCCTTGCATGACAGGAAATTAGAACTCAAAAATGCTGTGAAGATTTATTAGGAAAATAAAATGAGTTACTTCAGTCCTAAACTTTAGTGACCAGGTTCTGCTCTTCCAAGCAAATAGAGTGTGAATCCTTCTAAATGTAATATTTGTCCTAGCGCCAAAGTCAGAGAGCTAGTCTCATCTTCCACCTGCTTTGCCTGTACTGATTCAAGCTCCCTTTCTGAAGGCAATTTGATTTACTTTACTAATTTTCATTACCCTTTCTCACCCTTTGTTCTGACTAAACAGCAGAGAATGTGATAGTTCTCTAGGCCCTAGTGCTGTAAAGCATTTTAGAACATTTAGCCAAGCCCCACCCTCCCTTGTATGGTCACATATCTATCCTTTCTCTGGGACTGCAGAGTTCACAAAAGTATGTGACACCAGCTCTCATCCTGATCAGGAGTCATGGACCCCTCACCTAATAAAGTAAGCTTTAGAAAACCTAATTTATATTGCTCTTTCCTCTGAATGATGCTCATTAAAGGAACAACATACATTTAATACGGTTAAGTAAATATGGTGGAAGGATATGTCCAAATGTAGTTTAACTACTGAATCTTGACCTGTGTTCAGAGTGTTGCTCCCCTTCCCACACCAGGAAATTAAAAAAAAAAAAAAAAATGATATTGTTCTAGAGGAAAGTGGCTTCAGAAAACCTAATATTGAAGAAAACAACTTGTAATAGAAATGTAGAAAAGTGAATTTTTTTCATTAATTTACTCACAATGACTTTTTGAAAAGTAATGGTCTTACTTGAATTTAGGTAGAGCAATATTTTCCTTTTTCAGAGGTCACTTCTCTGGCAATCTCAACATTCTGGGGAATAGTCTAGATGCAAAAAGCAAAAGTAAAAGTCCTATGAGCATTCAAAATAGAAGCGATAAAATCTATACACTGAAATTTATTCACTTTATCCATAAGGAAGACATGCATCCCATTTATGTTTATACCATACACATTTTCAACACATTTCTTTGTGAATTTCTAGGAGTAACTCAAAACCTTGTGAATCACCAAGGGGAAAAATAACATGATGGTATTTCCCAAATGGCTACTGTCATAAGATTGAGCTCTGCATAACACATTTTGGGGAAATTGGCTTATTAAAAAAAAAAAAAAGTACAAAAGCATATTTGGTAATCTTCCCAAAACTTATCTGCCAGTAGTCAGCATTTAGATATAAGCTGCCAATACCACAGCCTTTAGAATTAGAGTCCAAGTTTAAATTATTAATATTATTTAAAAGCACTCCTTGTGAGGAATAGTCTATTGATTTGATGCCATTATTTGTAATGAGACATAGCTATTAACTCAGTTTTATACTGAGGGAGAGGGGGGATAGCCTCTACACATCAAGGCCTGGCAACAGATTGCAATTTCCAAAGGCTAGAATGATGTTTCTGCCTTTACACTTCATTTTTAATGATCCCATTTATGTTATTTGTCCTCCCATGAACTCAATCGTAGTTTTCAAAATGCTCTAACACTTTATTAAAATGATAGGCAGGTGAAATGTTATATTTAATAGAGCAGTGGTTATTGGGAGAAGTTCCAGAGGCATACAGCTGGCTGCATAGAAATTGTTTGTATAGCTTGTTAAAGATATATATCTGATTCAACAGATATATCCAAATCAGATTTATACAGAGGCCTATGAATATTAATATATGACTTTTTTTAAAAACTCCATAGAGAAATCTGAACCTTAACCATGTTGAGAACCCAAAACCAGAATATAAGCTTCTGGACTATGGGAGGAATAATTCTGGACTGTATCCTAGATTCCCATGCCTTAGTATACACCCTGTATGATCCCTTCCCCATGATCTCGTGATTGTGGGTTGAGCTTGTGATATCACTTCTGTGTGGGTTTCCATTAGAGGACAAATGCAAAGGGATTTTGTAGCCATAATTTCCAAATCAATTAATTTTGAGTCAACCAATTTGAGGGAAATTATCTTGGGGTAGCCAGAGTTGGCCAAAGGAGGGGAGTCTTACAAAGGGTCAGAGACTCAAACTGGGAAAGATTTTCCTCCTTCGAAGAAGTAAGCTGTCTTGTTAGGGGAACCCTAACCCTCATGCCTATACCTTATCCTTAGGTATATGGAAGAACATATACCTAAGATCTTCAGAAGGCTGCCTGTAGGAGGTCAGAGAAGCCACCAGCTGATGCAACATAAAAATAAGGAAATTATTCCTACAAATACAAAAAACTGGATTCTGCCAATTACTTATATGGATTTGGAAAAAGACCCTGAGCTTAGGAACAGAACATACCCCAGCTGATACATGACTGCAGCCTTGGGAAACCCTGCCTATGACTAGGGTTATTTTTTTAATTCATAAATCTGATGATTCAGAATTATATATTAAGTGAGAAAAATATCAATTGCAGTACAATTCTCCACACAGTATCTCAAGGTACATACAATTTAAGCCTTTATTGTTTCTTTGTTTTCCATGAACTAATTACTTAACCCTATCCCATTTTCTGCATTTCTCTTTCCCTATAGATGAATTCCATGGGTTTTAGTTCAGAAATAATAAATATACATCAAATCTCTCCAATTAAAAACAAACAAATAAAACATGTTCCACAGGTCCCTATTGAGATGTAAGAGTAGGAACATTTCTTAGAGAAAAATATGCTGCCATCACTCAGGCAGCTCCACACCTGGTTTCTATAATTATAGATGGGAACAGGTATTAGTACTACACTGCCATAAGCAACCATTCTTACATCCCCAGGGGCAAGCAGTAGCAAGGACAAGTGAAAAAGGGAAAAGAAACCCAATGGCTAGACGTCTCAGTTTATGTCATTTGTTCACATACTCACCATTTTTAATTCCACAACCACCCAATGATGTTTACTTTTAAGCAGCAGTTGGGGGCTCCATAGAGATTTTAATGTAACATCATGAATGAAACAAAGAAGCCAAATAAAAACTAAATCCAAAACAATAATCAAGTAACCAAAAAAACTCTGAATTTGCTAATGCTAATAAGTCAATACTTAAAGAAGTTTAAGTAGAATAATTTATTGCTTAAGAAAATCCAAGAAATGAGGGATTCAGAGTTTCTGCCACCTGGGAAATAACAAAACAAAAAAGAAATTCTGGAGACCTTGTTACCATGTCCTTCCTCAGGTTCTAAGTTGACTGACTGGTCTGTCTTTCTATCTCTGCCTTCCAGGTCATAGTACACATGTTTTACATAGGATGTCTAGGATCTTAAGCTGTACTTAAGTATAAGAAATAGATAAAACTTCCCCTACTCCAGTTTCTTTAGAACCAGAAATCCAACTCAATTTTTGTTTTAGGAATTTAATAGAAACTTTTTAAAATGAGAAATGTAAGAGAATACTTATGACTTTAAAAAAATTCTTACTTCAGTTATTCAAGGTATGTCATTTAATACAGATTTAATCATATTGCCTATATGCCCTATACTGGATTTTCATAAATTGTTATGCACTGAAAACACTGTACCACAAATACCATAGAAGAAAACAAATTCACAAGTGTTGAAAAGTTAAAAAAAGAAAATTAAATAAATGAAATCTACGGTATTTTGGAACATTATTCATCTATATAGACATTTCAAACAATCATTATTTAATGAGGCACATCATTATCCAAATTCTACTTGGGTTTCAACATAGGGTTTCTTCATACACTTGTAAGACAAAGCATCATTATTAAACTGGCGAGTAAATTTTGATATGTTTTCAAAACAACTTTTTTAAATTTTATGAACAATAAGAACTTCACAAGTCAGAGCTTTTAAAATGGAATGTTTGTCACTATTTGAAAAATTCTATCAGCTTTGATGTTACAAAGAGAAAAAACAAAACAGAGCAAAACAGAACAAAACAAAACAAAAAAATCAAATTCTGTCAGCAGAACTGCAGTAAGCTTTCCTTACTCCAGAACCCTGTTATAGCTAAGAAAAGACATTTTGTGTCCTCCAAACATGAGTCTTTTGTTACAACATAAAGCATGTTGTAATAGAATGACAACCTCAAATTAAGCTTGCCTGCAGTAGTTAAGAACATGCATAGTACAGTGTGCTATAATCATAGGGGTCAGGATATATGTTCAAGTTGCAGGCTAGTAGCAAGCATTCCACACTACAGAGTATAGGAATATTATTAATGGGAATTTAGGGTTTTCAAGAATGGCAAAATAAATTTTAATTAATTATTTTCATAATATTTACAAAAACATAATAAGTGACTCAGTGATGTTTTCTTGACTTGCATTTTAAAATACATTTTATGAGATTATTGTGCTAAGGCAATGAGCTGATTTATCAATCCGTTTAGGATAATAGAGACAGGGAAAAATCAATCTTTCAAAACTGTGACAGAGATTGTAAAAAGAGTCATAATTCTTAACTCTTCCCTGTACTCTGATCCCTTGCAATTGGCCCATAGCATCTCCCAGTAAGAGTGACTAGTTTCTTACCACTTATATCTGTGCTGGGCTTGATCAGTAGTTTCCACAAAAGAAACATATGCTAGTACTGGAACCAGGGCTCAAGAAGCTTTGCATATTTCCACTTTCTCTCAGAACTTTTCCAGTGGAAAGAACAACCCCAGAAGAGCCTGCTGAATGAGGAGAGTTCACATAGAGAGACTAATTGTCCCATGTGAGGCCCTGAACATTTGAGAAGACACCAAAAGTGCTTATCTGACTCAGTCAACCAGAGGAACATGCAAGAGCCAAAGCTAGAGATTCTTAGCTGACCCATAGTCACATAAGCAATAGTAACTACTTATTTTTTCAAGTTACTAAAATTTTGGTAAGTTTGTTACGCACCAAACACTAAGGAATATGACCACAGAAAAGAAAAAAAAAATGCACACAATTGTACATTTAACAGATACTTTCACGAATCTCATTTTCTCTAACTCATTTACATTGAATGGCTTAAGCAATGATTATATATGCATTTTCTTATTGTCTTCAGAGAACATCCTTTGTAGACTTCTACAATAGCATTAGTCTGTGAATTATCGGGTGTCTTTCTGTCCTTTGTTTCTATCACTGTCATGACAAAATAAACCTATATACAATTATTGCAAAAATCAAAAGGCATAGTCAATGTCCTTCATTGCAGCCACAGAAATGTATCTCTGTCCCCTGGAATTAATGCAACAATTTGGAAAACAATTTGCTAGTCCTTCAAAGTATGAAATGAATGTATAAGAGACATCTGCTATTTCATCTGTTAACAGAGTGTCACAAAGGGAGTATGTTTAAGTCTTTGAAATAAAGTGTTAAATGAAGAACATTTAAGTATCTGAAAATGATTTGCATTATAACATAATTTTTATAAAGGTAAAACAGAAGAAAATTAAATGCCAGATTGTTCAACCATACATACTTTTTGAAAAAGCAAGGAAAAGGAGAGGATCCTGGGAAGATGACAGAATAGTAAGTGCAGGGAATCTGTTTCCTCACCTGAACAACAATTGCACTGTCAGAATATGTCTAATGTAATTTGGGAGTTTTGGACTTTATTTGAAGGCCTGAAACTTCCAGGGGAAGACTTGGACAATAAATTGTAGTTAATTTTAGCTCTTAGTACAGTAGCAGCTGTGTATCTTTCATTTCCAGCCCAATGTCAGGCAGCTGTGCACATGTTCCTAGAGCAGCCTGTACACAGATTTCTGGAGCCAGAGTGAGCAAAAAATGACCCCGTCCTCCAAGTACTGGGGATTTATGTTCTGATCACTGATTGTGTCTTATGATCACAGAGGTGCAGACAGTGAAATAAGAGGCTGAGATGTTGTTACATCTCCCCCCAGTATGGTAATTCCCTTCCCCTCTAGTGGAAGTGACTTATGAGGGGATTGCGTGCTCTTTACCACCGCATTCATTTTTTCTTTTTCTCTTTTGGGAGTCACACTTTGAAGGCCAGGACATGTACAAGCAAGTGTATATACAGTGACAGAAAGCAGCTGTATATGTCGAGGAAAAGGGCAAAGATTCAGAAAAAGCCTGAGAAGAACTTAAGTTTACATCTGAGACAAATACTTGGCACAGCAACTGCCTATAAAAGTAAACAAAACAAAACAAAACAAAAAACAAAAAAAACTAAAGCAAAAATTTTTTTAAGAATTGAAAAGTCAGGGAAGGACAATATGATTTCAAGTATTATATTATTAGAATCAAATATCCAGTTGACAACATGCACATGCACATACAAACACACATACTCAATCACAAAGTATACAAAGAAACTGGAAAGTCAGGCCCTTTCAAAGAGAAAAAATAATCATTGAAACTGTTTCTGAAAAATGACCTACTGACAGATCTACTAGATAAAGACCTTAAAATAACTGATTTGGAGATATCCAAAGACCTAAAGAAGAAAATGAAGTCAGGAAGTTTATGTATAAACAAAATGAAGATATTAATAATAAGAAAGCCTAAAAAGAAACAACAACAAAAAAAGGACCTGGAAGTGAAAAGTATCAATAAATTTACAAGCAGGTTTGACTAGGCCAAAACAAAAAACAAAAAACCTCAGAATCTTGTAGATAAAGCAATGGAAATTATTGAATCTGAGGTTTGGAAAGGAAAAAAAAAGAAGGTTGAAGAAAAGTAAACAGAGCTTAAGGGGCTAATGGGACATCACCTAGAAAACAAGCATGCATGCAATAGAAGTTTCAAATGGCAAAGACAGAGAAAGGGATAAAGAGAACATTTGAAGAAATATTGCTGAAATGTCTTAAATTTCATGAACATTAACACACCCATCCAAAAATTTCAATGAACTCCAAACAAAATGAACTCAAAGAGACCCACAGCAAGACACATTTTAGTTAAATTAATAAAAGTCAAAGACAGAAAATTGGCACACAATATACAATTGATTCTCAATTAGATTATCAGCAGATTTCTCATCAGAAACTTCAAAGGCCAGAAAGCAGTAGGAAATATATTCAAAGTACTAACTGGAAAAACAAAAACAAAAACAAAACAAAAGAGCTGTCAACCAAGATTCCTGTATCTGGCAAAACAGCCCTTCAACAGTGTGGGGGAAATTAAAACATTCTTCTAAAATAAAAGCTGAGGAAGTTCATTATAATTAGAACTACTCTTCAATAATGCTCAAGGCAATCCTGCTGGATGAAACGAAAGAACATTAGAATGTAATTTGTAGTTATAAAAACAATTCTCAAGAAAGGCAATACATTGGCAATTTTAAAAAGTTAGTATTACTGTAAGTACATTATAATGCTACCTTTTTTTCTACATGATTTAAAAGACTAATATATTTTTTAAAGAATTATTAGTCTAAAAGCTAGCATTGTTTTAACATTGGTTTATAACTCCATGTTTTGTTTTCTACCTAATATAAGAAACTAATGCATTTAAAAGAATTACTAGTTTATGTTGGGGGGGCATAGAATGTATAAATATGTAATTTTGTGACATCAACATCCAAAAACAATACAGGTAGATGTGTAAAGGAGCAGAGCTTTTGTATGTTATTGAAGTTAGGTTAATATAAATTCAAATTAGAGTGTTATAAATTTAGAATGTCAGATATGATCCCCATGGTAACTATGAATAAATTAGCTACAGAATATACATAAAAGGAAATAAGAATTTAAACATTTCACTACAAAGTATCAACTAAACAGAAAAGAAATAATGTAGGAAATAAAGGACAAAAACCTTTAAGATATAGATAACAAATAGAAAAATGACAGAAATAAATTCCTTATTTAAATGTAAATGGATTTAACTATCAAATCAAAAGACAGAGATTGGCAGAATGGATAATAACTTATAATTCAACTAAGTGTTATCTATTGGCTATTCATCCTGGACCAAAGACACAAAGAAATTGAAAGAATAAGAATGGAAAAAATTACTCCATGCAAATAGTAACCAAAAGAGTGCAATGGTGACTACACAATTATCAAACAAAATAGACTTTAAATCAAAAAAGTTTATGAGACAAAGGATCATATTGTATATTAATAAAAGGTATAATATGTCAAGAAGATAAAATAATTATAAACATTTGTGCATCTAGTAACAATCAAAATATATAAAGCAAAAACTGACAGAAGGGAGTACATGGGTCTACAATAATAGTTGGAGACTTCAGTACTCTACTATGAATAATGGATAGATAACCAGACTCAAAATGTACAGAGAGAGCCAAGTTAAATGCAGTAACTAAGTAAACCTAAGAGACATATGCCAGACACTCTACTGAAACAACAACGGCATGTGCATTCTCTCAAGTGCACATGGGGAATCTTCCAGGATAGGTCATATGGTGGGCCACAAAGTATGTCTCAGTAGATCTGGAAAAGATAGATATCATACAAAGTATCTTCTCTGACCAGGAAATTTAATGCTAAGGAGGAACTCAAGAGATGCAAATGCTTACATGAAAAAGAAGAATGGTCTCAAATCAACAGCCTAACTTGACAAGTTAAGGAAATGGAGGGAGAATGACAAACTAAGCCCAAAGCTAGAAGAAGTAAGGAAATAATAAGATTATACACAAAACAATCAAAATATATATTAGATGGGTGCCTGCATGGTTCAATTGGTTAAGTGCTGACTCTTGATTTCAGCTCAGGTCATTATCTCAGGATCGTGATACTGAGTACTATGTCAGGCTTCATGCTCAGTGGTGAATCCACTTGTGATTTTCTCTCTCCCTCTGTCCCTCCCACCACTTGCACACACACTCTCTCTCTAAAAAAAATAAAATCTTTAAAAAAAATAGATATTAGGAAAAACAGTAGAGAAAATCAGTGAAACCAAAAATTCCTTGAAAGGATTAAAGTAATTGACAAAATTTTAGCCACATGGACTAGGAAAAGAAAAAGAAAAAGAAAGAAAGAAAGAAAGAAGACCCAAATTAATAAAATCAGAAAGTGGAGATATTATTACCAAATCAATAAAACTAAAAAATATTTCAAGAGAGTATTATGAACAATTATATGTCAGAAAATGGAATAATTCAGATGAAATGGACAAATTCCTAGAAACAAAATCTTAAGACCAAATCACTAGGAAATACAAAACATAAAGCCATCACATTCCCTGATTTCAAATTATGCAAAGCTACAGTAATTAAAAACAGTATGGTATTGGCATAAAGAGAGATCAATGGAACAGAATAAAAAATCCAGAAATAAATCCACATATATACAGTCAACAAATTTATGACAAAGAAGCTAAGAATATTTAATAGGAAAGGTACAGTCTCTTCGATAAATGATGTTGGGAATATTAAACAGTCACATGCAAATTAATAAAATGAACCACTCTTTTACACCATACACAAAAATTAACTCAAAAAGGATTAAAGACTTGAACGTAAGACCTGTAACTATAAAAATTCTAGAAGAAAACATAATCAGTAAGCTCTTTGACATAGATGTTGATGATGATTTTTTAATCTGACACTAAAATCAAAAACAACAAAAGAAACAAACAACTGAGGCCAAATCAATCCAAAAAGCTTCTCCACAGCAAAGGAAATGATCAACAAAATGAAAAGGCAACCTATTGAATGGAAGAAAATTTTTGCAAATCATGCTTATGGTAAGGGTCTAGTATCCAAAATATATAAAGAACTTACACAACTCAATAGCAAAAAAAAAAAAAAAATTAAAATGGGCAGAGGACCTTAATAGACATTTTCCAAAGGAGACATATAGATGGCCAAAAGGTACATGGAATGATAGTTAACCTCATTATTCATTAGGGAAATGAAAATCAAAACCACAATGAGATAACATCTCATATCTGTTACCATGGTTAGAATCAAAAAGACAAAAAATAGCAAGTGCTGGCAAGGATGTGGACAAAGGAGAACTCCCATGCAGTGTTGCATGGGAGTGGGAATGTAAATTGGTGCAGCCACTGAGGAAAATACAGAGATTCCTCAAAAAATTAAAAATAGAACTACCATATAATCCAGCAATATACCTTGGGTTATTTATGCAAAGAAAATGAAAATAATAAACTGAAAAAATATGCAGCTACATTTTCATTGTAGCATTATTTATAATATCCAAGATAGGGTACAACCTAAGTATCCATTGATGGATAAATGGATAAAAAAGATATGGTACATATACACAATGGAATACTATTTGGCCATAAAGAAAGAATGACATATTGCCATTTGTGATAATATAGATGGACCCTGAAGGCATTATGCAAAGTAAAGTTAGTTGACAAAGAAAGAGATACTTTAAGATCCCTCCTACATGGAATCTAAAATATATATGTAGCCAAGCTCACAGATACAGAGATCACAGACTATCCCAAATAGTCAAAAAATTTTGAAAAAAAAAAAGAACAAAGCCGAAAAACTCACAAATGTCCTGGTTTCAAAACTTAACTACAAAACTTTGGCAATCAAAAGAATCTGTGTGGTACTGGCAGAAAGGCAGATAGACCTGTAGACCAATGGAATTGAATATGAAGATCAGCTTTAAAAAAAAAAAAAAAGCTTCACATGTATGGTCAAATGATTTTTGACAAAGTGGCAAGATTATTCAATGGGGAAACAGTCTTGACAACAAATGTATTGAAAAAGCTGGATATTCACATGCAAAAAAAATGAAATTGGATCCTCTCTTAATACCATAAACAAACATCTCAAAAGAAATCAAAGACCCCAATGTAAGACCTTAAAGTATAACAAAACATAATAGAGAAATAACAAACGTTATTTAAAGTTATTTAAAGTTAACAGAGTATAACAAAACAGAGAGAACAAAACATAAGGCAAAAGCTTTACAACTCTGGATTTTGCAATGATTTCTTGGATATGACCCCAAATGCATATTTAGCAAAGAAACAAAATGGGCAAATTAGACTTCATTAAAATTAAATATTTTGTTCACCAAAGGACAATATCAAAGAGTAAAAGGGTTATCCAGAGAATGAGAGAAAGTACTCGTAAATCATGTTTCCAATAAGGGATTAATATCCAGTATACACAGAGAACTAAAACAACAAATAAACAACCTGATTTAAAAATGGGCAAAAAGACTGAAAACACATTTCTTCAAAGAAGATACACAAATGAACATTAAACCCATGGAAAGATACTCAACATCACTAACTAGGGAAATCAAAACTACAATGAGATACAACCTCACACTTGTTAGGATGACTGGATTAAAGAAAAAAATAATAAAAAATAAAACAGAAAATAACAGTTGTTGGTGAGGATGTGGAGCAATTTGAATATCTGTACATTGTTGGTATGAATGTAAAATGGTAGAGCTGCTATGGAAAACAGTATGGAGATTCTTCAAATAATTGAAGACAGAATAACCATATGACCCAACAATTCACTTCTAGGGATATACCCAAATAAATGGAAAAAAATAATCTCAAAGATATATTTGTATACCCAAGATCATAGCAGTATTATTCAGAATAGCTAAAACAGTTGGAAGTCTAAGGATCCATCAATAGATGATGGATTTTATAGAGCATTCTACCTAGCAAAATTAGGTCTTTTCATGTGTCTGTGGAACAATCCATCAAGATAGATCATATTCTGGATTATAAAACAAACATTAACAAAATTAATGACAAGAGAAAAATCTTCAAAGATGTAGAAATTTTAAAAAAATTATAAACATTCCATGGTTCTAAGAAAAAGTCTCAAAAGGAAATAAAAAAAAATACACTAAACTGAATGAAAATGAAAATATAACATCAAAAGTTATTGCATACACACAAAACAGTTCTGAGTGAAATTTATAGCACTAGATGCTTATATCAGGAAAGATTGGATATCTCAAATCAATAATCTAAGTTCCTACCTCAAGAAACTAGAAAAGGAGCAAAATAAATCTAAAGTAAGCAAAAAAAAAAAAGGTAAAGAATAGAATGCCGGTCAACGAAATTTAAAACAGTAACTTTAGCAAAAGTTAGCAAGGTAAAATCTGGTTTTTAGAAAAAAATAAACAATAATGTTAAGTCTTTAGCAAGAGTGATAAAGATTAAAAACATTGAAAGCACACATCTCAAATGTATGGAATAAAATAGAGAATTAAAAAAAAAATCCCCTGCAGTCATTAAAAGGATCATAAGGGAATAATATGAAAAACTTTCCACTTTGAATTCACCAAGAAATGGATTAATTTCTTGAGACAACAACCAACTGAACTTTTGTGAACAACCACAAAAAGAAAAGATAAACCAAATGGTCTAATATGGTTAAATAATTTATATTTTTAATTAAAATCTTCTGAAAAGTAATCTCTATCCTGAGATGGCTACTGGACAGTTTTTCCAAATATTCAAAGAGGAATTTAAACCATTTTATATAAACTTTTCCTAAAACTACAAGAGGAAGGGAGCATTTTTCAACTCAATTTATGAATCTAGGATTAACTGATGCCCAAACCAGACAAGTACAACACATACAAAAAAAAAGAATACTAGAGAACACTGTATCTCTTACACACTTAAAAGTAAAAAAACAAAAACAAACAAAAACCCCTCAAAAATAAATTAGAAAATCAAATCAAACAATGAATAAAAATAATTATATGACCCACCAAGTCCAAGTGAGTTTGGTTCCAGGCATACAAGGCTGATTCAATATTTGAAAGTCAGTCGGTGTTATCCATCATTTCCACAGGTTAAAGAGGAAAAATCACATAATCACATCAATAGGTGAAGAATAATTTGATAAAATTCAATAGACACTCTACAAAAACAAATAAAAAGACTCATAACAACAACAACAATAACAAAACCCGGGGCACCTGGGTGACTCAGTGAGTTAAGTGTCTGACTTTGGCTTAGGTCATGATCCCTGGGTGCTGGGATAAAGTCCCCCTGTGAGGCTCCCTGCTTAGCCAGGAGTCAGCTTTTTCCTCTGCTGCTCCCTGGCTCATGCTCTCTCTCACACATTCTCTGGTCTCAAAATAAATACATACATACATACATACATACATACATACATACATACATACATAAAATAAAAATCTTTTTTTTAAATAGCAAAACCCCAAAACCACAGTTAACATCAGACTTAATGAAGAAACAATGTTTCCTCTAATACTGAAAAGACAGTAATGCCTGTTGTCACAACTCCATTAAACATAGCTTGCTTGCTTGCTTTTTTCCTTCTTCTTCTTCTTCTTTTTTTTTTTTTTTTCCCAGCATGGTAGTTTAAATTCTAACCAGTCTAAAGATTGGAGAGGAAGAAGTAAAACTCTATTTGCAGACTACATAATTGTCTGTGCAGGAAATCCCTAATAATTTATCAAAAAATCTATTACTAATAATTAGTGAAGTTACAGGATACAAGGTCAAAATACAAAATTAAACTTCATTTCTATATACTAACCTCAGACAAGCAGAAACCAAATTTAAAAATGCAATGCTATTTAGGATCATCCCAAGGCGAAAGAAATATTTAGATGTAAATATAATGAACATGCACAGCACCTGCATAGCAAGAGTTACTTCTGTAACTGTTGACAAAAATCATTCAAAGAGGACTTAATTAAATGGGTGACAGTCCAGGCTTAGGGACTGGAAGATAATAAGCCAGCACAAGCTGGACAGGTGTGCCTGGCTGGGCATGAAAACTGTCATATGAGTTTAATTATTTCACTTAGTCAAATTAAGCAATAATAAGTCAATTGTACACTTTCCAGTTTAAGAGACTCTATCTAGAGATGAGTACAAGGATAAGACAAAGAGAAAAACACCAGTGATACAGCACAGAAAGACTTTGGGGTGTATTTTGACTAGCATTCTTTCTTTGGTTTTCGCTTTGAATAAATGACTAGCCTACAAAATGTTTTCAATATATACATACATCAGTTTGCTAACGTATCATTCCTATCGCTGACTGCACTGTGATGTAGAATGTTTATTTTTCCAAGTAAAGAATTTGCTAGAGCAAAATGAATGGGAATCCCTGATTGGGAATGGAGACTAATCTTTACATTAAATTGATTTCACTTAACGAAATAGAGCAGCATTAGGCCATTTGTACTTCTTTCAGTAAACAAAGCTATTTTTGTGAAGTTCATCAATGCAGAATGCAACTCTCTATCCTATTCTAAAGATTAAAAACACCTGACTCAAAGTTCAACCATTTCTTAAAAATGAGGGAATTTTTTTTTTTTTTCCCTTAGGGAGCAAAAAGAGCTTAGTTCCTATGGATTTTTCCTATGGTTAGGTCTTATGTTCCTAGAGTAATTCAATAGATTTCCTAAGGTTCCATAGGGACCTTAGTTCCTATGGTTATTTTCTTAATTCATGGCACACATGAAATAAGCTAAAGGCAAATTTAAAAATGTGTAAATAAGGAATGACTCCATCTTTTGACCAGAATTCCAGAGAAATATTCACAAGAACAAAGTTTATCCTCTCACATATAGCCATACTTCTTAAGATGGCCAAACACACTATTTCCAACTGCTGGTATGAAGTTATATATTTCATGAGACTATTTCTATTTATACATCACCAAATATCTGAGTGACTACTAAGAACCCAGTACTGTTCTAGGGTCTGTAAACACTGCAGAGGAAGAACAGAGAAAATGAATTTAAAAATGAAATTTATATGGCGCCTGGGTGGCTCAGTGGGTTAAAGCCTCTGCCTTCAGCTCAGGTCATGATGCCAGGGTCTTGGGATCAAGCCCCACATCGGTCTCTCTGCTATGCAGGGAGCCTGCTTCCTCCTCTCTCTCTCTGCCTGCTTCTCTGCCTACTTGTGATCTCTGTCTGTCAAATAAATAAATAAAATCTTTAAAAAAATGAAATTTATTTATATGATATATTAAATGCACCGAAAAGAATTGCAACCAAAAATCCCCTAGTGATTAAAAATGTATCTATTTGTAGTTTACTTAAAAACCTATCTGCTTTTAAATATCTTTTGACTTTTCATAACTAAAATACCATTTCGGAGAGAATGTCTCATAGTTATGGCTTTAATCTGACAAGTACCAGTTAATGGGATTTGCTGTGTCATCTACTATCCATGCTTGTCATTTGAGAATTATGTATTCTCTAGTAAAAAGTAATCCTTTTCAGAATTTGATACTGGAATAGAACATGTTCATGTGCAAAGTTCTTCATAATTGTTCATCATGTCATGTCAACCACGGTAAAGTATCTGAATAGCAGCAGAGTAATATTTTATTCTCCTTAACAATTTTAAGCTTATATACGAAAAGGAGAAGGTAATTTCCTGGTAATTTTTATTTTATGACCACATTTTAAGTATATGCCTTAGTACCCGGATGTATCCCAGCTCTCTAGGTAAAATTGAGCTTTAGACTTCTGAGGACAGATACCATAATGGAAGATAAAGTCCTATTATCTATTGCATAGTTCTTAATAACCAGTTGACTTCAGGGTCAGCTCTTGGTGCTGTCTCATATTCCTTCTGGCTTTGTTACGCTGCTTTCTTACCCAAAGGTTGTTCACAGAACTGCTCTGACAAGAGCCAGGGTGATGATACTCTCATCTAATGTATTTCTCTCAATAACTTCTTTTGTCCTCCTAAGTGAGTGGTAGCCAAGTCAAGCTCTCGAACTTTCTAGTCTGTAATTTCTACAACTCACTGAATTCAACAAAGTAACATTTTTTTTTCTCCTTGTTACTCTTCTCCTTCATTCTGTCTCCTCCTTCCCTGAGTTCATCCTCTTTACTTCATTCTTATAAAGCAGTTGAGGCCAGAATACAGAGGCCTGAATGTCTAACTAAGGTTATATACTTTATCAATGCACAATGAAAAATGAACCGTGTTTTTGAAAAAAAAAATTACTTATCGATGTAATTTAGGGTCTTATCTTTTGCACCTTACAAAGTTAGTCATTTCCCCCCTCCCCAGATCATTCTACACTTTTCCTCTTGGGAACTCTTTCCTCACTATACCAGTACTTTCAAGTCTAGACCATACTTTACCATATCCAGTCAAGAATCAATCACTGATTTATACTCTAGGCCAGAGTTTTTCCTGAATTCAAACATATACAACATCCTGCCATATGTTTCCTCTATGTAATCTTCAAAATCAACATGTGGAAATTGGAAGTTAGCCTTCTTCCACCCCAAACACACTCATCTTTCCAGAGAACCTGTCTCCATCAATGGTAGACATCTTCTAAGACAAAAAACTGAACTGATTTCTTCCTTCATTTCCATCCTCCACATTCAGTGGGCCATTAAGTTCTTTCAAAATATCCTCCTAATTGTTTCTTAAACTTACACACCCTCTAAGTCTTTCCACCTCCCTTGGCTTCTACTTGGGTTTATTCTGTTATCATTCCATGCTTAGATTTCCATAAACATACTGATCATATGGTGTCCCACATAAAAACTCCTCACTTATCCTGTTCCCCTATGCTTAAGTTATTTTTTTTTAATTTTATTTATTTATTTGACACAGAGAGAGATCACAAGTAGGCAGAGAGGCAAGCAGAGAGAGAGAGGGGGAAGCAGGCTCCCTGCTGAGCAGAGAGCCCGATGCGGGGCTTGATCCCAGGACCCCGGGATCATGACCTGAGCCGAAGGCAGAGGCTTTAAACCACTGAGCCACCCAGGCGCCCCTAAGTTATTTTTTCTAAATTACAAACATATAATCCTTTAAAAATGCAAATGTATAATCATGCAGGTCCTCAGCTTCTAGCCCTTTCATGGATCTCCCTGTCTTCTGGACACAACATTTACAGTAATATTCACTGTCCTTAATAATATGTTTGTAAGCCTTGACTTTACAATCTCATCTTCTCCTCAGTTTTACTATTCCATAGTCATTGTCATTCTCTAAATGTGAATTCCTCTTTCTGCACCAGTGTTACTTTCCATTGGTAGTTGCATCTGCCTGGACTCTCCTTTCTCTGTGCCCTTTAGCCTCATATCCTTCTGCCAGGAAGCAAATGGGTCGGTTCCCATTTGTTTTCCAAAACCTTACAGAAAGTTCTCTCCAGTCCATGACTCATATTCAAGTTGTACACTCCAGAAGAAATACACTAGCTAGCCTGTACTTCTGTAAGAGCTTCTTGGAAGTATCGTAATAAGCTAATATACATGTAAATGTGATGTCAACTCAAAATGCATAAAATATATTACAGAGTAATTACAAATGACACCTGTTTGTTACTAAGGAAAATTTCATAGACATTACTATTCAGGAAGTACAAACTACACATTTTGTTATTCAAGGAAATTTAATAACATACTATATTATTTTGTTTACATTTCATTTACCATGAATTCACCATGAATTACTCTAGCTGATAATACAAAAATCAAAGTACAAAAGGGAAAAGCATGTCACAGCCTCTAATGATTAGTGCATATCTTCAGTAATCCCTACGACTTTAAGAAAACTGAGATGTTTTCTTCTTGGAAAGAGGTAATTCTTTGACAGCAATAGCATTTTTCCCATTGCAGTTGTTCTCAGAAGTCAGCAAAAGATTTCCAGTTACCATTATAATAGATATTGTTTATATCATTTCACACAAAAATTTCAGTAATAATTGAAAATCAATTTGGTGTAGCAAAATCTATGTGTCAGAAATTGAATTCAATTCCACAAGGCTCCAAGTGAAGAATATCTAGAAACAGTTGCTCCAACTCTAAGGATTAGTAAATTTTTCTCAAAAGACTTGGAGCAAACTGCATCAGAAATTAAATGCAATGCTCAAGAGCATGTTTTTCTTTTATTAGAAAACCTGGCAAATACGTTGTTCAGTATGTCCTGAAGAAATGTCAAACATGCAGCATTTCTACATTCTTCTTCTTCTGAATTAAAATTGCTCCCAGCTGGTTTATCGTTTTAAGTCTTTTGGGTTAAGTGTCTATTTTAGGTAATTGGGTTTATTTTTCTGTAGTAAAGGAAGTTGCAGGTGGATTCTGAAGGACTTGGTTTAATTTCTTGTTCTATTTCTCCAGTGGTATTCCTTATCAAGCTAATTAAGACCTCTGAACTGTGGTACACTTTCATATGTGAAGGAATTAGTAAAACCAGTGGGACATAATACATTTGGGGGGAGAATAAGAGCATGTCTGTGAAAGTATCCTGGAATCACAAGACAACACTATCAAATAAAAACTGCTGATAGAGTCAAATAAACAAATGTAAGCAGATGGTTTTTAGTTTCACTGAGGCTTCAAAATAATTATGAGTATTTTGTTTATTTTTAAAATTCACATATCAAATACTGAAAACATTTTCTAGTACCTATGCCATAACAATAGACTAAAGACGTATTTTCCTTCCTTCCATCAACCAAAATTCCATGGACATTACAGTAAAGGTATTAGAAAAAACATGAATCAAAAACTAGAAACTGGGGGCGCCTGGGTGGCTCAGTGGGTTAAGCCGCTGCCTTCGGCTCAGGTCATGATCTCAGGGTCCTGGGATCGAGTTCCGCATCGGGCTCTCTGCTTGGCAGGGAACCTGCTTCCCTCCCTCTCTCTACCTGCCTCTCTGTCTACTTGTGATCTCTGTCTGTCAAATAAATAAATAAAATCTTTAAAAAAGAAAAACAAAAACTAAAACAAACAAAAAAAAAAACTAGAAACTGCAGGAAAGGACACAACAACGAAATTTTAGAAGTTAAAAATCAGATAGATAATGGGTACCTTGCTTGGAAAACCAAAGAACTTTTAAAGTTGTCCTAAGCCAGCAGTTGGCAAGAACAGAAATTAGACAATTTATAATTGCAAAACTACAGGAAAGCTAGGAAATGTAGAAACTAGATAATCTGAAAGTATTGCCACAAGTGGGACTAAAAACAAGAAGACTGATTTACAGGATATCTGAAGCATTAAGTCAAAAACACCTCAAATAATTGTGTAACAAAATACAACTGAAGAAAAGGAATAAAGTATGTAAAAAAAAAAAAAAACTTCACTTAAAAAAAAGACAATCAGTATAAAAATGAACCTAAGACAGGAATTTTAAGGAAGAAAAAATTCAAATGGCCAGCAATCATATCAAAAGGCATTCCTGCTCATTGGTAATCAGGCAAAGACATATAATATTCACAACACAATGTCATCTGTAACCATCAAATTGGAAAGCAATAGATAATAAATGTTTATGACTAAGTGGAGCAACTAATTTTTACATTCTAGTAGGAAAATAAATTGGTAAATCAGGATAGAAAGTAGTCTTGTTTTATTTGTTAACTTTGCAGAACTCTATATCTGAAGTATCAAATATTCTATTATCAGACATACATCCATTTAAAAAAAAGGACAAAACATCTCTTGCACATGCAAATTAAAATATAACTGAATGTTTGTTCACCAAAAGCATTTTTGTAATAGCAAAACACTTAAGAAAAACAAAGACATGTCCATGGTTGTGGGGGGAAGGATAGAAGAACAAATTGTGCAATATTATAATAGAAGGTTGGTTACAACAGTACAAAGGAATCAACTACAGCTATATGAATCAACATGGGTAACTTGGAAATGTGCTCACGTACTTAATTAACTGTGCAGTTGAAAAATTAAGAAACTTTAACCTCCTAGTCTATGTTGTGTTTTGAATTCTGTTAATTTTGTTAAACGAAAGTACTGTTCATGCTCCATTATCATGGGGACAGCATCTACTGAACATTGTTGTCAGAGAGTTTGCCCAGTGCTCCCCTCAGAACCCTTTCATACCCTTAAAAAGTATTCAGAACTTAACGAGTTATTGGGCATGTGGGTCACATCTATCAATAAATGCTATATTAGAAATTAAACAGAAATTTTCAAGATATCTATCAATTTAGTTAAAAATAACAATCAGTCAGTTATATGTTAACTTAAATATCATCTTCTTATAAAAATAACTATTTTCCCTTCTATAGCAAAGTAAATTACTGAAGAGTGTCACTGCTGTACCTTTTTTATGTGAACCTCTTTAATGTGTCTACCTTATGAAACAACAGCTAGATTGCCCTATTTGCTTCAGCATTGTAGCTGTTGTGATATGCTGTTTTGAGTGAAGCAGATGAAATACATGTTTCCCCAAGTCTAATATTCTTTTGAAAGCTTGCATTTTATCATTGATAACAAATACTATCATTTGTTTTCTTTGATATAACAAACTCACCTCATTCATTTTTGAGAAAATGTCTGCCAAAATCCCAGGCTTGAGTAACTATCTTACATCTGTCAGTCCTTTTTGCAAGGAATAAAGGAGATCCATGAAAAAGTGTTCAGGCCACAATTAAATCTCCCAAGTGTTTTTCCTTGAGATAACCATGTACTTTGGTTTGCTGCAGAAGGTTGTATGCGTAGGTCCCATTTCTTCACAAAGAATATTAAAAGGATGTGTACTCAGGGGTAGAGACTTAATAAAGTCATATTTTTTGTTTCATAAATGATGCTTTGTTTTCTAACTATGAATGTGCAGTAGTGAAAGATACTGTGACTACTCTGTGGTTTGGTGCTGTTGTCCTGGTGCTAAGGCACCAGAGGTTTTACCCACAGGTGTTTTCGGACCACTGTGCAAATATAAGCAGCACAACTGGAAAATTAAAAACATAATATTCTTATACACACAGCTTTGACCTCTCAGACTCAACACATTCCCCCAAATTGTGCAGATACCACCTTGGCAAACAGAGCTAAAATGAACCACAGCACAAATGAGCTTATTATAATCAAGTAGAAGAGAAAAGTCTATATACTGCACACCAGAAAGTAATAAATGACATAAAAGTCAAAAGTGTCGTTGGAATTCAGACGCAGGTGAAAGGATCTTCTTCTTAGGGTCCAAGGAAAATGCTCCTTAGGGGAGTTAATGTCTTGCAAATTTGGAGATGTAAAGACTGATTCTCTACCTAAAGAAATCAGAGGAGGAAATATGTGCAAATGAGAAAGTAAGTGGGATGTGAACTGAAAGGCACAGGTATCAGTGTAACTGGCATTGTGTCTGCTGGACTTCTGAGTGGGTCAGTTCAAACCCATAACTCCAGTGGCCAACTTCTAGTTTAGTTTCCCTTTCCCATCTTTTTTTTTAGGGATCAAAGTTATTTTTAGAGCTGAGCTCAAAACCACTAAAGCCATCCACTTAGGAAATGGCTAGTTATGATTAGCCTTCATTTTTTTTTTTTATTTCTTTTCAGCGTAACAGTATTCATTGTTTTTGCACCACACCCAGTGCTCCATGCAATATGTGCCCCCCCTAATACCCACCACCTTGTTCCCCCAACCTCCCACCCTCCACCCCTTCAAGACCCTCAGGTTGTTGTGTTTTTTTTTGTTTGTTTTGTTTTTTTTTTTAGTTCACAGAACTTTATATTTTGGGGCTGGGTCAGCATCTTCTATACTGGATAGGAAGAATTTGATTTGTAAACACTGTAGTAATCAAGCAGTACTTGTATTTTAGAATATCACCTTTGCTTTCTATCCTGAAGGTTTGGTCTCTCAATTTACAGTCATTGTGAACTCACGACCCTGAGATGAAGACCTTAGCTGAGATCAAGAGTCAGACGCTGAGCCACCCAGGCACCGCATACCATTTTCAATAACTAATGTGCATGTTCTTTTGGTCATTAAATCATTTACCCTGTTTTCAACACTTACCATCTCCAAAGCCTATTTATGCTCACAGTGACTCACAGATAAAGCAGGGTTCTAGCCTAGTCTTAAATTCACTGAAGAGATAAAGGGAAAGGAAGTTGCCTCCTAACGTCATGAAAAAACATGGCATTGTCAAAATACGAAAGGACGTACTTGTGGCTGTGGCAAAGTGCTCATCTTGGCAGGTGCCAGAAGAGTAGGGAGCACACCAAGTTAGTGAATACTTAAGCACTCAATTGGATTATATCAACTTTTAGGGCATTGGGAAGCCATTCAGGATTTCTCAGCAAGGATTTCAGAGTCCATAGTCTCTCATAGTTCACAGTTCAGAGTCCATAGTTCAGAGTCCATAGTTCTCTCATAGTTCACAGCCTTCATTTTTAAGATAATTAAAATATGGAAATCTAAACAAAAATGTATTCAACAGTGATAAATGTGTATAACAAAGTAACAAAGTAATTAACAAAGTGATAAATGTGTATAACAAAGTAACAAAGTAATTAACAAAGTAATTCTTATTTAGCTGAAGAATGTCAGTCTGGTAATCAGCTTAAAAAATGTGTTGTTTTGTCCTTAGAGACATACTAAAAATAACAACATATGAAGAGATGAATAGACATCATGTAAATTCAGAGATTTCTATGTTTTCTACAGTTCTAGCCTTGAATATCACAGATTCACTGCAATCTGTCTCTGAGGGTGGGAAAAGAGCAATTTACTGCTCAATAGAAGTTATCATCCTAAATTAACACCTCAAGGAACTAGAAAAAGAAAAAAGAAACTAAGCCTGAAGTTTTCAGAGTGTAGAAAACAATAAAGATTAAAGCAGAAGTAAATGGAAATATAGAATAGAAAGACAATAGAAAAAAGTTAAGGAAACTAAGAGTTGGTTTTTTGAAAGGATAAACAAAATTACGAAGGAAGAAAAAAATGAGGATAAAATAAACAAAATTATAAATGAAAGAGAAGACATTATAACTGAAATAAAAATACAAAGGAATAACAGAATCAGAAATATGAAAATTCACCAGAGATTACTAAGCACTTTCATACACCAACAAATTAGAAAACCTGGAAAAAATGGATAAATTTCTTAGAAACATAAATGTACCAAGACTGAATTATGAAAAGATAGAAAATCTGAACATACCAATAATGACTAAGGAGCTTGAAGGTGTAATTAAAATCCTCCTGAACTAAGAAAAAGCCAGGGCCAGATGGCCTCATTGGTGAATCCTATCAAACATTAAGTGAATAATTAATATCAATTTCTCACAAACTCTTTTGAAATACTGAAGTGAGAACACTCTCAAATTCTTTTTACAATGCCAACATTACTCTGATACTAAAGTCAGTTAAGGATGCTACCAGAAAAGATACTTACAGACCAATGCCCCTGATGAATACACATATAAACAGTCTTAACAAATTTCTAGAAGACAAAATTCAATAGCACAAAAAAAAGGATCATACTCCTTGATTGATTGATTGATTGATTGACACAAAAAGGGCTCAACATACATACTTCAATCAATGTGATATATCTCATTAATAAAAGGATAGATAAAAGTCATATAATCCTTTCAGTTGATTCAGGAAAATACATTTGATGAATTTCAACACCCTTTCATCATAAAATCTCTCTATAAATTGTGTATAGAAGGAACATTAACCCTACATTATAAAGGTCCCATATGATAACCACACACCTAATATACTCAATGGTGGAAAGCTGGAAAGTTTTTCCTTTAAGATCAGGAAAGCTGAAAAGTTTTTCCTTTAAGATTCAATAAACTATTGCAAGTCCTATCCAGAGCACTTGAGCAAGAAAAGAAATAAAAACTATCCAAAACAGAAAGGAAGAGGTAAAACTGTCTCTTTTTTGCAGATGACATTATCTGCTATATAAAGGACCCTAAAAATTCTACCAAAAAACAAAGCTAATAAATGAATTCAGCAAAGTTACAGGATACAAAATCAACAAACAAAAATCAGTTGCATTTCTACACATGAACAACAAACTATCTGAGAGAGAAATTAAGTAAACAATCTCATTCACTATAGAACAAACAATAAAATGCTTAGGAATAAATTGAACAAAAGAAGTCAAAGATCGATACACTGAAAATTATAAGACATTGATAAAAGAAATCCAAAAAGACACAAATAAATAGAAAGATCTCCATGTTCATTGATGAGAAAAATTTACATTGTTAAAATGTCTGTACTGCCTAAACAAATTTACATATTCAGTGCAATCCTTATCAAAATTCTGAAAGCATTTTTCATGGAAATAGAACAGTTCTAAAATCCATATGGAACCTCAAAAGACCTTGAATCTCCAAGGCAATCTTGAGAAAGAACAGAGGTGGAGGGGCGCCTGGGTGGCTCAGTGGGTTGAGCCGCTGCCTTCGGCTCAGGTCGTGATCTCAGAGTCCTGGGATCGAGCCCCGCATCGGGCTCTCTGCTCTCTAGGGGAGCCTGCTTCCTCCTCTCTCTCTGCCTGCTTCCTCCTCTCTCTCTGCCTGCTTCCTCCTCTCTCTCTGCCTGCTTGTGATCTCTCTGTCAAATAAATAAATAAAATCTTTAAAAAAAAAAAAAAAAAAAAGAACAGAGGTGGAGACATCACATTTTCTGACTTCAAAATGCACTACAAAGCTATATTAGTAGAAACACTGTAGTACTGGAATAAAAACAGCATAATAGACCAATGGGCCAAAACTGAAGGCTTAGAAATAAACCTATGCATATATTGCCAATATTTGACAAGACAGCCAAGACTACTCAATGGGCAAAAGGATAGACTTTTCAATAAATGGTGTTGGGAAAACTGGGTATTCACATGTCAAAGAAGGACACTGGACCCCCATCTTTGACCACTCATAAAAATTAATTCAAGGGGCACCTGGGTGGCTCACTCAGTTGAGTGTCTGCCTTTGACTTAGGTCATGATGTTGGAGTACTGGGATCGAGCCTCACATCCATGTCTCCCTGCTCAGTGGTGAGTCTGATTCTCCCTCTCCTCTTGCTCTCTCCCTCTCATAAATAAATAAATAATCTAAAAGAGTAACTCAAAATGGATCATAAACTTAAATGTAAACCCAAAAGCATAAAAATTTTAGAAGGAAACAGAAAAAAATATCCTTTACATAGGTCTTCACAATGATTTTTTAGATATGATATCAAAAGCACAAGCAACAAAAGCAAAAATAAACAAGTGAGATTGCATCAAACTAAAAAGCTTCTGCACAGCAAAAGAAACAATTAACGAAGTAAAGAGGTAACCTATGGGATGGGAGAAAGTATTTGACGAAGTAAAGAGGTAACCTATGGGATGGGAGAAAGTATTTGTAACCATATATCAGATAAGGGGTTAATATTCAAAACATATGAAGAACTCAAAAAACTCAATACCAGAAATGAAAATAATCTAATTAAAATGGGCAGAATAAATGAATAGACAGCTTTCCTAATATATTCAAATGATGAACAGGTACATGAAAAGGTGCTCAATGTTATTAATCATCAGGGAAATGCAAATCAAAACCACAATGAAATATCACCTCTTTGGCTGTTATCAAAAGAAATAGCAAATGTTGGTGAGGACATAGATAAAGAACCCTTGCACACTGTTGGTAAGGATGTAAAATGGTATAACCACTAATAAAAACAGGATGGAATCTTCTCAAAAAATCAAAGATAGAACTACCACAGTGATCCAGCAGTTCCACTTATTTTTATATATTGTGGATGAGATCTGACAATATTTCATAAAATATTTTGGTGTCCATGCTCATAAATGATACAGGTCAGTAATTTATACTTTTCCATTCTGCTATAGTGTTTTTCAAGTGTTGGATTCAGGGCTATGCTGGGCTAAAAACAAACAAACAAACAAACAAAAAACCACACACACAAAAAACAGTTGTGAATGTCCCTTCTAATATTTCCAGTATTTCTGTATTTATAGTCCTTTGAGTTTATTGAGACATTCTTTAGTTATATCATTTGGTCTGTGAATGCTCTATATGCTAGAACTTGAAAAAAATTTATATTATATTATTTGTTAAAATGTTTTATTAGTTGTCTATTAGATGAAGATGATTGATGCTAGTTTTTTATGTGATCTACCTGTTCTATGAATTATTGAAAGACATCAAAATTTCCAAATGTGATTATGGATTTTTCCATTTTTTCCTATTTTTCTTTCAAATTTTCGCATCATATATTTGGAAGCTCTCATAAGTCTTATATAATCATTTTTTTTAATGAGATGACCCCTTTGTCATTAAATTGCCTAAACCGCTAATCCTTATATCTTACAACTCCCTCTTGGCTTACTGAGTGGACATATTTTACCTAAATACGATGAGTTTGGTCTTAACTCAAACCCTTGCACTTACTGCTCCTTATTCCTAAAATATTATTTCTCTGGATGAAATATTTCTTGCTTAGAGAAACACTACTGCTTGATAACCTAACCAAGACAGTGTCAGGCCTTATATGCATCTCTATCTTGTCAATATATTTTATTTTTCTTATAGAGATTACCACTACCTCAAATTATCATCTTCATTTGTGTACTTTCCAGCTAATTGGTTTTACCTTTTACCTGACTGGTGGAGATCCAACGTCCAGTGCAACCTAAATAATTTGTTAAATAAAGGAACTTTAGTTAACAAAAGTTATAAGTAATTTTTGTGGCCATTTGAAGTTTTTAAAAATTTCAATACAATAACTTGAGATAGTATTGGGCAAAGTGATGGTTGAAGTAGGCATTTGGTTCTATCTGACAAAATTTTCTAAGCTAATGTTTAACATTTGTGGTTACATCCTTTTGCCAATGCTTCTGATGAAATGTGGTATCATTTGGTCCTGCTCTCCAAGGTACACTTTGAATGAAATCTGCACAAAAGAGAATAGCAAGCTTTCTGGTGACTCAGTTACCTCATGTTAAAGAGGAATTTTCAAATACTGATTAAGGTATATGATGTCATTGTTTATTGGCAACATAGAATAGCTGCATTCCAACTCTTTATTAGGAACTCAGTCTTAGCATTTAATCTCATTACCAATAAAGTGAAAAGTATTTTTTTAATACTGAATTTTCAATTTATTATTATTATTATTATTATTTTATGTTATGTTAGTCATCATACAGTATGTCATTAGAAAAGTATCTTTAATGGAAGTTTTACTCAGGAATATGTGACATGTCCATTTTTTCACTTACACTAAAATGTACTCCCAAATTAAACCAGATCACAACTACAGTTGTATGCCAAAACAGTGTATTGGTTCACCCTAAATTGCTTTTGCAGATTGATAGCTAAGCAAATTTTATCAAACCTTGCATCTGAGCAAATGTTATACACACATGGGCTGCCTGGGTGGCACATTCAGTTAAGCATCAGACTCTTGGTTTTTGCTCAGGTCATGATCTCAGGGTTGTGAGATTGAGCCCCTCAGGGCTCTGCACTCAGTGCAAAGTCCGCTTAAGACTCTCTTTCCCTTTGCCGGTCCCCTCTACTCTCTCCCTCTCTCTTTAAAATAAAAATAAACACATAATTTTTAAAAAGTTATACACACATATTTAAACATAAGAGAGTAACAGAAAATTTGGTGGAAAATGGCTTCTATATGACATTTTTAAAGTTTTGTCTCTAATACAAGGTTTTTAATACACAGAATGAGTTTCTGCTACACCAATGATTAGCTGTCACCCCATCTGGAAAAAAAAAATTCTAGAATCATTCCATCCATTACTGAAATGTGATTTTACTCCTCTTTTATTCAGCATTTCAATATTAAGGGAGGAAAATGAGCAATTTCAATTTTTGTCTTCAGTATATAATTTAATAATATAAAAACTAGCAAAGCAAAACCTGAAAACTAAGCAAAATTTTTGTCTCGGACAAAAAGTGATGTTATTATAATAGCATGAGAAGCACATAAACAAATTTCCTATAAGAGGAAGTGTTCTAGCAGATGGTGGCACATGGTAATTTAATGTCACTGTCCTGTGTATAGGGATGCACCATGGACTTCACTTTTTTTTTTTAATTTTCTTGAAATATTTTATTTATTTATTTGAGAGAGAAAGAGAGAGAGAGAGAGAACAAGTAGGGGGAGCAGCAGGCAGAAGGAGAAGGGGAAGCAGGCTCCCCACTGAGCAGGGAGCCTGATGCAGGGCTTGATCCCAGGACTCTGGGATCATTACTTGAGCTGAAAGCAGACACAACCGACTGAGCCACCCAGGCACCCCTGGACTTCACTTTTAAATTGCCTTGTTGTTGCAAAACTTCAGTGAAAAGTCATAATGAGTTATACCTACTAGCATGTATTCATACAGTATATCACAATTTCACAGAATAAAAATTCATGCTATTAGAAAAATTTACTCCATTTACCATTAACTTAATTAGTAAAAACATATCTCTTCCCAAATAAACCTGAGTGCAATGTCACTGACATGCATTCTTTCTGGTTACCATTTCTTAAAATATAAATAAAATGTCATATAGCTAATCATTTAACTCATTCACCCAAATATTCAAAGAAATGAGAGGTGTATTAAGAAGAGAAAGGCAAAATTATTTATAGTTGTTATGCATATCCATTGTGAACCATTCTCGAATATCTTAATCCATTTTCACAAGTTTCTTTGCTCACAATTCTGTAATAAATTTGATAACATTATACTGTAAGTTATATTACATCCTTTATTTTCACTACTGTTAGGGCTGATGTAGGAAAAATTGTACAATTAATACTGTCAATGAAGTTCTGAGCAATGTGCCAATAATACACAATGGGGAAATGATAGTCTCAACAAATGTATTGGGAATTTTATATATCTACATGCAAAAGAATGAAATTGGACCTTTATCCTATGTAATACACAATAATCAATTCAAAATTGAGCGAAACTAAAATGTAAGACCTAAAACTATAAAATCCTCGAAGAAAACATAGGAAAAAAGCTCCTTGACACTGGTTTTGGCAAAGATTTTTTAAATTTTTGACACCGAGGGCACAAATAACAAAGCAAAAATTAAAAAGTGAGTTGATAAACAAGAAACTCATGTAACTCATTAGCAAAAAAATCAAATAATCCATTTTAAAGAAGGTTACAGTACTTAAGTACATTTTTTCAAAGAAAGAATACAAATGGCCAGTAGATACATGAAAAGGTTTTCTACTCAACCCTGTACACTGTTGGTATGAATGTAAATTGGTATAGGCACTATGACAATGGAAGAGAGGCCCCTCAAAAAATTAAAAACAGAACTATCATATGATCCAGTGATCCCATTTCTGAGTATATATCTGAAAGAAATGGATTCACTTTCTCAAGAGATGTCTACAACCCCATTCCATATTCACTGCAACATTATTTACAATAGCTAAGCTATGGAAACAATCTAAGTGTCTGTCACAGAGAAATGGATTAAAGAAAGAATGGTATACACATATGATGGAATATTATCTAGTTATAAAAAATAAGGGCATTCTGCCATTTATGAAAACATCAGTGAACCTTTATGCATTGTGCTAAGTGAAATGAATCATACAAATAAAGACAGGTACTGTATAATCACATTTATACAGAGAATCTAAAAAAAAAAAAAAAGTGAACTCATAGAAGCAGAGGGTAGACTGTAGTTGCCAGGGGCTAAGAGGGAGGGAGGAAATGACTGAAGGTGGTCAAAGGGTATAAACATCCAGTTAAAAAATCAATCATTAGCTATTTGAAGTCACTTAAATCTGAATTTGATTTAATGTGCTATACTTAATACAAGTTTTTTTTTTTTAATTACAGATATTTAAAGAGGGGAAAGAAGCATACTTCTGGAAATGTTGTGAGCACAAGGATATAGAACCAGACAACTTGAGCATAATTACAAAAAAAAGATTATATCTAATGAAGGATATCCTTTAGTGATTTAAAGGAATATAGCATTTCACATGCAAAAGTCAATAAAAAGACATCAATCTATGTTCATATAGTTTAGCACCTATGAATATTAATTCATTAAAACATATATCTTGAGCAAGTTTTATCCAAAACATGAATTAAAAGGAAAACATTACAGTGAAAGAACAAATTTAAAAATAAACCAAAATTATCTTTTTAATAGAAGGCATATTTAAGAACACTACAGCCAAGTTTCTTTATACTTTAGATTAACTTTGTTATTTTTTTCAAAATTTACCATCTCCTTCATAGAACATATTATTGAATAAATACTTAATAAGAAACTATTAAAATTATTTAAATAATTATTATTTATTATTAAATTATTTAAACACAAGAAAAGATAACAAGAAACAAAAGTGAGTCCTGAGAATTTTTAGCTATATAGAATTCTAAAATAACCTGGATTTGGAGCTGCAAGTAACACTATATGTTACTTGAAAAACTTCAAGCTAATATGTTACTGTAACATGCCCAAATGTACCCAACAGAGGTAAACACAAATATCTGCAAAAAATATGCATATTAAATTCAGGACAGGCTAGGTTACACTGGTATTAAAAACACCCTTCCCCCTAAATCTCACTAACTTAAAACAACAGTTTTATTTCTTGCTCATAAATGCATTACAGTTAGGGCACCTGGATGGCTCAGTGGGTTTAGCCTCTGCCTTCAGTTCAGGTCATGATCCCAGGGTCCTGGGACTGGGCCCCACATCAGGCTCCTTGCACAGGGGGAAACCTGCTTCTCCCTCTTCCTTTGCCTGCCTGCCTGACACTCCCCCTGCTTGTGCCATGTCTCTCACTATCTCTCTCTCTCTGTGTGTGTCAAATAAATGAACAAATAAAATCTTTAAAAAAAAAAATAAGTGCATTACAGTTAAGTTGAAGTTCTGGAACTCATGTTACTGATTAGCTTCTCTCTGGATTGTTTCTTAGTGAAACACAGAGAAGAGAGAGCACCGGAAATGTATATTGGTTCTAAAACCTTCTTCTCTACTCACATTTCATTGATAAAAACCAATCTTACGAACATACCTAACTCTTAGTGGATGGTCAGTAAGAGACACAGATTATTGTTGAGCAATTCTAATGACTTATTAAATCAGATGCCACAAATTCCAAAGGCAAAGGTAAAAAGAAAATGAAAACACAATCAAAATCACAAACAAATGGTTCAGGAAATTATTAGTGAAGACATATGTTCATAAACAAAGCAGTACAGACACTACCATTGGAAATTCTACAGAATCGAAAGTGCAAATGCCACCAAAATTATAATTAGCAACTATGAAACACAGAAATGTTTCATTAGGGGTACTTGGGTAGCTCAGTCCATTAAACTGATTTTCAGAAAACCTTGTCTTCTCCTCAAGTCATGATCCCAAGTCCTGAGACCAAATCCCACATCAGGCTCCTTGCTCACCAGGAAGCCTGCTTCTCCATCTTCCTCTGCTTGCTGCTACCCCGACTGTGCTCTTTCTCTCAAATAAATAAATAAAATCATTAAAAAAAAAGTTTCATTATGTATAACATGTTTAAATAATTGAAGACAAGTTGGAAAAGAAACTATAAGAATAAAAATATTAAAATTAATTAAATAACTCAAGAAGAATAAAGATCTTATAAAAATGCAATACATAATAAATAAATTAAAAAAAAACAGTTAAGCAGTAGAATCAGTAAATTAGACAGATCTCAAATAAATACTGAGAACAACAAATAAAAAATGTATATATGGAATCTATGAAAGGTTAAGTAAGCACTAACATACATCTGGTCCAAGTTCTGGAGTATAAAAACAGACTGGCCAAAAACAATATTCAGAAGGATAATAAGTAAGACATTTCTAGAGACAATAAAGATGTTTAAATCACAGTTTCAAGAAGATCATCTCAAGAAGTATAACAAGGAAGAGATACTATATAGAGAAATAATGGTTAATAATTTTCCAAAATTGTTGAAATCATCAACCTTAAGGATCAAGAAAATTAAAATAAGAGAAATAATTAAAAAGGCATCAACACCTAAAATACCACAGTGAAACTCCATATTAAAAATATTATTTTTAATAATAAATTTTATTTTTTAATTTAAAAATCTGAATTTCCAGAAAAATTAATTTTTAACAACAAAAACAAGCCAAATTTTTATAGAAGCAAAAATTAAGAGGATGTATTCACAAGTGACCTTCATTAAAATATATCCTAAACGTGTTCTGGAATTTTAATACAAATGAAATAAACTTTGGTTTTTGCTTAAGAGGTAAAAATTTACATATGCATTCACACAGGCACACACACACACATTCAAGATGAACAAGAACAAGGAATTTGGCTGAGGATAAAATATCTCCTGTGGCATTGAATTAGACTCAGAAGATTGCAAACATGTATACAACTGACACACTGCAATTCTGAAAGTGAGACCCTTGTTCCACTCCGAGTAGCCTTCTTCTTGAGTACTGTAGCAACTACTGAGTTAGTTATGTGAACTAGTCACTTCTTGACTTCTTCAAGTCACTTCTTCACTTCTTGGGTTGCACTGAACAAAGGTTTGCCTCATAGATGTCACTAATTGATGATTTCTGATAATCCATACTGGGACCTTATACAATAATATATCATTTCAATGACATCATGAATTGTGTGACATTTTACTCTGGTCCCTATAATAATTTTTGCATTGGTTTCTTTAAAATATAGATCAAAACTACAAGGTTTTCTGAGAATCTTAAGACCTCAGCTTAACTTAGAAAACCAACTGATCTAAACCGAACTAAATTACTGAGCTATTTCAGGGTACTCATCACTAAAAATCACTGTGAATCTTCCTGCAAACTGTCTCATCTCCTTTAAATTTCAGTGACTCATTCTTGGCTCTGATGCTTTGCAATCCTGCCAGGTATCTGGGGAATGTGCACAGTGGGCACATGAAAGATAATTAGCTGTTTCTTCAAATAGCACCATTGTGGAGTACATTAAGATAATTTTGAGTCCTACAAATGATGAGGGCTCTTCCTTCTTCCCCTTGCAGAACTCTCAAAAATCAGCCTGTATCATGACACATCTAGTGAATATGCCCTTGTTTTTCAGGTCTTCACTAATGGATTCTTAAGAAAATAATTTGGAGTCATTTTAGCATATATTTGGGAATTTTAATGGAGTCAACTGTTGGCAGACACGGCACAGGCATCCAGTTTTCTAGGTCAGTGACATCTTCTCATATGTTGCAGCCATTCTGGGAGGGCCATTCAACAATATATATAAAGGCTTAAACTGTTTATATCCTTTGGCTCAGTAAGTCCACATTTAGGACTTAAGGAAGTAAGACATAGCAATAGAATATATGAATATCCGCAGAAAATTTATACTAAAAATGTTTATTACATGTCTAAATATAAATTATTGATTAAATAAATTATGGTATATGCATTCAATATAATTTTTTGCTGCCATTTAAAACTTTTTAATAAAGAATATAAAAAGATGTGGTATATGTGCACAATGAAATATTACTGCAAATATGCATTTGCAACAACATGGACAGACTTAGAATGTATTATGCTGAATCACTATGTTGTACACCTGAAACTAATTTAATATTGTATATCAACTATACTTACATTTTAAAAAACCTCAGATATGAAAAATAAAGACTGGAGAATAGAGTAAAAATAAGTAAATAAAACTCTTTAAGTTTTCTGTTCACATAATTTTCCCATAGTCTTCTATGGACTAAATTATGTCCTCCCAAAATTCGTATGTCAAAACTCTATTTCCAACCTGACTGTATCCAGAGAAAGGGTCTTTGGGAGGTAATCAGCTATAAATTTTATGTAAATAAATGTGTGTGACCATGTTGTACATGTGTAAAAATCTATTATATTTGTAATTTTATCAAAACATGAAATAAATGTTTTTTTAGCTTTCACTTTACTATTAGGTTTAGCTGCCATGAAAAGAAGCATAAATGTACCCACAGCCAATCCATTAACATTATTCATTAATCCATTTATTAGTTATAAAGGACCTATTAACTATCAATACTTGTTAGATTTAGCATGCAGATCTATGTTAGAAATTGTTCATGTCCCATGAACCTCACAACATGCAGACATATTTTAAAAAAATAAACTAACACCCATAAAATAAAAGAATGCTCTATAAATGCTTTACTGAGATACAGAGAGAACAACTCCTTACAAGAAAAGGTCACACCTCTTTTTTTTTTTTTAAAGATTTTATTTATTTATTTGTCAGAGAGAGAGAGGGAGAGAGAGCGAGCACAGGCAGAGAGAATGGCAGGCAGAGGCAGAGGGAGAAGCAGGCTCCCTGATGAGCAAGGAGTCCGATGTGGGACTCAATCCCAGGACGCTGGGATCATGACCTGAGCCAAAGGCAGCTGCTTAACCAACTGAGCCACCCAGGCGTCCCGGTCATACCTCTTTTAATTCTAAATACAAGTCATTGCAGTAAACACACAACTGTTTGTAAATGAATGAAAAAAAAATCTATGTATGGCTTATAATATGGATAGGAACAGATGAGCAATTCTGCCTGGGGGACTTGAGGAAGAATTCATAAATTAAGTGATATATACACCAGTTGTTAAGAAATTAGTAGAATTTTTCCAAGTAGAAAAGAGAAAAGAAAATTAGAGAAAAAGTTACACTGAGCAAAGTCATGCAGTACTAGATAGTCATGAAGTACTAGATATATTCAGGGGGTGGTGAGAGGTCACTCCTGCCTGGGACATAGGATGCACATAGTAGATTATAGGGAAGAGATAGAAGAGCCTGAAAAGTAGAGTTTGTGGAGGGGATGAAAAAGGCTTCTCTGAAGACCAGGCCAAAGAATTAGAACTTTATCCTCCAGGAAATGGATAGGGTTTAAAAGTTTTAAAGCAGAGGTTTGAAGTATTCAGATTTGTGTATTCTACAATTCTTCTCAACCATTTTTTCTTGAACAAAAAATTCTTAACCCATGAAACAGCTTTTAATGTCAATGATCCCTCCTTCACTCATAATCCAAAGACCCAATCTCGATCTCCATTTTTTCTGACCTCTTTGCACCTTCTGGAATGTGTGCCACCAGAGATGACCCTTCTATGGCTATAGGAAGACAGTCCCCATCTTTTGATATTAATGTCTTTGGGCAACACTTTTCCCTCAAGAACAGGAGGTATCTGAGACTTACTTCTGATGGGCAGTAGGGGCCAAAGAGAATGTCACTGCTTTGACCATGTTGTATTCGTAAGACCCCATCTTAGTATTCTGAAGCCAAAGATTCTCCTTGCAGGGTTGATGAAGGGAGTGACCATACTGGAGAAAGCTATTTCATAAGGAACTTCAGGTGGCCTTCATCTGACAGTCAGCAAATAGCTGAGACACTCAGTCATAGAAGTGCAAGAAACTGAATTTGGCTAACAATCTGAGCAAACTTGGAAGCAGAATCTTCCCCCACTGAGCCTCTGGATGAGAATGCATCCTGGCCAACATCTTGATTTTAGCCTCGTGAGTTCCTGAAGCAGAGAACCTGGCTAACCTGTGCTCAGATTCCTGACCCACATGGACAGTGTGAGATAGTAAGTGTATTTTGTACTAAGTCACTGGATTTGTGATCATATAATATGCAGCAATAGAGAACTAATGCAGCATAGCTGATCGTTCCTTCTCTTTTTTCAGGAGCAGGCTCTTCATCTGACTACCAGAACACTCCCTTCTCTTGGTTTCCTCTTTCCTCACTGCTGATAAATTTTGGTTCTTCTGTTAGTTTTTAGCTTATCAATCCATATATTTCGGAAGGCCCTGAGCCTTAGTCCTCACAGCTCCTGTTTCCTGTACAGTCGTTTCCAAGGTGACCCTGTCCAACCTGAGTATCAAATGCAATCACTGAGTTGACGATGCCTCAGGACAAAAAGCCTCCTGCCTCAGGCTTATCCAGGGATCTCTTCTCCAGGGACCCTCATGGTTCACTTGCCATCACTTCCTCCAGGTCACTGTCATTCATGACATTCTCAGTGAGTCTATCCCGGACCATACCATGTAAAGCAGCATATCCTCACTCCACTTTTCTCACCCTCTTTCTTTATTCTCAGACCTTCGAAGTGCTTTCCAGGAGACTATCTATTTGCATGTTTACTTAATTAGTGACTGTCCTCCCCTGCTAGAGGATAAACTCCTTAAGTACCAGTCTTTGTTTACCGTCATGTTCCCACACGTACACCAGCGCAAGCAACATATAAAGTAATCCTCACATAAACGCTTGCTGAGTGAGTGCAGAAGAAGTGAATGGAAGCTGCAGGAAGCCCTGGTGATGTGGGGACCTTCTATCAGTGAAATGGGGGCTCAGATCTTGTCATCTGCATGGGAATGAAGATGAGTGGGCTGACTGAAAACACTATCCTAAGCTATGCTGCCTTTTATTCTCTCATTATACTAATGAATGCAGGAGCCTCTCACACATCTTCCCACTGCCTTTCTCCATCTTCCCTCCCCCCCTACACTGCCTGGGAGGATTTCTAAATACAGTGCATTAATACTGTGTAGGAGGTAATGTTTCTGTTTCTTACAGTATTTTGGAGTGTCCTCCATGGCAACAATCTTGCTGAAACTAAAGTCATTCTGAAGCAGTTATTTTTTCCCCAGATGTGTGGTGATTTAGGTTGCTCTCCACATATCCTTTTCCAACAAGTACCATGGGTCCCCAAATGCTTTGTGCCCTTTCTTCTTGGTGAAAAACCTACTTTCATTCGACAGTTCAAATGAGTCCATTCTAAAGATTCTCCCAATCTCCTCCTCAATAAGGCAGTAGTGATCACAATTTCCTCAGGGCCACTACCCTGTGACTTGTGTGGACTTCTCTCAGTCATTATGGGACCTGTTGGTTGGTTTATAGGTCTGTTTAACATAGGCTCCTAAAGCATAGGGATAAGTCTCTTCATCTCTGTTCATTGCAGCTGAAACCTAAAATAATATTCAACAAATATCAAATCAAGTCTCCAGCAAGTAAATGACCCAGCAAGAAGAAAATGAAATAGAACAAGGAAAATGAGAGAGGAGAAAGAGATTAGTTGAGATTGTGTGAAGTTTATGTAGTAATCCTCACAAAATATGTAGCTCACAAAGCAAAAGAAAGTAAAAATAACTCCAAAGGGTACTGACATTAGCAGAATTGGTAAAGAAAGAGGTGTCAAATTGTGATAAAGTTAAAAAAAAGAAATAAAAATCGGCCAGGATGGTGGAATCTATGGCCAAACAGATTTTTTTTAATTTTTTTATTTATTTTCAGCATAACAGTATTCATTGTTTTTGCACCACACCCAGTGCTCCATGCAATCCGTGCCCTCTCCAATACCCACCACCTGGTTCCCCCAACCTCCCACCCCCTCCCCTTCAAACCCCTCAGATTGTTTTTCAGAGTCCATAGTCTCTCATGTTTCACCTCCCCTTCCAATTTCCCCCAACTCCCTTCTCCTCTCTAACTCCCCTTGTCCTCCATGCTATTTGTTATGCTCCACAAATAAGGAAGATGTGGTTCATATACACTATGGAGTATTATGCCTCCATCAGAAAGGATGAATACCCAACTTTTGTAGCAATATGGACGGGACTGGAAGAGATCAAACAGATTTTTTTTTAACAAAGTATGTCAAAGAGAAAAACTCCTCCCATAGTGGAAACATCTGGAAATTAACTACTGAATTTTATACTGAAAGATAATTAGTGATTTTGAGACAGTTTTAATTTTGATGGAATGTAAATCTCTTTTCCAAGTGTTCAATGTTTTATTTAATATTTTTGTTTTGTCTAAACAGGAACATTATAAAGTAAGCCAAAAAAATTCTGAAAGACTATGTGGAATTTAACTAGTCATATATCCATGAACAGAAATATGAAAACATCATATATCCATGAACAGACATATGAAAAACAATAAAATAGTTCTTGTTTGCCCGTGATCATTTTAACATCTGTTACATAGTAATCGTAGCTATGAAAAAAATTCTGTTATTATATATGCAAATAGAATATACCAATACAAATAATGACAAATGCTTAAAAAATGAAAGTAAACATAAAAGAAGGCTACAGTTTTATTCCTTTATGCGATATTTTAATTTTTGATTTATCTATTTATTTATTACCACCTGATGGAATGTTATTTAAGAACTGTCACCATTTGGATCTAAAATCAGATTTAAATATTAATGCACATAAAATAAAATAAAACCAGGCTTCACTCAGGAGACAATGAAGAGAGAGTCTTGGCTAAAAGGAGTGAACAACCAGGAATTAGACTCAGTCACTTTTGATATTTTTTCCTGTTGATGGAGTACTGCTTTGAAGAGCTAAACTTTTCTTGCTCTGCAGTGTGCAGCCAGGCAGCCTGAACCTTGCAGTGATGTTCATTTCCAGGCTGACTACTGGGCTGACAGCAGGGAACCTGTAAAGCTGTTTCTCACTTGGATCACAGAAAACAACCAACTCAAGATCAAATCTACGGCACCGTTTCTATTTCTTTGATCCTTCCTCATTGTAAAGAACAAGAGAGAATTGAAATTACTCCTACAATCACCGTTAGAGCACCATCAGAGCTGGATTCTTTTTATAGTAAGTTTGGGTCATTTTAGTCTCCAATCCGAAGTGAATCCCCCCCACCCATGCTCTCAGTGTCCCTTCTTCCAGGAATAACGCTCCATATGTTATTCAAATATCCCCTTTCTTGGCTGGCTCAGTCAGAGGAGCATATAGCTCTTGATCTCAGGGTCATGAGTTTGATCCCAAGGCTGGGTGTGGAGTCTACTTTAAAAAGTAAAGTTAAAAAAATACTAAAAAAACAAAAAATGCAATTTCCTCATATTTTTAATTTGAAGCTTTCAACATTTTTTTTCTTTTTAAATACATATATATACCTCAGTGTCTCTCATTTTTTTAAAGATCTATTTATTTATTTTAGGGAGTGAGAGAGAGTAGATGTGTGACTGGGAAGAGGGGTAGAGGAAGAGAATCTTTAAGCAAACCCTGCTGAGAATGGAGCCCATGTGGGGCGCGATATCTTGACCCATGAGATGACGACCTGAGCCAAAACCAAGAGTCCGACGCTTAACTAACTGAACTACCCAGGTACCCATCTCTCATTTTTTAAAAAATAGTCACCTACCTATCACATTCTATCTTTTCTTCTCACCACAGTAAGGACACTTGAAATTGTTGTCTACACTTGTTGAGTACATTTCCGTAAAATTCCACCAAAACATCTTTTCCACAAGTCACAAAGAGTCTATTTGCCAAATCCAGTGAACACATGCATGTCCCTCCCTTGCTTAATCTCTTTGGAAGAGTTCATACCCAACCCATCCTCTCTGGGTTCAACACATTCTCTCTTTTTATCCCATCTGATATTCTAACCCCATCTGAAAGTTCACCTTCTTTTGTCCTTTCCACACATGTTGGTAATTTCCAGAACTCCATTTTCTCTTCTCTCTAATTAGCTACGCACATCTGATTAACCTGGGAGATCTATTTGCTTTCAGTGGTTCCCCTACAACTTATATCATAATAACTGTCAGAACAACCCACATGTTCTCATCTACTCAAGGATACCATCTTCTCTGACATTAAACCTCCATCAGCAATGTTGAGTTTCATGTTTTATAGAATCTACTGAACCTTGGAAAATACCTATTTTCTTTATATTGATTGGCCTTAAGAAATTCTTATGCTAGACTATTTAAGCCCCATGTCCTCAAACACCATCTTCCTATGCATCCCAGTTTGGAGAAGCTGTCTCTTTTCTCTGCTCTCATAACGTCCTCTGTTTATTATATTGAATTCTTTTTTTAGGGGTTGAATTGTGTCCAAAAGATATGCCTAGTATCTCAGAATACGACCCTCATTGCAAACATGGACATTGCAGATGTCATTAGTAAAGGTGAAGTTGTACTAGAGTCAAGGGTCATTAATCCAAAATGATTAGTATCCTTATAAGAAAAGAGATCCAGAGGGAAAATGCCCCGTGACAATGGAGGCAGAAATAGGAGTGGCGCAGCTACAAGCCAGGAATGGCAAGCACAGACAGCTACCACTAGAAACTGGAAAGGAGAAATTCCTCTTTGGAGTTGCAAAAGGAGCTTGGCTCTGTTGACATCTTGATCTCGGACATGTAGCCTCCAGAACTGTGTGAGAATAAATTTCTGTTATTTGAAGCCACCCAGGTTGTGGTACTTTGTTATGGCAATCCTAGGAAACTAATACAGTTTTTGGTACTGGAAAGTAGAGCACTGATGTAACAAGTACTTGAAACAAATACCTAAAAATATATCTGGTTTCCATTATGACTATAAAATGTATGATCTTTATTCTCTGGCTACTAAATACATTTTTCTCTTTTCTTTTGGCATTCTGGAACCTACCATAAAATAGTCAAAACATGTATTTTTTTATTTATCTTTCTTAATTCTTGTGGTTTCTGAATCAGAAGATTTTTATCCAGTATTTTACATGTTAAACATTTTCAAATACTATTGAGTTGTTTATATTGGACAATCTTAAGCAACCTTCTGAAGTTTTTTTTTCCTAATAGTTAATCTGTAGATTTTCTTATTGATGAGTGCTTATTTTATATCAGGAATTTACATATATCTCACTTAACATTTTCAACAAGCCCTTAGGGATTGAAATTATCATTTACATAAGTAAAATATTGTCTCAGAGCAGCAATTTGGCCAAAGTTACACAGTTCTCATTCACAACTATTTCTATCCACACCAAAACCTGTGTTCTTAGCTCTTTCCTAGGGCCTCTTTTGTTATTGCATATTAGTCAACGTTAAGGAAAACTTTACAAAGAATTTGAATTTGATCTGCAGGGAGATTGGGAGGTGAAGGAGGACTTTATGGATAAAGGAACAGAACACACAAAGCTTCACAGGCATGAAAGAACATAATGCAGTCAATTGCTAGAGTAGTTTTCACTTTCTCTCTTGAATAATATTTTACCTCACTGGAGAAATTTAGTTACATCTGTTTTCCCTTGCACTTTGGAGATACTATCCTGTTGTTCTCTGGTTTCAGTTGTTGAGAAATTTTTTAACCTAATTGTTTCTTTGTAAGTAATCTGCTTTATTCATTGGTTGCTTTTAAGATTTACTTTTTGGTGATCTGTAGTCTCCCTATGATGCATCTAGGTGTGACTTTATTTGTTGGGCTCGTTCTAGATGAGGATTTTTTGTCTCATTGCTTCTGGAAATTTTAGGCCATTATCCCTTTGAATTTCAAGTCTCTCCCATTTTTTTCTTTTGTATTTTGGGACTACTGTAATGTATTTGTTGGATCTTCTCATTCTGTCTTCTAAATACTAGAGCTTACTCATTTTCTACCCATTTATCTTTTTTGGGTTGAATTGAGGGTGATTTCCCCAGATCTATCTTCTAGTAATTCCCTCTTCAACTCTGTCTCATCTATTGTTTACCTTGTCTATTAACTTTTTTAATTTTAATAAATGTATTTTTCAGTTATAGGAAAATCTTTTCATATTGACATTTCCTTCTGCTCCCCCACCCCATTTGGGGGGGGTAGTTAGTTTCTTTTGTTTTTTACTTGTCCTTCTTTAAAAAAAAAGTCTTATTCTTTAGTTAACGTTTCAATTTCCTTTATGCCTGTAGTAATTTTATTTTTTATTTTTATTGATTTTTAAAGATTTTATTTGTTTATTTGAGAGACAGCTTGAGAGAGCACAAGCACACCTGTTAGAGTGGCTGGAGTAAAGAAAAGAGATAAAAACTCTTGTTGAAGGTGAGAAGAAAAAGGAACTCATACACTCTTGGTGGAAATGTAAACTGGCACAGCCATTACAGAACCAATAGGGAGGCTCCTCTAGAAAGTAAAAATATGAACTCCCATATGATCCAGCAATCTCGCTTTTGGTTATATAGCCAAAGAAGTGAAGTCAGGCTCTCACAGATATATCTGCATGCCTATGTTCACTGCAGCATTATTCACAGTAGCCAATATATGGAAATAACCTTAGTCTCTGTTGCTGCATGACTGGATGAAGAAAATGTGGTATAAATATGCAACTGAATATTACTCAGCTAGAAAAAGGAAAGAAATTCTGCCATTTTTAAGAACTTTGATAAATCTAGAGGACATTACACCAAGTGAAATAATCCAGAATGAGAAACAAGAAAGAGAGCATCATCTCATTTATATACATAATCTAAAAAAGTCAAACACATAGAAGCAGGGAGTAGAATGGTGGTTGCCAGGGACTGTTGGGTAAAATTCTTGAAATACAGTATTGCTTTATGTTTATGTTTTCTTCTGATATTTAATAAAAGAAGTTTGCTTCTCTTGTAATTTGTAATTTATAGTTGTTGATTATGTAAAAATGTGGCATAATTTTTGGTTGTTCTTTATCTTGAGAAACCTATACATGACAGTTGAGGGTGGTTTCACCATATCACACTTGGGAGAACTATCAAGCCTGAAATAATTCTCCACTGGGGATAGTATAAATTTAAACCTAAGATCCTGAGGGCAAGTCTGTGGGTAAAATTGTTTCTTTTTCTTTTTTTTTAATGATTTTATTTATTTATTTGACAGACAGAGATCACAAGTAGGCAGAGAGAGAGAGGGGGAAGCAGGCTCCCTGCTGAGTAGAGAGCCTGATGCAGGGCTTGATCCCAGGACCCTGAGATCATGACCTAAGCCGAAGGCAGAGGCTTAACCCACTGAGCCACCAAGGAGCCCCCACCTTTTTTTAAAGATTTTATTTATTTGTTTGACAGACAGAGCTCACAAGTAGGCAGAAAGGCAGGCAGAGAGAGGGTAAAATTGTTTCTAATAATATCTTGTGTGCCACTGAGAACCCAGGCCAAGACTGTCATAGCCTTGTGCTGTTAATTTTTGCAGACAGACTGATACTTTTTCTGGACACGTTTCTGGATTTTTTGAAAAGTCTTGGATTTAAACTGAAGCTTCAGTTCAAATTTATTTAGACCTTTGCTGTCATGAGCTGGAGTCTGCCCACCAAAAATTCATATGTTGAAGCCTTAACCCCGGTATCATGGTATGTGGAGATGAGGCCCTTGGAAGGTAATTAGATTTAGATGAGTTCGTGAAGGTGGGGTCCACGTAATGGGATGAGTGCCCTTACACTAAGAGATGCCGGAGAGCTTGCGTCCTCTCTCTCTTTCTCTGTGAATGCACAAAGAAAAGGTCATGGGAACACAAGTGAGATGGAGACTCCCCAGAAGCCAAGAGAAGAGCCCAGAATGAAATCTACTTTAACAGCACCTTGATCTTGGAATTCCCATCCTCTAAAACAGTGAAAAATAAACTACTGTCGAAGCCACATAGTCTATGTTATTTTGTTATAGCAGCTAGAGCAGATTAATACATTTGCCTTCTGTCTTTTACTTGGAGAGTAAAAGCCAAGGCTTTCTTCTGCTATAAACCCTTGAGGGGCACCTGGGTGGCTCAGTTGATTGAGCATCCAACTCTTGGTTTTGGCTCAGGTCATGATCTCAGGGTCATGGGAATGGAGCCCCCCTCAGGCTTTGCACTAAGGACAGAGTCTCCTTGAGAATCTTCCCCCCTCCCCTCCCCTCCCCTCTGCTCCGCCCCCTGCTCCTCCCCATCCTGCTGTGTGTGCTCTCTCTCTAAAATAAACAAATACAATACTTTTTTAAAAGATGCTAAACAAACAAAGCAAAACAAACAAAAAAACAAAACAAAACAAAAACTTTGAAACAAGAACTCCCTTAAATATTCTTTTACTTTCAGCACAATGTTCAGTGCTCTGTGATCAGGTATCCTATATGTTAAATTAATCAAACAGATTTAAGCAATGGTAAGGAAGAGAGATTTAACTTAGCCTATGTATTCCTGTGTTCCTAATATTTAGTGTAGTACAACATAAATAGTAAGCACCCAATAAATGTTAGTTGTAGGAATAATAACTTCAGTGCTATAAATTAAGATATCTGCAATTTCCAAGAACAGAGTTGTCTACCATATTCAATTTTCATGAAATGGTATTTTGATTCAGTATTAGTCATGTCAGTTCTTAGTCACATTGGTTTTCTTCATAATTTCATTATCTTTTGGACTGACATAGCTATGTTTATAGTTAAGTGGATACTCAGTCACAGGTTACTGAACTGAGACATGAATACAACATGTATTTTGCAACCCATGAATATATAATGCTATAGAGTTAAAATTGTGAGTTCTTTAAAGAACAGGATAAACACATAGATAGGCCAAAGAAAACTCTATTTAAAAGTTTTTGTAATTGTAATTAGAATTAACATTTATTGAGCACTGGCTATATATAATTTGAGTATTGTAGTAAGAACTTGGGCACATTATCTCATTTACTCTTCAACACTCCATAAGGCAGGTTCAATTATTTTCTCCACTTTATTGAAGAAGAAAAAGAAATGTAATTTGTCCAACATAATATCACTCTAAAGTCATGGCACTGGAATTGAATCTAGGATAAAATATTGGAAGCAATATATATTTCATTTATTTAAATGGACATTTATTTGTACAGGTATTTTGGAAAGAATATAGGTGCTCACTATTATTGCTTTTAGGATCTGTGAATTTTAGAATCTGCTAGAGGCTTAAGTGCATGATATAAAGAAATATTCCTTTTAAATTTCTACAAGCTCTTGCTATAGGCTCAAATCTAAAGACAGAAGCTCTTGTTATGAGTGATACATTGAAATACAGCAAAGTGTTTATCCCTTAATCGCAAGCATTGTTTCCTTTACTCTGTGCTTGGTGTACATCTTTGCCTTCATTCTCCTTCACTGTCAGTAGTGGAGAAAGATAAAATTAACACATCAGCACTGATACTGAGATAAGCAAATAGTATCTCCATGTAAATCCTTCTCCCCCCTCAATATATTTGTTGCTTTTGTGAGTTGTGATTCCTCATTAGAGGGTAATTGGAGTTCCACATTAGAAACTTAATATGCAGTGCTATCCAGTTTAAGCAATTTAAAATTTGATCCCTCGCATTTGTTTGCAGTAAAAGACATTTCTTTAGGCTCTCTCCCCAATCTAATGACCAGTTTAGCATGATAATGATGCACATAAATTTACAAGCCACCTACTGAATACAGAAGTGATACTGGAGCTGTGTTTAGATGCACTGGTGTGTAGCCATACAGAGGCAGTCACGGTCAGACCATCACAATTGGACTTACAAAACATACTTGAAGATAATCCAATAAAAATAAATGGAGATAACATTTTCTTTACTGAAGAGAGTATGTCTTAATGGTATACTGTTGGTCAGAGAGTTCATAAGTTTAGATAACACTGGGAATATAAAGATACTAGGTTTGGGCATTTTGGTATGAAACTTTATTAGAAAACTAATCAAAATGGCATTAAAAGTGATAGAAAGCTCACTTTTTGCCTTGAACTCAACCCGGTAAGACTCAGTTTGGACCGGGCGGTCTCTCTGCTAGGCCCAGAGACAGGTCAGCTGTAAGAGGACTGAGACCTGGAAAAGCCTCTGAGACTTTTGTTCCAGACCCTCCCCCTCTTTGTCTGGAAACCAGAAGAATTATTTTGATTAAAAAGACCTACAATGACCACCTGTTATTCAAGACAATTAAGTCTGATATACTTTATTTTTAGGATTATTAATTCAGCCTGTAAGTTCACTATGACTTTATTTTCCCTTTGATGATCTAAAAATGTATTTTAATATAATATTGGTACCACCTTATTACTATTACAAGTAACAAAAAACTGCTGCCCAAAGTGACTCTCATATGAACCACACTCTGAAGAGGGGGCACCAGGCTCAATTTCCACGTCTGTATCAAGAAAATCTCTACTCCACCATCTCACCAGAATTCTCTTTATTTTTTAAAGAATCTACCATGTACTGAAAGACACTATATTATACATCAGAGTTCTCTACCTTCACCATTGCATTGTCTCTATTTATCAAATGACTTAACAATCATACTTGTATCTCTGACTGCACAGGTCCTAAATCCCTTTAACACCCCTGATACCATTACTACTTTGAAAGCATTCTACCTTGGGATCTTGTATTCCAGGACACTTGCACTCATCACTTTGTAGACAGGCCTTTTCTGGTCCTCATGCCTCATGGAACCTCTTCGGCTCTCATTTGCCTTTCTGCCTAACCTGAGTACTATTTTGAATGGTTTCAAATGTTTCTTCACTAATGTGTCAATTCCACACCTTCCTCCACAATGATGTCTTGATAATCACCAATACTGGGGTCTGTGTGATATAAAGAAAACAGCTCTTAAACCCCTACCGTGTCAAGTTAACTCCATCCCTTCCTGTTCCATCAATACTAAACTTTTTGAAAGAATGTATTAATCTAATCTGTTTAGGTATTCACTATTAACTTATTTTAATTGAATTTATATACATTCTAATGAACAGTTCTGGAAAAAAAAAACTCATTTTCATTCCATTCAAATCTATTTCCTCTCCTATATCTATTATCATTGTAGAACCTCTCAGAAAACTACATGATGTGGCATAGCCATTTAACTTAGCTATTCTGCATCCAGTTTAGTCACATGTCCCTTTCAGAAGTTAAAATCACTGTGTTTGTTACTGAGTAATATAAAAGAGCGATATCCCTGAATATTCCTGCCCAGGATTGGTACTCTTTCACTACAGCTTCCTCAGCATGTGAACATTTGCCCATGGATCTCTTGACCCAAGAATGCTGCTTCAGCACCAGCCATCAGACCCTCAGTACAACGTCATCAGGCAACCAGAGACCATTTTTCTTATGATCAGTGTTCTTTAACGCATGTCTTGTCAGCCAGAATTGAGTCACGTGCCCTTTTCCAGGTCAATCACTACCATAGGGAATTCTGTAACTCTGTTTAGTTTGGATAGATCATCTTGTATTCCCTGGGCTCTGCTCACTCATTGACACATGAACAAAATAGGATTCCTGTTATTTAAAAAAAAAAAATGCATTTGAATCAGAGTGAAGGTTAATTTGGAGGTAGGCAATTAAAAAGTATCTGTTAAAATGTGACTTCAATATATACTTTCCATACCCTCCAGACCTGACTAAAAAATGGCTTAATAATATCAATCATTCAATATTATTATGATGATAATTATCATCTAGATTTATTTTCCATTCCTACCTTACGCTTTTTCTCTAATATACTCAAATGAACCCTAAAACAGAGTCAAAATATTCCATGTGTGTCCTCATGTAGTTTATTTTGCTTCTCTGCCTGGCTACTCTCTGTTATTTTTAAACATTTCTGGATGAATATCTATGGGTAATGGCTGCTATTTATTGATCCATGAACATCTACCATAAACTAAGAATAACAAATATTTACTAACACTTATTACTATGTGTAAAGAATGTTTCTAAGCATATTTACCTGAATGTACTCATCTAATGTTAGCCCCGAGACTATAAACTGTCGTCCTCCATTTACATATAACTCATGTGCACTGAGAATTCGCATAACTTGTCCAAGGTTACCAGTTAGTAGATGAAGGCCATGGATTGAAGACTAAACTCTAGAGCCATGTTTTCAAGTGTAATAGATACGGTATCTTATTTCATTCTCACAACTATATGGGTTGTGTGGTATTAGCTCATTTCACAGATCGGGAAATGGTGATTCAGACATACTACATAGTTTGACCAATAACACAGCTACATATATGCAGAGCCGAGACTCAACTTAGATTTGTCTGACATTCAATCCTATGCCTTTAATTCATCACAGCTAAGCATGTTACACCCTCTCTGAAATAGTCCTTATTTTCCCCAAGGTTAATATGTTAATATGCCTTTTACCCTCCACTGACCCCCATCCATAGCACTCCATACAAAAGCACTTAGCAAGACATACAGTGGTACTTAGCACACCATATAATGGGCATTTAGCATGTATTATAATGGTCAATTAGCAATCACATATTGCACTTAGCACGCTTTATGATTAACACTCAGCATGCCATATAATGGGCATTAAGTACAGTGTAAAAAGTCACCTAGCACACCATACAATGGGTACTTTGCATACTGTATGATGGGCACAGCATAATATATGATGGCCAATAAGCACATAGAATGGTTACATAAGATGCCATATGATAGGCATTCTGTATGTCGTCAGTGAGCATCGAGCATACCTTACCATAGGCACATAGCACATTATATGGTGGTGACTGAGGATACAGTGCATTATAAATGATACTTTACTACCAGACCAAACATGAGCCCCATGACAGCAAGTTTACATCTTATCTTTCTATCCACAGCACTTTCCACAGTATTATCTTAGTACAGAGAATGAATTCAATGGTGGAGTACTTAGCACAATAGTTGTTTTAGTAAATAAAAAAATCTTTTATGTTTTATGTGCTTTTCACAGAAAAATTCATGTTCTATGTATTTAAGCTTAATAGATACTAATTAAATAGACATTTGAATGACTACTATGTGACACACACTAGTAAATAAAGAGAAAACCTGATGCCTCTGAAAGGAAACAAAAATAAAGGATAATAATACTGGACCAAATTAACCTTTCCCTCAGTTTAGTGGGATTTTTTTATAATATATAAATATAAATATAGTGCATTTTTTATAATGACAGTGAAATCATTTTGAGAATGTTTAGAGAAGGGAAAAACAAGAGATGATAATATCTATATTTAGAATTTCACATGTAATTGCTTCCAAAAGGGCTTAGGTTCTTAGTCAGGATTTAATTTCACAGTTAGAGGAAATTGATGACTGAGTTCCTGACATTAAAAGCACATATGCTCCCTCACCACTCCACTTCCCACTGAAGGAGACCTCTGCAATTTACTTCTTATCCGCCTCATCTCTTTTAAGAGCTCCAACCCAAAACCAAAATATGGCTTTTAAGAATAAGCAGTTGATCTCTTACATAGTGATAGCAACAGTCTGAGCAATTTCAGGTAGGCTGTATCAGTAGGTAAGTAATTGTTTTATAGTATCATTTATGAGATAATGTACCATGAAAATAAAATAACTTATGTTCAGTGCAAGCAACTACATATCAGCAAATGGAATTTGTAATCCAGTTACCAACCCTTTGACAAAGCAAATACTTGGAAAATTCTAGGAAGTATTCAATCACATCTTTAAGAATAAATCCCATTCTCATACTTTCTTCAGCCTACTACTCTAATTTTAGCAATAAGCTTCAACATGTAGGGCCAGTTTCTTTAGAAATTTGGCAACAATTTTCTCCATCACTGCCTAGCACAAATGGAAAAAAGGAAAGCCCCTTGGAAGTAATTTGGCATGTAAATGGGATAATTTTCTGCCTTATTTACTCATATTTTGAAGCTATATCAATAATTTATAAGTAGATGATTAAAAATAAAGCTTCAATCTGTTCCATTCATGTTGTGAGGAACATATTGCTTTTCATCATCTTATGTTTAGATGTCAGTTTTATCAATATGTAGTTTTAGTTTTTTAAATGATTTTTATGTTTCAGAAGCATCAGAAAAATACTATTTTACACAGTCTACAAGAAATTTCTAAAAAATTATTCATTATGCCCATATATGCCTATAGATATACTAAAAAGGTACTGGTGACTTAAACAACAGAAATCTCTCTCCTTTTTTTTTTTCTTTTTGATGTAAAAACTTTATTTTTATTTGCTTTTCCTTTTTTTTTAAATGTAGTGTTCAATGATTTATTAGTTATGTATAACACCCAGTGCTCATCATTAACACATGCACTCTTTCATATCCATCAACCTGTTACTCCCTCCCCTCTGAAAGCCTCAGGTTGTTTCCATAGTCTCACATGGCTCATCTCCCTCACTAAGTTCTGCCCCTTCAGATTTCCCTCCCTTCCCCTGTGGTGCTCTGTGCTATTGCTTATCTTCTGCATATGAGCAAAACCATATGATAATTATCTTTTTCTGCTTGACTTACTTCACTTAGCGTAATCCCCTCCAGCTCCATCCATGTCAATGCAAATGGCGGGTATTCATCCTTTCTGATGGCTGAATAATATTCCATTGTATGTATGGACCACATCTTCTTTATCCATTCACCTGTTGAAGGGCATTTTGGCTCAGGAAAATTGGACAGCTACATATAGAAAAATGAAACTGGACCATCCCCTTATACAACACACAAAGATAAACTCAAAATGAATGGAACACCTCAGCATAAGACAGGAATCCATCAAAATCCTAGAGGAAAACATAGGCAGTAACCTCTTCAACACTGGCGACAGTAACTTCTTTTAAGACACATCTCCAAAGGTAAGTGAAACTAAAGCAAAACTGAACTTTTGGGACTTCACCAAGATAAAAAGCTTCTGCACAGCAAAGGAAACAGTCAACAAAACTAAGAGGCAGCCCATGGAGTGGGAGAAGATATTTGCAAATGGCAATACAGATAAAGTGCTGATATCCAAGATCTATAAAGAACTTATCAAACTCAACACCCAAAAAACAAATAACCCAATCAAAAAATGGGCAGAAGACATGAACAGACACTTTTCCAAAGAAGACATATAAAAGGCCAACAGACACATGAAAAAATGTTCAATATCACTGGTCATCAGGGAAATACAAATCAAAACCACAAGGAGATACCACCTCATACCAGTTAGAATGACAAAAATTAACAAAACAGGAAAAACAAATGTGTTGGCAAGGATTTGGAGAAAGGGGATCCTTCTTACATTGTTGGTGGGAATGCAAGCTGGTACAGCCACTCTGGAAAACAGTATGGAGGTTCCTCAAGATGTTAAAAATAGAACTACCCTATGGCCCAGCAATTACACTACTGGATATTTACCCCAAAGGTACAGATGTAGTGAAAAGAAGGGGCACATACATTCTAATGTTCACAGCAACAATGTCTAAACAACAGAAATCTACTTCTCACAGTCCTGGAAGCTAAAAGTCTGAGATCCAGGCACTTTTGTGGGGTGGGGGTGCAGAGGAGGTTCTCCTCTGGACTTTCTCTGTGGCTTGCAGATGGTCATCTTCTCCCTGTGTCCTCTCATAGTCTTTCTTAGGTGTCTGTGTCTAGTTCTTTCTTAAAGATTTTTTTTTTTAAAGATTTTATTGATTTATTTGACAGAAAGAGATCACAAGTAGACAGAGAGGCAGGCAGAGACAGAGAGAGAGAGAGGGAAGCAGACTCCCTGCCAAGCAGAGATCCTGATGTGGGGCTTGATCCCAGGACCCTGAGATCATGACCCGAGCCGAAGGCAGCGGCTTAACCCACTGAGCCACCCAGGCGCCCCCAGTTCTTTCTTTTTATAAGAACACCAACCATCAGATGAAAGTCAATCCTAATGGTCTCATTTTAATTTAATTACTTCTTCAGAGAATCCATTCTGAGCTCCAGAGGGTTGGGACTTCAACACATAAATTTGGGGTGATGCAATTCAGCCCAAAATTGAAAGATACTTTTCTTATGCTAAGAAAAAGAGACTAAAAGCCCTGAATTATATTTATTCATATTCAATTGTGTTGGAAATAAAATCACTTCCAGCGATGGTTTGATCCAAGCTCTGCTACTTAGAACCTACATGGCGTTGGAAAAATCATTTAAAAAAGCAAATATGTGGTGACCTTTGAGCATTTTAAACTACATACTTGTGGGCTATATAGCTCTTCTTCATGCAGGACTCCTTAAAACTTACTATCCCATAAAAACCTGTTTCCCAAATACCCCAATTAGAAGTGCTTGGGGGAAGGGAGCAGGGAGTTTATCAACCACAGTTTCCCAGGTACTCTTCCCAGAGGATTCGGAGTCACTGCATCTGAGAGGGGGACTAGGAATTGGTGTTTAACAAATACCTTGCTGGTTCTGAACAGGAAAGACTAGAAGATCCCAACATGCTTCCCCTCTTTTCTAGACAATGCCCTTACTTAGCTTTCTGTGCCCTCATTTCATATTTCTACAAGTGTGCTGTGATAAGGGTCAGTGAACATTAAGAACAATTGTTGATGTTGTCAACATCATGACCATGGCTTTCCCTATCATGACTATTAGTATTCAACCTTGAAAGTGTCTCTTTCTTTGCTTTCCATGATACCACTGTTTCCTGGGAAGAAAACAAAACAAGTGTTTTTGGACACACCTAAAAGGTACATTTTATTTTGAAAGAAAGCTTTTATGTGAAAATTATGATAATTAATGAATGATTATAATAGGAAATTTTTAGCAATCTGCCATTTCATCATTTTTAAAGTACGTGAGATAAAACTGCCCTTTCACTTTCTTAACATAAAGATATTCTTAAATACCTGATCTCTTTATATTTTTGGCAGTAGCAAATAAAACTGAGCTGAGTGTCTCTGTATCATATGCTCACTGCTGTAACAGTTGGTTTATCTATTCGTTATTAGGAATTCATATGACTCACTAGCATCCTAGGATCACCTTTCAGAAACACTGAAACCAGTGAACACATTTCTTTTATTAAATTACCTGTCTGACAATTAAGTCTGTATGCTCCTATATGTCAACACAACTGTGTGCAGAAGTACTGAGCAGTACAATGATTGCTGTTCGCTGGCAGTCTTTTTTACACAAACCTCTGCAATGCCTAGATACAAACTGGCAAATTAGGTTAAGAAGAGTTTCAAGACTTCTTAGAAGCATGTAGCAACCACAGCAAATGAACCTAAGGTTTTATACCCTCATGATCTAATTTTTGCTTCAGTACCTATGACTTATTTTGCCACCTGTTCCCACATAGTTCTGTAATCTTTATGACAACACTGGAAGTATGAGTTGCTAGAATCCATCCAGTATTTGTAGTTAGCACATAACAAACACTCAATAAACAGGTGTTAAATATATGTACTGCCAGTCTTGTTTTATAAGCAAAGAGATCAGATTCTCTTCTCTATTCCCTTGGTATACGCTTCCTATGGGAGCTCATACAACTCAATTTCCTATGAGAAGAAGTATCGACACTGTATTTTACCAGATAACCTCTGAAATTTCTTCTCTTTACTACTCTGTAACTACTCTTAACTGATCAACAGTGCTTTCACACAAATCTTCTTGTCCCCTTTCCATGACCAGCTTCTGTCCAGGCCACTGCTTCCCAACCTGGAGAACGCCAACAATCACCCCCCTGATCCCACCCCTTTATTACTTTTTGACATTGTAGCCAGAATGGTTTGTTTATTTTTCAGGATGCTCTTTTAAAAATATGAATCTAAGTATCATTCCTCTACTCAAAAGACTTTGATTCTACAAGTAACTTGCGAGTGGCATCCACACAGCTTACCGAAGTTTACAGGGCCTTTAGATCCACAACCTGTGCAGGGCTCAGCCTGCTTCTCTCCATGTCCTTCCTGTGTACCTGGCTTTGTAATCTACTTTAGTTCCTGAAAGTGCCCTCACTCCCTCTCTTCTTTGCCTCTCCCATCCCCTCACTCTCCAGGCACGTGAGCACACTGGACCTTCTGCTTGGGATAAGCCTGGAAATACTAACATCTTGCTATTTGCTTTGCAAAATGAATAGAAATCAAGGGTTGGGAGGTGGGTAGGTATGGTGCACATTACCAAGGATGTGTATGTGTCTTGAATTTTTAAAATATTATCCAAAGAAAGCATGGATTAAAAATTGTGAAATATATAGGGCACATAGCCTACAAGATGTGCGTGTCTGTGTGACAAAGGACATGCAAGGGCCCTCGGCAAAGGTAACAAGCACTGGAAGGCAGGCACAGTGTTGAGGCTGGAGGTGAGGGGCCAGCATGCACATGCCAACTTCTCACACAGCTTCACTCAGGATTACTCCCCACCCCAGTATTTATACTACCAAAATATAGAACCATCACTCTTCATTTTCTCATCCAGAAACATAAACTTGAGATTTAGATTTAAGATAAATATGCCTGTCTTATTCCATACCTTCCCTGGCCCCCCACTGTTCATTTAGGTTAAAGCTCAAACTGCATTATTTTCATAAATTCAAACTTTTGGTATAGTCACAGTATCTTGGAAGTCCTGGAAAAATTCTACATCTGTGCTACTGGTTTCCCAATATCCAACTATTCTAAAATACTCTGCATAATATAACTAAAGTAAGTTTATATTTATATGATGAAATCATGTTATTTCACACACCTGTCTGACAGCCTCTGTTACTTTCCAAAGAACATAAAGATTATGTCTGACAGTTTTCTTTAAGATTATTTTTATTTTTTATATAAAATTTTGTATATGCTGATAAATAGATGAGCTTAACTTCCCTAGAATGCACTTGGGTTTCTTTGTTTACATGTAGAACTAAGAATATCAGAACTTCAAGGGAGCTTAGGTACCATCTAGCTAAGGTGTTTTACTTAAAGATATGGAAACTAGGCTCAGTGGTTGTAATTTGTCTAAATTCACAAAAGTAATAAATTACAGAATCAAGTCAAAAGCCAAAATTAGTCAGGCATCCAGTACAATATATTTTGACTCTATTTGAAGATTCTGTTATTATGTTCACAACCACTTACGTATAAAAAGTAATTTAAAAAATAACATAGTGAGAGACTATTTTTTTGTGTTACAAGTGTGTATTTATTGGCAATAAAATCAGAAGACACTGTAATATTCTTAAGGAAAAATAAATTCAATAAATAACAATAACTTTTCAACATCTTTTAGTTTGCTGTCTTCCTGAAGTATGGGCAAAAAGAAAATAACACTATGAGAAAAGTACTTTTCAGTGTTTCTTGTAGGTCAATTTTTCCTACAATATGTTTATGAAAGTACCTAGCAAGCTGCCATATAAATACGATCTGTTGTCTCATATAACTGCACTCATTCCAGAGCTACATGATGTGTTCCCTTAATATACTATACACCATTTCTTTACCAGTTTAGTATAGGTTAGAACTTGATATGTAGTTCTTGACTACATTAAATATGAGACACATAAATTAAGTAGAAACTAAAAATTAAAATGTAATTAACAGAAACAGTGGATTCAGAAGAAGAAAGCCCACCTTAATATTAATGGTGGTGGTGGTAATGGTGGTGGTGGTAGTAGAGATGGTAATAGTTGGTAGCAGTAGTAGCAGCTATTTCTTTTTTTGTTTGTTTTGGTAGCTATTTCTCGAGTACTTACTAAGGGTCAGGCATTATTCAGAGCCCTTAAAAGTGCTGGTTCGTTAATGTTTTCCTTGTAATACCTTTGAAAGGTAGATATTATTACTATTAATTTTTGACGAGAAAGAGAATCAAAACACAAATATGTTGAGCAACACAGTCAAGAAACTGTATTTGGTAAAAATGGCAAAGTTACACTTTTAACCCAAGCAGACTGGCTCCCAAGTCCATGCTCTTAACCACCACATATCTCAAGGTATGATACTGAATTATGCACAAGACCAGTGATGAGCAATCATTAATGAAGAATGAGGGATATTTTTATAATTATGGCCATTCTAAGTCTGATTCAGAAAAGCACATGATGCATGTTCTACCTCTGAACATTGAGCTCTCCTGGAAGAGCAAGCATACTCTGAAGATTAATGAACTTTGAATTTATATTATAAATGATTGATATTTTTTGAACATCTACATATTCTGTCTCCTAAATTTACTAAATATGAGCATAGAACATCTTTTTTAAGTTTCATATGTCTCAGTTTCTCATCTGAAAGGGGGCTATTAACTGGATTTACAGAGTGAATTATATGGACTAATAAGGGCTTAGATAATACATGGACGATACAGGGGCTTAGATAAAAATGATACCGAGCTAGCCTAATGCTAGCTATGACTTGTTTATATATTATCTCATTTATTTATCGTAACATTTTTTAGATGAATGAACCAACGTAAAGAGATTCACTAACTTCAGTCATCCAAGTGATTATTTGGACCAGGATTTGAATCACTATTTCTTTAACTCTTAAATCCTCTGCTCTTGCCACTGCGTCATATTATTATTTTCTTGGAGGCAAGGTCATTGTCGTGGGTTTGGTCTATTCAGATCCACTCTCATATCACTTAATCTCCACTGATGCTATGACCCAGCTTCATCCAAAAGCCTCCTATGTGCAAAGCAATGCCAAGGAGGCCACCTCCTCCCACCCCCAGGAATGGCATCCTGAGTGCTTTTTTCAGGAAATTTTTCAGATTGCACCCAAAAAAGACATTCAGTCTTCTCCCAGTTGTAGCAGTGATAAAATATAAAATTGAGTGCCTCCACTGGTTGTATTTTCCCACTATGTAGAGAAAGTTAATGAGAGAAAGAAAAAAGACTAACTCAAGAGAAAACTCAGGAAATAATAAATTTCTAAAAGGATTTTTTGGGTTGTTTTCAGGTTTGATTTTTTTTTAGAAATAATAAATTATATAAATTATTATTTACATATTTGTAAATATATAAATGTATATATATTTATATATTATTAAATAAATACATGAATGAATGAATTTTTAGAAATAATAAATTTCTAAAAGGTTTTTTGGGTTGTTTTCAGGTTTGATTTTTTTTTTATTATTTGTTTGTTTGTTTCAGATGTTTCTGAAGCCAGCTGTGTGCCTCCAATCCCAGCAGATAGGGGGTTTGACTCTTCCTTAATTTTCCTTACCCAATATAGCACCCATATTTTCCTGAGCTAGTCAAGGGTAAGATTCTTTTATCCAACTGGAACATAATACATCTCTATTCAAGACTAATACATAGTGGTTCTAGATTTCATTATTCTGCTTCCAATTCTGTTAAAGACATTACATTTTGTTTTCAAAATGCACATAATATTATATCCATGTCTTCAGAATGATAAAAAAAAAAAGCAGATACTTTTTTTTTTAATCTGAAAAACTAACATCCATGGAGTTTAAGAATGGATTTCAACTTTTATAAACTATAAAAAGAAAAGAAAAGAAAAGAATTATTCACTCTTTCTTTCAAACTTCTTCAGATTCTTTGCAGGCCATATGGAAGAAGATGAAGAATCAGGCTCTGTAGTCAGCATCCTTACATAAGCTCAGCAAGTCACTGCTTATCCAGCCTTGAATACAATCCTCTTGGGGTGATTGGGTGGCTCAGCTAGTTAAGCATCCACCTCTTGGTTTCAGCTCAGTCATGATCTCAGGATCCTGGGATTGATTCCCCACATCAGGCTCCATGCTTGGTGGGGAGTCACTTGAAGATTCTCTCCCTCTGCCCCTTCCCCCACACATGTACACTCTCTCTCTCACTCTAAAATAAATAAATCTTTTTAAGAAATAAGTAAAATCCTCTTCCTTCTATTTTCTTTTACATAGAGAGAACAATTGTGTCTACCTCATAGGGATGTTGTAAGGATTACATGACTCTACATCGGCAAATCAAGGAATCACTGAGAACAACACTTGACAATAACTCTTAATTCCTGTTATCATTTATTTGACATAAAATATTGGAGATTATGCTAAATATAATTTTTAAAAAAGCCTTAGGAAGTAAAATAAACTGTTGCTTGTTGGAACTGAATTACTACCTCCTCCAGCCATTGAAAAATGGTTTCTACTCTTCAGGGTAGAGTCCATTGACAGTGGACCTTTAGTGGCTCAAATACCTGAAATATCTGAACAACTAGAAAATTCTAAGTTAACCAGAAAGTCAGCAAATCATGTTTTCAAGTTGCAGGTTGCAGCTTAGCCTCAAAATCACATGGACCATTTTCAAACCAAAAACTTGAAAAATAGGGAAACGCATAGAGGCTTTATGGTAAATGGAACCTCAAAACATGGTGGACCAAAGTTTGTACAGTACTCATGGTCTCTTTCCTCCTTAAGTACCAACACTCACCTAGCTCTTCCCAAGTGATGGTGTATTTAACAGGCCTCGGTTTTGTTAATTATAAATCCAACCAGTACTTATTAGACTGTGAGGAGAAACAAAAACATAACTTGGGACCTGCTCTGAAAAGAAAATAAAAATGACTGTGGGAAACATTACTTTCTTCCTAGTTCCTGAGACCTTTAAGTTACTGATAAATGCTCACTGTTAGCGTCTAGTGGCAACAGAGAGAACAACTGAGCTTAGTGACCTATGGAGAGCAAATGTCATCTCTCCCTTCATCAATTCAATGAGAGTTGTATCTGTGATGCTAAATTAAAGTATGTGGAAAAGTTATTTGTTAAAAATGAATTCTAGGATTCAGAGAGGAATCTAGTGAAGAGGATATTACTGAGAGACATGAAGGCTCACACGGTGTCTCAGTGTATCTGTAACTACTTGCCCGTTGACTCTGAGATATTGGTGCTTTCCTTTATGTGATTCACATACCTTACATCTTATGTTTCTTATAAGGAAAAGAAGGTGAAATATGTCACATACTGAAGTTATGAATCAGTCTTAGATAAAGAGTAATTCTTCTTGTTTTACTTTTCCAAAATATTCTGAAACTTTGAAGAATCACATACATTTTCAGATTACAGCAAAGTTAGCCCTGTATTTTGATATGCTGAAATATAATTTTAGATTCTAAAATTAAAATAATAAATTGCATCCATTCTTAAGCTAAATTGTTTTTATACTATAACAAGTCCAAACTGTGTGCACACTCTGGAAATGATATCTAAAAAGGTATTTGAACATTTTCACACATATGTAGAACAATGACAAATAGTGGTTCTCTTTCAGCTTAGTGATCAGAACTTTGTTAAGCAGAAAGAATAAAATATGTTGATTCCAGTACTATTAAACCGTGTTTTACAGTATGAACCTAATTTAAACATTATCAAATATAATATTTTTCATACTGTGCTGTACCTCATTCTCCACTGAGAAAATGAGTCCTAGCACTAAAAATACATATATAAATGTACATATGTATGTATAAATATATATATTATATATATTTATGTATACATATATAATATATATTCAGAATCTCTGGTCCTCTGTAAGTGAAATACAATTTTTTTCCACTTAAAATGCTGAAATATTTTGTGACTCTCTCACAGTTCTACTAGAGATTATTCTGCTAATGGTATGATCAGGTAGAATCATGTGTAAATTTTCAGAATGAGAGAATAAAACTCAGGAAGTTATTGAAATATAATTCCTGTATCAACATAGAAATAAAACCAATGATCACCCTAAGCCTCATACCTAAATGCTCACAGAAGGTGAGATTAAAACAAAACACTTTGGGCATATTAAAAAATATACCTGTCAAGAGGAAGATACAGGTAGACTTTTAAAATATAAAACTTCACGAGGCATGCATCCAGTGAGCATGCCAAGTGCATACTGAGAAAGTAAATATTCAAATTTCTCATAAATGTATAGACTCACAATGATGTGGGCAATGACTGAAGACACAGAAGTGGGTAAGAATTTTATTATATCTATACAAAATCCTTTCCAACACAAAGTGTTTCTTAAATCATAAGCACAGTAAGCAAAAGGACAAGTTAAAAGTCATAGAAATGAAGGACCTAGCAGGATAGTTGGGAACAAGTCAGGACCACTGAGAAGTCAGAAGGACCAATTTTATGCTAAAACAGATTTTGGAGATATCCTTGAATCTTATCTTCTTGCTCGGCAAACAAGGAAACAGAGCCAGGCATGTCTGAGTAAATCCTACATCACAGAGTCACAGCAAGTATTAAATAGAAAAAAAGTCACGTCTGAAGTGTAAAATGGCAGACCATGTTAGTTATAATGGTTCCTATCATGAGGTCTAGGATCCTGCATCCAAAATTTGACTATTTATTAGCAATTGAAAGTCGCTAATGTCTAACTGTATTTTTTAATGTGGAACAGGGAGGAAAATGGAACATATCTCATAAAAGGTTAAATAGAGACATATGAACACTCTTGAAACAGTGCCACAAGCATGATGACTTAAATACTTAAGTAATACTTTATTGAAGAATGAATACTTAAATACTGCTTTTTTTTATGCTGCATGATGGCATATTTTATATGACCTCAGAAGTAGGCTAGGATGATTAACACTTGATACAGCAAATCCTAATTGTGTATATCTCAATGGACAGAGCTTCAGGATTTATGTAGTAAAAACTGTTAGAGTTGAAAGGAGAAATAAAGCCATCCGCAACTATGCTGGGATCTCACCACTGATCTCTCAGCAACTGATAAAACTACTGGACAAGGATTCCTCAGTGGCGCAGTCAGTTAAACAACTGCCTTTAGCTCAGGTCATGATCCCAGGGACCAGAGAGCCTGCTTTTTCCTTCTCCCTCTGCTTCCCCCACTGCTCCTCACTCTATTCCTCTCTTTCTCTCTCCCCTCCCCTCTCAAATAAACAAAAATCTTTTTTTTTTTTTAAAGATTTTATTTATTTATTTGACAGAGATCACAAGTAGGCAGACAAGCAGGCAGAGAGAGAGAGAGAGAGAGAGAGAGGAGGAGGAGGAAGCGGGCTCCCCGCAGAGCAGAGAGTCCAATGTGGGGCTCGATCCCAGAACCATGGGATCATGACCTGAGCTGAAGGCAGAGACTTTAACCCACTGAGTCACCCAGGTGCCCAAATAAACAAAAATCTTAAAAACAAAAAACAGAACAAAACAAAACAACTAGACAAAAATAAGGAAGGATATAGAAGAACTCAACACCATCAATCAACATAAGCATTATAGATTAGTGGCCTAACATCACATTAAGCTTTCTCAAGCAGCCATGAAACAGTCACAAGAAAAACACATTCTAGTTCAAAAATCTAACCTTAATAAATTAAATAATTGAATATGATTTGAAGCTTCATGATAATAATGTCCCTGAAGAACCCTTAAACAATCTTAATTCTCTCCCTCACATTGTAAAACCACATTTTAGTGGAATTCAATCAACACTTCTTTCAATCATATATCCGAACACCATAATTTTGCAGGAGAACATCAGAAAAGTAAACTGGTTTGTTTCTTTCTTTCTTTCTTTCTTTCTTTCTTTCTTTCTTTCTTTCTTTCTTTCTTTCTTTTTTTCTTTTCTCTCCTTCTCCTTCTCCTTCTCCTTCTCCTTCTCCTTCTTCCTCCATCCCAGGACTCTGGGATCATGACCTGAGCCCAAGGCAGACACTTAATGACTGAGCCACCCAGATGTCCCGAATAGATTCATTTTTTTTTCTTTTTCTCTTTTTCTTTCTTCTTTTCTTTCATTTCTCCCCCTCCTTCTCCTCCTCCTTCTTCTTCTTTCTTATTCTTTTTCTTTGTTTTTTTTTTCTTTCCAGTTCTTCTCCTATTATTTGATAATGGAATTGTCCACCATGTCTCATTTATCAATCATGATTTCCATATCCTAGGATTTTTGCTTGGAACTGTGGCAGAGGTCCTTCGCTGGGCCTTGGCAAATGTTAGCGCAGTTTCACCTGTGATCCTCTTTTTCTCTTTCTATTAAAAATTTTCACTAGGGAGCGTGAGTATATTAGTCCACTAGGGTTGCCATAATAAAATACCATAGTGTGTGTGACTTTAACAATAGAAATTATTTTCTTACAGTTCTGGAGGCTAGAAGTTCCAGATGAAGGTACTTTCTGGATTTGCTTCTGGTGAGGACTATTCCTGGCTTGCAGATGGCTGCCTTCTTACTAATTCCTCACATGGTTTTTCTTTTGTGCACGTAAGGAGAGAAAGAAAGCTCTCTGGTGTCTCTACTTATATGGCAAGTAATCCTATTTACCCTTATGATGTCACTTAGCCTTAAATTACCCTGAAAGGTCCTTTCTTTAAATACAGTCTCCTTGGGGGTTGAGGCTTTAACACAATTAGGGAGTTCATAATTCAGGCCATATTGGGAGGTATAGAAGCTTATATTTAGGAGGTGATCCCAGAAATGCAAATGTAAGGGAATTCAGAAAGTAAGACAGGAAAAGAAAAAAAACCCAAAAGAACCCCACCAAAACTGATGTGTATTTATTAGCATTACTGCTATAACCAAGAGAGATGATTTTTCTAGGAGTCTTGAGATTTGTTCAGACCACTCTATGACCAGAATACCTCACAAATAAATTAACAAAGAACCTGCTTCATAGGTTTTTAACAAATCAAATCTTTCAACAAAGATTTGATAAATGGAACAAAAATATATAAAGTATTTTTTGCTTTAATAATGTTACAAAAATAAACAAATTACCAGATCACACTTTTGTTGTTGATTTATTTAGGTATTAAATTTTGGCTAGTTTTTTTTTTTTTCTCCTCCTTCATAGACACTTTTTACAATATAAATCTGGATTATTATAGAGTATCATCTTTATAACAGTGATAATCCTTGTTTCCACATTTCTTTCCTACTATTGTTATTAAACATCTATCAATCCAAATTCCTTACGAAATTATTGTTAGGGATGGCAAATGTATGTTATTCTTACCACATCAGCCTTTGACCTATCCTCTGAAATACAAGAATATAACCTGTCTTATATTTTTGTAACATTTCTTCAGTCTTCCAAGACCACCTGACTTTACTCAGCACATCAAGTTGAATAAATAACAGTGCCCTACTATATTTTTTTAAGATTTTTTTTAAGATTTTTTAAAATTTTATTTATTTGACAGAGATCACAAGTAGGCAGAGAAGCAGGCAGAGAGAGAGGGAGAAGCAGGCTCCCTCCCGGAGGAGAGCCCAATGTGGGGCTTGATCCCAGGACCCTGGGATCATGACCTGAGCCAAAGGCAGAGGCCTTAACCCACTGAGCCATCCAGGTGCCCCTATTTTTAAACAAACAAACAAACAAAAAATGTTCTGTTTTGCTTCTATATCTTTTAACAAAGTTCTGTTGTGTTAGTATGTGATACTGGCCCAAGCACCTGAAGACAGAAAATTCTGCAAGGCAGGGCTTTTGTGAGCCCATGGAAGGTTACTACCTCTGAATCTAGATCCTCATCTGATGCAAATATTTAGTACACTACATTAGGCAGTTTGGATGTGATCTATGATATGGATACTGATTCATAATTTAAAGTATGGCTTAGGTAACATCCAAGGCAAAGACAAAGTAATTAGCATTTGTCAAGGGAAATTATTTATGAGATGCTAACACTAAATATTTTAAACATATCTTCATTTGATTCTAACAATTGCTTTGTGATTTTTCTTTCTAAAACCATGATTCCTAATTTAAGCTACTTTAGTCCTTAAAATAAGTTTTGAGGTGACTTACTCATAAATCTCAAATAAAGTGAGAATATTAATTGTAAAGTTATTAAAAATTAGCTAATTAACAATGAAGTATTTAAAAACAAATTAAATTTAGGGGTGCCTGCATGGCACAGTTGGTTAAGAATCTGACTCTTGGTTTCAGCTCAGATGGTAATCTCAGGGTTGTGAAATCAAACCCCATGTTGAGCTCCATACTCAACACAGAGTCTGCTTGAGTTTCTCTCTCCCTCCTTCCCCTCCTCTGTCTTTGTTTCTCTCTCACTCAAATAAATAAATAAATCTTAAAAAGAAAGTAAAAAATAAATATAAATTGCATTTAAAAGCTGACCTTTAAATAACATCCGTAAGTGCAAATTGATTTATCTATCAATCTACCTACGTACCTATCTATGTATCTATCCATCTGTTTCTGTTGTTGATATTCTGTATAGAAATCTATTATAGCATGGAGGGAGGCATCCTATTCTTCTTTCTCCAGTTTGATTGTTACTTTTTTTTTTTTTTTTTCGAATTCTGACAGTTTTTAGGGACTTCCATACAATATAAAGATCTTTAGAAAATGAAAATATTAAAGGGCATTTAAAAATTATTTTAATGGATATTAGTAATACTGTCTTTAAAGATAGTGAAAATTTGGGGCGCCTGGGTGTCTCAGTGGGTTAAGCCTCTGCCTTCGGCTCAGGTCATGATCTTAGGGTCCTGGGATCAAGCCCCACATCGGGCTCTCTGCTCAGCAGGGAGCATGCTTCCTCCTCTCTCTCTGCCTGCCTCTCTGCCTACTTGTGATCTCTCTCTCTCTCGAATAAATTTAAAAAATACATATATTTAAAAAAAATAAAGATAGTGAAAATTTAATCTCTGAAACTGTCCTGATTTAGAATGGAAGTCTTCTAATAATTGTATTGACTATTGCTATGTGCTCTATGTGTATGGGTATCCTGTCATGCTGTTGCATGCTATCAACAGGTTACAGGATACCCATACACTTCCTCTCTTGCCAGTCAGAAAAATTCACATTGGCACCATGAGTCAATCAACTGTGTTTGTCCGAACCTATTGATTCTAGCATGACATGTTAGTGTGACTACTTAATATAATATTGAGAAACATACTCAAATTCTTGAAATATCCATGCCAAGATACAGAACTGAGGCTATGAAATCTATGAATGTTTAGACAGACATACTAAAAGTAAGTTGTTAAGCAAAATGTTATCAAGATTAAAGCAAGACAACCTTAGAAGTTTGAAAAACTGCTAAAAATATAAAGGAAAGTTCTGCATTCAAGTTGTTTATCAAGAATCTAAGTATTATTATACTCAAAAAATCCTTAAAATGGAAATGTAGTACAGAAAGTGCAAACCAGTTATGATTTATGCAAGAAAAAAATGATAAGACCATAATCAACACGTTTATAATCAAAGAAAATATCTTGGCCTTATTGCAGAAGATTGAGAAGTAAATATGCAATTGTAAGTTGATGTTAACATATTTAGGAGAATATGTCATTTTTAAAGATTCCCTTTTTAACCAATGTTCTCAATTAACCATCTCTGGTTCCTGCCCTATAGTGTGTATGTGTGTGTAGCTATGTGCGTGTTTCAGTGACAGACGCTATTTAAAATTAAAAAAAAAAAAAATGTCCAGGGTCTATTCGTAAAATAAGAAAGCTAACTAAATTTCAAAGACCAACAACAGAAATCCACTTGTAGAGTACAGACTATCATCAGCAGTGGAGTGTGACTAGATATCTACCTGTCTCTAAATATCTTTCCCATGCAGGTAACAAAATGTCAAAAATTCTACCATTTGAGACATATTTCTTTCAGGTGAGTCACCCATTTTGTGTGAGACAGCTTTATATACTTTTAAAACTATAAAACTCAGTATAAAATATTAATAACTCCCCAACACCTTCTGTAACCTCTAGATATATTGTGGCCTTTTGTTTACTGTGCACATGGCTCATTATACGCTCCCTAAAAAGGAAATTAGGGTGATTTGGTCACTATTTTTTATATACCTGTAATGCATATCTATCTCCTTTGCTAGAGTATGAACTGTATGTGAAAATAGGCTTTTGTTTCACAGAACCTCCAAAACCTAGCACAATCCCTGAGAAATAGATAATATATAATGTTAAATTCTCCCCCAAATCACATGATGATTTTTAAACAAAAACTGAGGCTTAAAGAAATAACTTGTTCATCATCACATAATAAGGATCACATTATGAAAAATGGCTTGTCTAAATCCCAAATCCATGCTTTCTCTACTATATTAAGAAGCATTATTTTACTCTCTCTTGAAATGCAGTCCTTTGGAAAGAATGTATTGTTCATTAAATCCTCTAGGGTAAATTAATTTGGCAGATGTCCTCTTCTTGACCATTAAGATCAAATCAGTAGAAACATTTTGAGCTCACTAGAAAGATGCTGAAAACATGAAAATAATTTAAAAGAGTATCAGGAGACAATGAAGATTAAATCTGTCTCCTTGCCTGCGGTTAATTCTATGTTTTAATTAATCTGAAATTCTTATTCCCATAAGAAAAATAATGAAAATTATCAGATTTTAGAGAAGCAAGAAGAATTCCAATAGCTCTTCAAACACCAAAAAAAGAATATATTTTTCCCAAAATATGATACTCAAATCATTCAAAATATTCATATAAAAATCAATATATAAGTTTAAGTATGCCAAGGAAAATCATTGAAACAAACACTGTAACATAAATAAGTTTGAACAAAATACAGCACACTTAAAACAAATATCTACTTTACCTAAAAGTTTCTTTTTAGTCTGGTATCTGACAAAATTCTTGATGGGTAGAAATTCTCTTAAAATTTTCCTCTCTGGGGGCACCTGGGTGGCTCAGTGGGTTAAGTCTCTGCCTTCAGCTCAGGTCATGTTCTCGGGGTCCTGGGATCGAGCCCCACATCGGGCTCTCTGCTCAACAGGGGGCCTGCTTCTCCCTTCTCTCTGCCTGCCTCTCTGTCTACTTGTGATCTCTTTCTCTGTCAAATAAATAAATAAAAATTTTTAAAAAAATTAAAAAAAATTTTCCTCTTTGAATCAGGATTCAAAGAAACTTTTCTTTAAACTCTGTGATACACACACACACACACACACTATATACAGAACTGTTCTTAAACTTCAAAATTGGCTGAGAAAAGAAGGATATTTCTTGACATCAAGTCATAATTTATCTTTGGAACTAAGAAATGCTAAAAAGAAAAAAAAACTTTGCAATTGTGATTTATACTTCTCTAAAAAATAGACTATGAGAAAGAGATTATTTCAACTTTAAACTTCTGATAACACCACATTCATCTAAATTATTGGGTCCTAGCAGAACTTAATTCTTCAACATGAAGCATCCAAAATTCATAACCATTTCTACAGGTAATTTTTAGTTGAATCAGCAATCCAAACAAGTTATAGTAAGAATTCGTGTTTCATGTTTTCCTTCAATGATCTCTATGCTACTTATTCTAGAAACACTACTACTATTTATTTCATCCTCATACATAAATGCTTGAGGAAATTTGTTCATATATATCATGAACAACTACTTAGACAATGACTACAGGCTCTGGCACAAAAGTCAGTTGGATCCATCCTTAACTTTTGTGCACCATCCCACCAAATCTTCTCCGTGTACCCTTCTAAAAATAAAATGAAACTTACAGGCAGCTATTCTTTCTTAAACAAAACAAATTTTGCAATCTGTATCTATTCAAGTTCCTAAGTATCTTATGTTTTCACATTTTGCCACCTTCTTAAGCACATTTTGTGATTTCTACCAATAGCGGGTCATATTATGAACAGACAAAAACTGTTCCTTTCACTGGAAAACATTTACCTCTACAATTCAGTTTTCAGTAGGACTACAATTGTGTTGTAAACTAAGAAAAGCCTTTATTTACTTCAAAAGCAGATTCATTTGGACTTCATTGTCCTGTAAGTAAGTATCCCAAGGTCTTCTTCATGATTAGACTCCTCTGCCCTAAAAGTTTCTACGTATTTTGTAGAAACTCAAAGATTTATAGAGTTAAACCTTGCTGAAAAAATTCAATGGAACAAACTTGAGCCACTGCAATTTAAAAATATGCTTAAATCCTCCTCAATTACATTGTAATTGTTTTTTGGTTTTTTTTTTTTTATCCCACTTAAACTATGCCAGTTAAGATGGCATCAGGTTAGGGTACATCTGACCTACAGTCTTGGGAACATCACTTATGGACGGCTTTCTGAGTGAGTTTAAAATGTATCCTTCTGTTGAAGTTAATTATGTATGATTGACTACATTTACAAATAAACTTGTTTATACAACCAATTTTTTTTTCCTCACAGTTCTGGAGACTGGAACTCTGAAATCAAAGTGCCAGCATAGCCCAGTTCTGTGAGAGCTTTCTGGAGTGCAGACTGAGGACTTGTTTTGCCACAAGGAGGTAAGAGCACTAGCTGGCTCTCTGAGGCCTCTTCTTATAAATTCCCTAATCCCATAAGAAGGGCACTAATCCCATAAGAAGGGCACTAATCCCATTGATGAGGGCTCCTAAAGGTCCCCCCTCTCAATACCCTTAACATTAGGATTAGAATTCCAACATATGAATTTTGGGAAAGCACAAACATTCAGCCCATTGCACAACATAACTAAATTATATTTCAGTGTTAACTATAATTTCCACATTTTAGTCCTTAACTTGACTGGGTTCTTCTGTCCTTAAAAAGGTTGTCATCTAAGGAATTATTTCTTACATTTAAATAATGGCAGTGAAGAGAATCATTTACAGCGCCAAATCACTTTCCACATTTCAAAATAACTTGCATATATTATAAGCCTTGGGTTTTATTACAAATTTCTGAAAAAGAGACTCTGGTTTATTTTAAGGAATGAGAAAAACAAACTCCATAAAGAAAAATCGACCCACAAAGTAGGTACTCTGAAAAACAAAATATGTGATCTTAATCTTCATTCACAGTTTTTTCCACTTTATTTATTATTTAAAGGCACCCAACAGGGAGAAACACACATACACACACACCAAACTTCTCTCAGTGTAACAGTGCTCTACATTCTTTCCTGATTCTTACAAGGAAATTAAAACTGAGCAACAGTAGTAACTAGCATTACTATTATCTTATTGTATTCTACTTTTCACACATTCAAGATAGGGACCAAACAGTGCCCAGAGCAGGCAAGAAGAGCCTCTGCAGATGACTGGTCGAAAGAAAAGAGCAGCCAAAACACAATAGCAGAGCACACTTAGCAGACACCAGAGACAGCATGTGAAGTTCCAGGCCCTGGGCCCTACATCACCTCTTCTTCATAAGGCCATTACCTTCAGGAGTAAGAGACATAACTGGCTTTTGTAATATAGAAAAGAAGGCAGAGACTTAGACAAAATGCGAAGATGGAGGAATTTATCCCAAATGAAGAACAAGATAAGGCCATAGCCAAAGATCTTCACAATACAGATCCCAGATGGAGAATTTAAAGCAACAACCATAGAGATACTCACTGGGCATCAGAAAAGAATAGACAACATCAGTGAGGCCCATACAGGAGAGATAAAATAATTAAAAAAGATTAGATCAGAGATGAACAGTGCAATACACAAGATTAGAAACATGCTGGATGCAATGAACAGCAGGCTGGAAGAAGGAGAGGAATGAATTAGTGACATAAAAGACAAAGTAATTGAAAGTAATGAAGCTTAACAAAAGAGAAAAAGAATTAGGGAACATGAGAATTGACTAGGGAATCAGTGACTCCATCAAATGAAATGATATTCATATTAAAGGAGTTCCAGAGGAAAAAGAGAGGGAAAGGGGACAGAAAACTTATTTTAAGACATATTGGCAGAAAACATATAAATTGTGGAAGGAAACAGACATCCAGATCCAGGAAGCAAAAGACAAAAAAAAAAAAAAAAAAAAAAAGCAGGTCCACATCAAGACATATTGTAGGTTGTGGTCCAGGGTGGCATTCCTCCTGGAGTGCTCAGGAATTTTGTGACCTAAATATATGAAAAAGTCACTTTTAAATATTAACCAAAAACACAAGATCACTCACTCTGAGAGAAGTCAGCTATCACATTGTGAGGTGTGGCCTATGTGGTGAGGAATTGAAGCCCACTGTAACAGCCATATGACTGAGTTTAGAAGTGTATCCTCCAGCCCCCAGTCAAGATGCCAGATGACTGCAGCACAACTCAAAGACCCAAAACCAACAGCTAAGCTGCTCTCAAATTCCTGATCTACAGAAACTGTGAGAGTTAAAAACTGAACTAATTCCAGAAGCCTCTGGTTACCACATACATGCAGCAATCAACTGTGTTGGATCCTACCCATCTGGCCATTCAGCAAAAGTAGCAAGTGTGCACCTTGCCTTGATCGTGGTTGATATATTCATCTATACATCCCCTCAACCATCTCTCACCAAAACGACTAGGAGAAGGAACACTCAACAGCAGAAAAACTCAGAGTTCCCTCTGCCACAGAACTACTGGATATGGACATAAGCAGTATGTCAGAAAGGGAATTCAGGGTAACAATTATCCAGGCAATGGCTAAGTTGGAGAAGACCATTAGTGACAACATAGAATCTCTAAGGGCAGAAGTGATAGCCAATCTGGCAGAAGTTAAAAGTACTATCAGTGATGTCCAATCTAATCTAAATGCACTAATAGCTACAGTAACCAAAGCAGAAGATAGAATTACTAATCTAGAAGACAAACTGATAGAAAAGAAGGATCAGGAGAAGGCTTGGAATAAACAGCTTAGAAGCAATGGAACAGAATTAGGGAAATAAATAATGCCATTAAATGTTCCAAGAAAGAATTATTGGGATCCCTGATGGGGTGGAGAAAGAGAGAAGACTAGAAGATATAGCTGAACAAATTCTGGATAAAAATTTCCCTAATCTGGGGAATAGAACAAGTGTTCACGCCCTAGAGGCCGAAAAGATACCCTCCAAGATCAACAACTCTAGAAAGACATCCAGACACTTAATTGTGAAATTCATGAATCACAATTTCAGACAGGAGGTCTTAAGGGCAACTAGGCGGAAGAGATTCCTTACATACAGAGGAAGGACCACCAGAATAACATCAGATGTGTCCACAGAAACCTGGCAAGCCAGAAAGGGCTGGCAAGACATATTCAGGGCACTAAATGAGAAGAACATGCAGCCAAGAATATGTTATCAAGCAAGACTGACATTAAAAATGGATGGAGAGATAAAGAGCTCCTAAGACCAGCAAGGATTAAAAGAGTAAGTGACCACCAGGCCAGCACTACAAGAAATATTAAGGGGGGTTGTATAAAAGAAGAAAGAACCCATGAGTGACACAGATAGAAATGTACAGACAATCTACAGAAAAAAGAACTTCATAGGCAACATAATGTCAATAAAAACTTATCTTTCAATAATCACTCTCAATGTGAAATGGCCTAAATGCTCCCATAAAATGGCACAGGGTTGCAGATTGGATAAAAGGGCAAGGCCCATCCATATGCTGTCTACAAGACACGCATTTGGAATCTAAGGATACTTCCAGACTGAAAGAGAAGGGATGGAGAATCATCTTTCATGCCAATGGGCTTCAAAAGAAAGCTGGGGTAATGATTCACATATCAGATAAATTAGATTCTAAACTAAAGACTGTAGTGAGAGATACAGAAAGACAATACATCATTCTTAAAGGGTCTATCCACTAAGAAGATCTAACAATTGTAAATAGTTATCCCCCAGGTATGGGAGCAGCCAACTACCTAAGCCAACTGTTGATCAAGATAAATAGTCATATTGATATGAATACATTAGTAGTAGGGATCTTAACACACCACTCTCAGTAACAAACAAATCATCCAAGCAGAATATCAATAAAGAAAAAGGCTTTGAATGACACATTGGACCAGATGGACTTCATAGATATGCAAAGAACATTCCACCCTAAAACAACAGAATACTAATTCTTCTTGAGTGCACATGGAACTTTCTCCAGAATAGACCATATACTGGTCACAATTCAGGGCTCAACTGATACCAAAAGATTGAGATAGTTCCCTGAATATTCTCAGACCACAGTGCTTTGAAACTGGAACTCAATCACAAGAAAAAAATTTGGAAGGAATTCAAACATTTGGAAGCTAAAGATCATCCTGCTCAAGAATGTTGGGATCAACCAGGAAATCAAAGAAGAATTTAAACAATTCATGAAAACCAATGAGAATGAAGACACATTGGTCCAAAACCTGTGGGATACAGCAAAAGGAGTCCTAAGGGGGAAATACATAGCCATCCAAGCATCACTCAAAAAAAACTGAAAAATCCTGAATACACCAACTCTCTTTACACCTTAAAGAGCTGGAGAATCAACATCAAATTAAGCCCACCTCACACACAAGAAGGGGAATAATCAACATTAGAGCAGAGATCAATGACTTAGAAACTAGAGATACAGTACAACACATCAATGAAACTAGAAGCTTGTTCTCTGAAAGAATCAATAAGATTGAAAAGCCATTGGCCAAACTAATCCAAAAGAAAAGAGAGAGGAACCAAATTAATAAAATTATGACTGAAAGAGGAGAGATCATGACCAACACCAAAGAAAAAGAAACAATCACCAGAAATTATTATCAAAAGTTATATATATGCCAATAAGTTAAGCAACCTAGAAGAAATGGATGCATTCCTGGAAACCTTTAAACTTCCAAGACTGAAACAGGAAGAAATTGACAACCTGAATAGACCAATATCTAGTAACGAGATTGAAGCAGTGATCAAAAACCTCCCAAAAAACAAGAGCCCAGGACCTGATGGATTCCCTAGAGAATTCTACCAAACATTTAAAGAAGAAATAATACTTATTCTTTTGAAGATGTTTCAAAAAATAGAAATGGGAGGGAAACTTCCAAACTCTTTTTATGAAGCCAGCAATTACTCTGGTCCCCAAACCAGGCAAAGACCCCATCAAAAATGAGAATTTCAGACCAATATCCCTGATGAATTTGGATGTCAAGATCCTCAACAAGATCCCAGCTAATAGGATCCAATAGTACATTAAAAAGATTATTCACCAGGACCAAGTGGGATTTATCCCTGGGATGCAAGGGTGGTTCAACATTTGCAAATCAATTGATAAGATAGAACACATCAATAAGAGAAGAGAGAAGAACCACATGGTCCTCTCAATTGATGCAGAAAAAGCATTTGACAAAATATAGCATCTGCTCCTGATTAAAACTCTTCAAAGTACAGGGATAGAGGGATACAAGACCCATCTACATACTGCCTGCAAAAGACTCATTTTAGAGCTGAAGACACCTGAAGATTGAAAGTGAAGGGATGGAGAAACATTTATCTTGCAAATGTTTGTCAAAAGAAAGCCAGAGTAGCAATACTTACGTCAGAGGAACCAGACACTTAAATAAAGACACTAACAAGATACAGAGAGGGACCAATACAATAATAAAAGTGACAACCCAACAAGAAATTTATAGCAATTCTCAATATTTATGCACCTAAAATGGGAGCACCCAAATCCATAAAACAATTAATAATAAGCATAAAAGGGCTCATTGATAATAATACAATATTAACATAGTAATTCAATAATTGATAATAATACAATTTAAAACCTGTATATATTTTTCTACATAGAAAATAAACAAAGAAACAATGGCTCTGAATGACAGACACACTGACCCAGATGGAATTAAAGGTATATTCAGAACATTCCATCCTAAAGCAGCAAAATGCACATTCTTCTCAAGTGCACATGAAACATTCTCCAGAATAGATCACATATTACGTCACAGAACAGGCCTCAACAAATACAAAAAGACTGAAGTTACACCATGCACTTTCTCTGACCACAATGCTATGAAACTAGAAGTCAACCACAAGAAAAAATTGAGAAAGACCACAAATACATAGAGTTTAGATAACATGCTACTGAACAATGAATAGAGCAACCAGGAAATCAAAAAAGAAATTAAATACTACATGGTAACAAATCAAAATGAAAACACAATGGCCCAAACCTTCAGGATACAGCAACAGCAGTCTTAATATGTAAGTATATTATAGCAATACAGGCATGACTCAAGAAGCATGAAAAATATCAAAAGAAAACCAAACCTTACATCTAAAGATGCTAGAAAAAGAACAATGAACAAAGCCTAAAGCCAGCAGAAGGAAGGAAATAATATGGAGCAGAAATAAATGATATAGATACCAAAAAAAAAAAAAAAAAGGACAGATTAATGAAACCAGGAGCTTGTTCTTTGAAAAAAATTTAAAAAATTGATAAACCTGTAGCCAGACTTATCTAAAAGCAAAGATAAAGGACCCAAATAAATAAAATCACAAATGAGAGAGGAGAAATAACAAACAACACTACGGAAATATAAACAATTATTAGAGAATATTATGAAAAAAACTATATGCCAACAAATTGGACAACCTGGAAGAAATGGATAAATTCCTAGAAACATACAAGCTACAAAAACTGAAACAGGAAGAAACAGAAAACTTGAACAGACCCATCACCAGTAAAGAAACTGAATCAGTATCAAAAAAAATTTCCCAGCAAATAAAATGGCAAGGCCAAATGACTTCATAGGTAAATTCTACTGAATATTTAAAGAAGAGTGAATACCTATTTTCTCAGACTATTCCAAAAAAAAAAAAAAAGGAAAGAAAGGAAAATTTGCAAATTCATTCTATGAGGCCAGCATTACCCTGACATCAAAACTTGATCATGGGGACTGATTTTTTTTGTCTTTTTAATGCATTGTTAGATTTGGTTTGCCAGTATTTTACTGAGAATTTTTGCATCTTTGTTCATTAGGAATATTGGTTCATTAGGAATATTGTTTTAGTGATGTCTTTATTATTCACCATGACCAAGTGGGCTTTATTCGTGGGTTAGAAGGGTAGTTCAATATTCACAAATCAATCAACATGATATATCATATTAATGGAAAGAGAATAAGAACCACATTATCATTTTAATAGATGCAGAAAGAGCATCCATTCTTTATAAAAAAATCCATTCTTTATAAAATTCCTCAGTCAAGTAGGTTTAGAGGGAACATATATCAACATAATAAAGACCACATATGAAAAACCCCCCGTTTAATAGCATCCTAAATGGGAAAAAAAACTGAGAGCTTTTCCTCTATGATCAGAAGCAAGACAGGGATATTCATTCTTACCCTTTTATTCAAATCCTAACCACAATAAACAGACAACAAAAAGAAATAAAAAGCATCCAAATCCACCAAGAAGAAGTAAAACTTTCACTGTTTGCAGATGATGTGATGCTATATATTTAAAAACAAAACAAAAAAACCCTAACAACTCCACCAAAAAACTGCTAGAACTGATAAATGAATTCAGTGAAGTCACAGGACACAAAATCAACATACAGTGATATGTTGTATCACCAATAAAGAAGCAGGAGAAAGAGAAATTGAGAAATGAATCTCATTTACAATTACACCAAAAATAACAAGATACCTAAAAATAAGTCTAACTTAAGGGATGAAAAACCCTTTAAATTATAAAATTATAATTATAAAATGCTGATGAAAGAAACTTAAGATGACACAAAGTAATGGAAAAATATTCCAAGCTCATGTACTAGAAGAACAAATATTGTTAAAATGTCCATAATACCCAGAGCATTCTACACATTTAATGTAATCACTATCAGAATACCACCAGCATTTTTCACAAAACTTGAACAAACAATCCTAAATTTGTATGGAACCACAAAAGACCCTGATTAGCCAAACCAATCTTGAAAAAGAAAAGCAAAGCTGGAGGCATCACAATTCTGGACTTCAAGTTATATAACAAAGATATAGTTATCAAAAGAGTATGGTACCAGCATAGAAATAGACATAGATCAATGGTACAGAATAGAAAACCCAGAAATGAACCCACAACTATATGATCACTTAATCTTCACCAAAGCAGGAAAAACTATTCAGTGGAAAAAAAGTCTCTTCAACAAATGGTGTTGGGAAAACTGGACAGCAGGAAGCAAAAGAACAAAACTGGGCCACTTTTTTACACCACACACAAAAATAAATTCAAAATGGATGAAAGACCTAAATGTGAGACCTAAAACCAGAAAAATGCTACAGAAGAACACAGGCAGTAACTTCTTTGATATTGGCCATATTAATTTCTTCCTAGATATGTCTTCTGAGGCAAGGGAAACAAAAACAAAAATAAACTTTTGGGACTCCATCAAAATAAAAGCTTCTGCCCAGTGAAGGAAACAACAAAACCAAAAGGTAACCTATGAAATGGGAGAAGATATTTGCAAATGACATAGCTGATAAAGGGTTAGTATCCAAAATATATAAAGAACTTATAAAACTCAATACCCAAAAAACAAGTAATCCAATTATTAAATAGGCAGAAAACATGAATAGACATTTTTTCCAAAGAAGACATACAGATGGCCAACAGACACATGAAAAGATGCTCAACTTCACTGATCATCAGGTTAATCCAAATCAAAAACTACAGTGAGATATCACCTCACACCTATCAGAATAGCTAAAATCAATTACACAATAAACAACAGGTATTGACTGGTGAGTATGTGGAGAAAGGAGAACCTTCTTACACTGTTGGTGGGAATGCAAACTGGTGCGGCCACTCTGTAAACAGGAGGGAGGGTCCTCAAAAGTTAAAAATAGAACTGCCCTACCATCCAGCAATTGTACTACTACTAGGTATTTACCCAAAGAACACAAAAATATGAATTCAAAGGGAAGTATGCACCCCAATGTTCATAGCAGCATTATCCACAGTAGCCAAACTATGGAAAGAGACATTAACTCTGAATGGATAAAGATGATGTCAGATATATTTCAATACATATACCTAAATATATTCATATCAAATACAATATGATCTCACTCATATATGGAATTTAGGAAACAAAACAAATGTAGCAAAGGGGGGAAAAAACACTCAGTTATAGGCAAACCAAGAAACAGACCCTTAACTATAGAGAACAAACTGATGAGTACCAGGGGGGAGGTGAGTGGGAGGATGGGTTAAACAGGTGATGGTGATTAAGGCATGCATTTGTTGTGATGAGCAAGAAGTGGTATAGAAGTTCTGAATCACTGTATTATACACCTGGAACTAATATTACACTGTATGTTCACCAACTTAAATTTAAATAAAAACTTAAAAATATAAAGAAGCAGATACCTTAATTTTAAAAGGCTTTATTACTGAAAGGTGGTGACCATCATCTGAACTTTGTGTGAGTCATAAACACTGTCACCATAACAAATACAGTATTAATGAAAAAGCTTAAAATCTGTGAGAGTTACCAAAATGTTACACAGAGACACAAAGTAAACAAATGCTGCTGGAGAAATGCCAGTTGACTTGCTAAACACAGGGTTGCCATAAACCTAGATTTGCAAAAAACATAAAATATGCAAAGCACAATAAAGCGTAGCATAATAAAACTTTGGACACACATACACACCTTCATAAGGCCATAATTGTCAAGAATGTTTGTTCCCCAGCTGGGATCAATGATGTGCATAATTATCTATATACAGATGAGTGTTCATATACTTTGATATTCAGAATTCATCTTTTGTTGTATCCATTGGTGCATTTCCACTAATCACATCATTTTCCTTTTGTGATAAATCCATGTATCATAAATCATTACATTTTTATTGTATTGCAATTACTCTTTCTCCCAATTTAGCAAGATTTCATTAAGAGTGCTCTCTTTTTTGTCTTTGCATTTCTAGAACTAGCATCAAATAACATCATACTGCACACAGGTTGTCAAATAATAAAATTATTTGTCAGTGTACCAAGATTGTATTAGTCCTGGCTCTTTGAAAAGCAAATGCTCAGATGAGATTTAATACACAATAATTTTGGGGAGGAAATGTCTGTGAAAGAAAATGCAAATGGGTCCAGGAAATCTGGCACATCAGCCCATGCATGACACAAGGCTGTTTCTGCGTAAAGAGGAAAGAAAGGTAAGACTAGGTTGTCATCCCCTAAACTGCCTAGCAGGCTTAGAAAATTTCTGCTAGACCACTGTGGAGTCTGTAGCCAAAGTCACCCACCAGAGGAATCCGACTTGTTTCACTTATCCCTACCACAGTCAGGCAGCATCTGAGAGCATCCTATAGGAAACACAGCTGTGGAGCAAACACAGAGCTAGAATTCAGACCAGAGCCCAGAGGACCCTATATCAATTATGTTCCCTAAAGTCAATAGTCTAGGAGGTACTTTCACTGTTGCCGCAGTGGTTTTCACAAACCTACTAAAGTTTACTTATTCAGATTGTTTCACAACTCGTTCACTGATTTCAACAAGCATCCTGGTTAGGTGCTTGTATTTCATTTGACATTGTCACCTCATCACTCATGAAGTGTCTTCTTTGTCTCTATTTAAGGGACAGTGAACTTAACCAGGTGGAGAGGTCTCTGCCATCAGAGAGCTGAAGGTCATGAAACAACAAAGGTATGCAAATAGTTTATTAACTCTAATTTCATTACAGGTCACAAGGAATAAGTGCTTTTTCATACAGTAGGAAAAAGGGATAGAGTTCTATATATAGACTGGGAATACCTATGTGACAAATTTTGTTTTGTCATTGACATTGGTCCTTGGCTGCGTTCTTGTCATACTGCATATTTCACTCAAATTGAATTTTGTTTTAATTAAAATGATGCTCAAGCTTCCAGTGACCATTAAGTAACAGATAAATTTTAAAATTAAAAAGGAACCAGTTATCTGTTATCCTCCCAGTAGATTACCTATAGCTTCATTTCTCATCAGTCAATCTTCAGGGATCCCATCAGCCAGAGTACATTAAAGAAAGATACACATATCACCTTAATTAAAACATGCATAAGAAGAAAAGAGAATCTGTTTTTTCTCGAACTACAAATTATAAAAGGAATACCTTCTAAAAAAATTTTTTTGAAGTGTAATAGGACTTCCGATGGTCGACTGTTGGCTAATTTGGATTTAAGTTTAATAATAAATATTATTCACACATATTTTCAAATAGGGAATATTATCAAGTTCATACTTTGTTCAAAACTACTCAGATAAGGAGAATACTTGCATAGACTAATACATGGTTTGATTATTTAAGAACATTCTTTCATATGAAAACACCTAAAATATTTTAGAATCAAAAGGGAAGTGGGAGGAAACGTAAGCAAGTAAAGTCAGGATTTTTAATACTATTTTGATACCATGTAATGATGCCTGAAATTATTGAAAGAAGACATTTCTACATGTCATAGTAAAATAATAAAATATATTACTAAAAATTTCAGGTACTCTAAAACTGTGCAAACTCTCTATTTGACAGATCAAGACTCAGGGATATTTGAGCAAGAGTCTTGTTATAATCAAAGACAAATCTGACCCTTTGAAAGAAAGGTAGAATCCCCAGGAGATCACAACAATTGAGAGATGTATTATATCAACAAAAGAAGAACCTGAAAATGAGTCAGGCATTCCTGAGATTTCTGAAACATGTCTTGCTCACAATAGTTCAATAACAGAGCCCAGGTGAAAAAAAATAGACATGACAATCTCTCACTTATTTCACAAAAACTATCTGGAACATAATGGTGTAATACCACAAGCCAAAGACACTTTTAATCCTGACAACACCTTGAAGCGCCTTCCTGTGTGGAGCAATAAAAGAGCAATGGTCCTTCCTTCGAACTGTGGAAAGCCTCGAAACATAACTACCTTCAAGAAGAGTATTCTAAAACACTGCCCATTTCCTGTCTTAGAAGACCTTTGGTCCACTACTACAGTTACTAAAAGTTACCATTTGCTTAAAACCTGTATCCTAGTTCCTTACTATGTTACACAATATGGAATAGGCCTTTGGATATTTTCCTTCAAATGGTGGTCACCAAACCCATATTTTCAATGACCTCTTGCAAACAACACAGAAATTGGTGTCTATTCATGAACACATTCAGTTGACTCACTGGATTGCTACCCACTTGTATGCTGGGCATAGCTCCATGGAAAGCCTCGGAAACTTCAGATACAACCCAAGCCATTGCCTTCCAAGCCTGTCTTCCTCCTGTTATTTCCTATGCCTCAGAGACATAAGGAATAAGTTGTATTCTAGGCTCAGGAGTCCATCTGCTTCATCTGATCATTCAAGCAGAAAACTGGTTGTTAACCTAAAAAACCATTCCTCACCATTCACAACACTGATTATTACATCTTGTCAATCCTCTTCCTATGTATCCCTTGAATCTGTACCCTTGTCTTCAGGTCCTTCCTTACTGAATTAATTCAGTACATGGTCTCTCCTCACCAGCTGTACACTCACAGCTTCCAAATGGTCTCTCTGCCTCCACTTTCTTCCTCTGTACCCAATATTGTCTCTACACTATCTTCAGATCAAACAATTGATACTGAAAATTAGATGATGTCTAACACTTGTCTTGCCAGTTATTATTCTTTGAGACTCACTTCAAACATCAGTTGAAGCTTTCTGTGGTACTCTGGCCAGCCTGATTGCCCCTCTGCCTTCTCCTCCCACAACACAGTATCCTGACTCCGTCTAAACACTCCTGCGAAGTGTGAAAAACTTGGACAGAGTTGGTTGCTACCCCAAATCAATCCTTCCTTTCTAAGAGAACCCCAGTTCAATTGGAGTTTCCACTCACATAAGACAACAAGTAAATTCTCATTGTAAGCCAGCAGCCCTCAGGCCTACCTGAAAATGTGCATCTTTTGCAAAAAAGTGACTGCCACATCCCCAGCATCAAAGATTTTGATATAAATGATCCGGAATGCTACCTGGGCATCAGTGTGTTTTGTTTGATTGTTTTTCTCTTTACATGAGCTGATTCAAATATCCTCAAACCTTTTCTTGTGACTTATTTGTTTTAACCTAAAATCAGGACTTCTTTGCTGTGAAATTTCACTTTTTTCCCTTGGCTCATTATTCCAGAAGCTCAAGAATTTTAGATCCCAATTTTTCTTTTTACCTTTTGACTCCTTTTACTATTTCTCCCACCCCTCCCGTCTCTGAAAACCATCAATTTGTTCTATCATGAGCTACTTTTTGTTGTTGTTTTAGTAGGTTATTTTGTTTTTGTTTCTTTTAGATTCCTCATCTGAGAGAGATCATACAGTATTTGTCTTTCTCTGTCTGACTTATTTTACTTAGCATAATGTCCTTGAGATCCAACCATGTTATCACATGGCAATTTTTTTCTTTTTTCATGGCTGAATAATTCTACTATGTGTGTGTGTGTGTGTGTGTGTGTGTGTGCATGTGTATATATCATTTCTTTATCCATTCATCCATTAGTGGACAGTTAGATTCTTTCCATATATTGGCTATTTTAAGTAATGCTACAGTGACCAGAGCATGTATATATCTTTTCAGGTTCATGTTTTCATTTTCTTTGGATAAATACCCAGAGGTGGAATTGTTGGATCATATGTTAGTCTTATTTTGAATTTTTTGAAAACCTCCATATGGTTTTTCACAGTGGCTGCACCAATTTACATTCTTACCAATAGTGCACAAAGTTTCCTTTTCTCAGCATCCTTGCCAACCCTTGTTATTTCTTGTCTTTATGATAATAGCCATTCTAATGGGAATGAGGTTATATCTCATTGTGGTTTTGATTTTCAGTTCCTTAGTGATTTGATGTTGGCCATCTTTTTATGTACTTTTTGGTCATCTGTTTGTCTTTTGGGGGAAAAATGTATATTCACATTTGTCCATTTTTTAATTGGATTTTTTGTTGTTGCAATTAAGTTGTATGAATTTTTGATATATTTTGGATATTACCTCCTTAACAGATACATGAATTACAAATATTTTCTCCCATTCATCAGGTTGCCTTTTTAAATTTGCCAATCATTCCCTTTGATGTGCAGAAATGTTTTCTTATGATACAGTTTCATTTATTTATTTTTGCTTTTCTTGCTTTTGTTTTTGATGTCAGATGCAAAAAGTCATCACCAAGACCTATGTCAAGGAGCTTACTGACTATGTATTTTTCCAGGAGTTTTCTGATTTTAGGTCCTAGAGTCAAGTCTTTAATCTATTTTGAGTTGATTTTCTGTGTAAGGTATAAGATGGTGGTCTATTTCATTTATTTTGCATGTGGTTGTCCAGTTTTCCCAGTATCATTTATTGAAGAAAATGTCATTTCCCCACTGTATATTCTTGGATTCTTTATCATAAGTGAATTGATCATATATGTGTTGATTTATTTCTGATCTCTTTATTCCATTCTATTGATCTATGAGTCTGTTTTTATGCCAAAACCATGTTGTTTTAATTAGCATAGCTTTGTACTATAATTTGAAATGAGAGAGTGTGTTATCTCCAATTTTGTTTTTCTTTCTCAAGATTGTTTTAGCAATCTGAGTTTTGTTTTGTTTGGTTGGTTGGTTGGTTACACACAAATTTTAAGATTATTTTTGAATTTCATTGAAAATTACTTTTAGAATTTTGACAGTAATTGAATTTAATCTATAGACTGCTTTGGCAGTGTGGACATTTTAACAGTATTTATTTTTCTATCCATGAATTTGGGGTATCTTAATTTATTTGTGTCTTCTTCAATTTTTTCATTAATGTCTTATCATTTTCACTATATAAGCCTTTTACCTCCTTGGTTAAATTTACTTTAAGGTATTTTGTTCTTTTTAACTCAATTGTGCATGGGATTATTTTTTTTCTTTCTCATAGCTTATTATTAGTGTATAGAAATGCACCGGATTTTTGTATTTTGATTTTGTCTCCTGCCACTTTGCTAAATTTATTAGTTCTAATAGTTTTTTTGATAGAGTCTTTAGAGTCTTCTATATATAATACCATCTTATCTGCAAATAGTGACAGTTTTACTTCCTCCTTTCCAATTTATATACCTTCTTTTTCCTTGCTTAATTTCTCTGGGTAAGGCATATGATACTATATTGAATAAAAGTGGTGAGATTGAACATCCTTGTTTTATTCCTGATCTTAAAGGAAAAGTTGTGTGCTTTTCACCTCTGAGTATGTTTGCTGTTGGCTTGTCATATATGGCCTTTATCATATTGAGGACCATTCTCTTTATACCCACTTTGTTGAGAGTTTTTATCATAAATGGCCATTGAATTTCATCAAATGCTTTTTCTGTACCTATTAAAATGATCATATGATTTTCATCTTTCATTTTATTAATGTAGTATATCATATTGATTTGTGGATGTTGAACAATCCTTGTACCCTTAGAATAAATTTCACTTGATTTTGATGTATGATCCTTTAATGTATTGCTAAATTAAGTTTGGTAGTTTGGTATTATGTTGAGGGTTTTTGCTTCCATGTTCACCAGAAATATTGGTTTATAATTTTTGTTGTGGTATCTTTGTCTGTTTGTGGTATCAAAATAATTCAGGCTTGAAAAAATGAGTTTGCTAGAGTTACCTTCTCTGAAATTTTTTGAGAAACTGTGGGAAGAATTGATATTAATTCTATTGTTCTTTGAATGTTTTGTAGAATTCACCAATGAAGCTGTCTGGTCTTGGGCTTTTGTTTGTTGGGATGTTTTTGATTACTAATTCAATCTTATTACTAGTAATTAAGTTTTTTATTTTATGATGATTCAGTCTAGATGTATGTTTCTAGGAATTTCTCTCTCCTAGATTGCCCAATTTGTTAGCATATAATTGTTTATGGTAGCCTCTTATGATCTTTTTTATTTCTGTGGAATCAGCTATAAAGTTTTCTGTGTCATTTCTGATTTTACTTATTTGAATCTTCTTCCCCCTGCCCCCTGTGGTGAGTTTTAGCTTGCCAATTTTATCTTTTCAAAAATCAGGTCTCAGTTATATTCATCTTCTCTACTGCCTTTTTAGTCTCTATGTCATTTTTTCTGCTTTAATCTTGGTTATTTCTGTTCTCCTACTAACATTGGGTTTCATTTGTCCTTCTTGTTCTAGTTCTTTGAAGTGTAAAGTTAGGCTGTTTGAGACTTTTTCTTGTTTTTTGAGGTAAGCATTTATTACTATGAACTTTCTCCTAGAACTACTCAGTTGCATTTCACATATTTTGATATGTTATGTACCCATTTTCAATTGTTTCAAGGTATTTTTTATTTATCCTTTGATTTCTTCTTTGACCCATTAGTTGTTCAGTAGCATGTAATTTAATCTCCACATTTTTATGAATTTTCCAATTTTCTTTAATTTCCAACTTAATGCCATAGTAATCAGAAAAGACACAGTATAATTTCTATCCTCTTAAATTTGCTAAGACTTGTTTTATGACCTAACATGATCTATTCTGAAAAATTTTCCATGTGCACTTGAGAAGAATATGTATTCTGTTACTTTTAGATGGAGTGTTAAATATATATATATATATATATATATATATATATATGTTAAGTCCATCTGATCTAATAATGTGTCATTCAAGACCAATACTTAATGATTTTGTTTGGATGATCTATCCTTTGACGCAAGTTGGGTATTAAAGTTTCCTACTATTTCTATCTATTTCTCCCTTTAGGTCTGTTAAAATTTGTTTTGCATATTTAGGTGTTCCTCTGTTGGGTCCATAAATATTGATAAATGTTGTATACTTCATCATTTTGCAATGCCCATCTTTGTTTCTAATTACTGTCTTTGTTTTAAAATCTATTTTGTGTGTTCTAAGTATAGCTACTCCAGCCTTCTTTTGCTTCCATTTGTATGGAATATCTTTTCCATCCCTTCATTTCAGTCTGTGTACATCCTTATTCTAAAGTGAGTGTTTTGTGGGCAACATATAGATGGGTCTTATTTTTTGTGGTCTTGTTTTTGTTTTTTCAGGTCTTGTTTTTGTGGGCAACATATAGATGGGTCTTGTTTTTTATCCATTTAGCTATTCTATGTCTTCTGATTGGACAATTTAGTCCATTTGCTTTAAAACAATTATCGATAGGTATGTGTTCATCGCCACTTTGTTAATTATTTATTGGCTGTTTTTGCAGTCCTATTTGTTCCTTCTTCTCTTACTCTCTTCCTTTGTGGTTGCATGATTTTCTTTAGTGTTATACTTATGTCCTTTGTCTCAATCTTTTGTGTATCTACTATAGCTTTTGCTTTATGGTTATCATGAGGCTTACATATAAGGACTTATAACAGTCTATTCTAAGTTGATAACAACTTAAGTTTGATCATAATCTAAAGCCCGGCAATTTTACTCTCTTCCCAATCCCCAATGTTTTGTTTTGATGTCACATTTTATATCTTGTTATATATGCATCTCTTAACTAATTATTGTAATCATAGTTATTTTTATGACTTTTGTCTTTTAGCTTTCATACTAGCTTTGTAAGTAATTGATCTTTACTATATATTTACCTTTCCAGGGATATTTATTCTTTCATGATTTTTCTTGTTAAGAATTACTGCCCATTGTTTTTGTTCTTAAGAAGTCTCTTCGGGGTGCCTGGGTGGCCCAGTGGGTTAAGCCTCTGTCTCTGGCTCTGGTCATGATCTCAGGGTCCTGAGATTGAGCCCCACATCAGGTTCTCTGCTCAACAGGGAGCCTGCTTCCCCCTCTCTCTGCCTGGCTCTCTGCCTACTTGTGATCTCTCTCTGTCAAATAAATAAATAAAAATCCTTTAAAAAACATGTTTCTTTAACATTTCTGGTAAGCCTGGTTTAGTAGTAATGAACTGCATTAACTTCTGCTCTTCTGGAAAACTACAACTCTCCTTCTTCCCCCCACCCTAAAGATTTTATTTATTTATTTATTTGACAGACAGAGATCACAAGTAGGCAGAGAGACAGGCAGAGAGAGAGGGGGAAGCAGGCTCCCTGCTGAGCAGCTGGCCCGAAGTGGGACTCGATCCCAGCATCCTGGGATCATGACCTGAGCCAAAGGCAGAGGCTTTAACCCACTGAGCCACCAAGGCGCCCCATCATCTCTCCTACTTTGAATAAAAGCTTTAAGAAAAATGTTCTTGGTTGGAAGGTTTTTTTTTTGCTTTTTTATTTGTTTGTTTGTTTTGTTTTTTGTTTTTTGTTTTTCATCAGTGTATCTATGATGATCCTTTTGGTCTGCAAAGTTTCCACTGAAAAATCTGCTGATAGCCTTATGTGGCTTCCCTTGTATATAACAAGATTTTTTTTCTCTTGCTGCTTTTAATATTCTCTCCTTGTCTTTATCTTACGACATTTTAATTATAACCTGTCTTGGTGTGGGTCTCTTTGGGCTCATCTTATTTGAAATTCTCAGAGCTTCTTGGATCCAAATGTCTGTTTCCTTCCCCAGGTTAGGGAGAGTTTCAGACAGAATTTCTTCAAATTTAACCTCTGCTCCTTTCTCTCTCTTCTCCTTCTGGGAACTCACAATGCAAATGTTGGTCTGCTTGATGTTGTTCCACGAGCCCCTTAAACTCTTCTCTTTTCTTCATTCTTTTTTCTTTGCGCTGCTCTAATTGGCTAAGTTCTACCACCTGGTCTTCAGCTTGCCTGATCCTTTCTTCTGCTTCAACTAGCCTACTGTATTTTTTCAGTTCAATTATTTTATATTCAAGTCTCTGACTTCTTTCTTATGTTTTATTTCTTACATTTTCCATCTCCTTGTTGAAATTCTCACTATATCCATCCATTCATCCCTGAATCCGAAAATATCTTTACTTATCTCTATTTTAGTAAGAGTTTTTCCTGAGGTTTTTGTCTTTTTCTTTCATTTGGAACACATTCCTTTGTTTCTTCATTTGCTTGGTTCTCTGTGTTGGTTTCTATCAGCAAATTAAAAACAAACAAATAAACAAACAAAAAAAAACCACACCACTTCAATCTTAAAAAACTGGCCTCATGTAGGAGGAGAATCTTATTGTTCAATCCTGCCTCAGCTTTTAGTTGTCACTTAGACCTTTGTGTTTGCCCGAGCAGCCTATTATCTTTTTATAGCTCCCAGGACTTAAGGGTATGCCAAGACCTGTTAGTGTCTCTAAAGGGAGCATCCTGGCACACAGATTCAGACTGTTTGGAAGGCAGACCTTCAAGCGGTAGCCTTTAAAAGTACACAAATATATCATATGGGATCACAAGTGTAATCCTACTGGCTAGAAAATCTAGCAGTGTCCTCTGGGCAGTAGTCACAAAATCAGGGCTCCAGATAGTGTACAAGCTATTTCCGGGTGATAACTGGCAAGCTGGAGCAAGGCAGAGAAAGAGCACCAAAATGGTGTCCACAGCTAAATTCATTCAGAGCAGCTCCATAGTCCACTAGAAGTATGCCAAACCTGAAGCCTGTCCCTCGGGCCAAAGGTCCAAGACATACAAAGGGCACAAAGAGGCCTTTTTCAAAAAAGACAGCAAGGGGGTAAAAAGGGGAAGCATGTTCTGGTCTTCTAACTGTAGTGTGCTGTAGGCAAGTGCCATCTCTCTGATTACCACAGTCTCAGGGGACCCAGGAATGTAAATCCCCTGGCCACCAAAGCCAGGCAATCAAGAGACATCCCCAGGGTATCAAATGCAAAAACCAGAGCATCAAATATAAAAAGCAGGGCATCAGCCACATATATAACTCTCCCTCAAGAGACACTAGAGCTCTGGAGTGCAGCAAAGAAAGAGTGTAAAGACAGTGCCAGCCATCTGAGGTCCTTCAGTAAGACCCTAGATACATGGTTAATTACAAGACTATCCCTCAGGCTGCAGCTATGGTTAATAGCTAATAGGCCTCCTTCACACAAAGATGGAGCTCCTGGGCCTATTGCCTCTTTCTGTGCCCTGGGGACAGCAGCTGTTTAAACACCCTTTCTTCTTTGATTAGAGTTCCAAGGAATGCATGAGCATAAGCCCAACTGGCCACCACAGCCACACAAAAATCAGAGGTATGTGCTCCTTTCTAGGTGACATCAATTATTACAGTCCTATAGGACTAGGAATGCAAGCTTCCTTGCCCTCCAGAGCCAAGCAGTCAACAGGTGTCCCCTGGATAGCAGCCACAAAGATAAGAGCACCAGATCTATGTAAAATCTCCCTTCTCAGAGAGACTGGTGCTCTGCAGTATGGCAAAGGGAGAGTGCAGATATGGTACCCAGTAGTCTGTAACCCTGGAGAGTATGCCAGCAAGCTCGTAAAGGTATGTGATAAATTAGATACTGTCCTCAGCCTGACACTGCAATGTAAGCAGATGAGCCTCCTTCACTTTTAAGTCTGGGCATGACTGGCTTCCTCTGAGCTGGAAATAGGGCAGATACGTCTGATTATATGGGCCCTATGAAAGCTATCTGTAATATCACTACAATCTTGCGATTCTCAGGACTTGAGCCTGTTGGTTTTCAAAGTTATAAGTTTTAAGGAAGCATCACTCAGGTGCCGGTCTTAAAAGTTGAGGTACCCAATGTAGGGTTCAAACCCTTGACTCCTCAATGAGAAGCTCCAGAGTTTGAGTTTTCTGCCATTTGTACATTGCCTCACCAAAAGTAGAGTTTATGTCAAGATTGTGTTCCAGCCCCTCCTGCACACTTTGATATGGTTTTCTTTTTGTTTGCTTGATGTGTAGTAGTCTCTCAGTCAGCCTTTACAAAATTATAAGAGGAAGTTTTTGCTTGTATAAGTATAGACTCAATGTGTCCACAGAAGAAGGCGAGCTCAGGATGGTATGTTGCCATCTTGAACCAGAACCTGCATCCATGTGTACTGTAAGTTTTCCCAAAAATCCCAAAGTACAACTTGCATGAGAACAACTTTGAAGTAAATGAACCTGAAGATTTTTACTGTCCCAGGGTTGGGTACATGACTTGATGACCTAATCAAAGAAAGTAAATAATATTCCAGGCTCAGGAACCAAGTTTTCTTTACATCCTCCTGACTTGAACAGGAGATATTTAGTACAGACTGAAGCACAGATTGCCTATGTAACGTGACAATGAAAGCAACCTAAGAATGAAGTAAGCACTAAGAGAAGTAGAGAAGAAGAATAGAAGAACCTAAGGATTTGATGATATTGAGGTGCTGATTTTATTGTGCATACAACCCTGTCTCTGGTCTTTGAATGCTTTTAGCTTTTGACTTCCCCAGAATGTAATCCAAATGTGAAAAAAACTTCACTGGAGTTATCCAGTACTGCTTATATAGTGCCCAGAGGAGTGCTCAGAGCCTCTGGGACTTAATAAAATGTGCAAGGAAGAAGAAAAAAAAGGGAGAAGGAACTTAATTTTTATGAATTGTTACATTTCAAAAAGAAATCCAGACATACCTATTGAGAAATAAGCCATGTTTTCAATGACTCGTGGATTTTTCTATGAAGAATTAGTGCTCTAGATTATAGGATTATTGACCATTTGCCGTGACTTGTATACATTTTCTGCATTTTCTTAATATTCTGAAATGTCTGTGTGTAATTTTCACAATGGAAGAAAAGTTATTTTTAAAAATAAACAAAAGATTTTTTTTTTCAAATTTCCTTCACAATTACTTTATAACATAGAGAGTTGGGATTACCTGAAGAAAATGCTGCATGATGACTTCCTGCTATTGCATCATCTAATTTGAGACTATACTTTTACTGATACATATAAAAATTAAAAACGTGCTCATACTTAATTGTAATTACAAACATCTTAATTTTAATCATGAATGTGTTCATAATTAGTAATTGTAATCATTAAACCATAACAGTTTACTCTCACTTCAGTAATAAAATAATTAAGGAAAAGATCCACAAATAACTTATGCAAAGTCATGTAAATTTTGGTCATCTAGATTTTGGCCAGAACAAAAATATAGTATATTAAAAGTAAATTAAAACAAATTTAAATTAAATTAAAACAAAAATATCGTATATTAAAATTTTTGTACCACTACACAATATTTAGGACAGTGTTTTCTCCAAATGTGTCATCTAGTATTAGAGGAATAATACCCACCACCTTTAAAAGGTGGGTATATTTATTCAATATGAAATGAATTTGCTTACAAAATCATGAGTTTGCACATAAAATGAGGCACTTGATGTTTAAAGAAATCTTAAATAAAATATATTCAGGATGGCCAAAGAAGTATTAATTTATGCACTGTAGATTTTTCTAGAAATTGTAGATTAAGGAAACTATGTGATAATATTTGCAGAACTAAAGATTCACAATTTTGAATAATCAGACATTGCAAAACTACTGACTGGATAGTCAGAAAGCATGATGCATTATGCAAGTGAAAAACACAAGCAAATATGGTTCCATCATTTTGGTAATTCATTTCTTCCCAATAAATAGAAATATATCATAGCACAAATGTAGATCTGTGTTAAGATGACAATGAACTATTAACACACCAATTGAATGAATGCTTGAAGAAGTTGTTTAATCTTATAGCTTATGTACATCTTACACTATTTCTGAAGAACAGAATTCTGGTTGTGAAAAAAAATTAACTTTAAAAAAGAATACTGGAAGTGAAAGAATGTGTTGCTTTACATAAAACTCACACATTTAAGACCTAAAATTGTACATTGTTAATGAAATTAGCCCAGGTTTCCAATTGTCTAATTCTTCCTCTATTATAAGCCATTTTTCTCATTGAAAAGCTTGATTATATTAGCTGTGTTTGGTTACATATAACCACCACAAGGTAATCCACAGGTATAAAACTGACTTCAACTATTGAACAGTGGATTTGAAAAGAAAAAAAGATGTCTAAGTACCTTTAGCTTTTTGTATAAGCACTTATATAAAAATGTTGTTCTGACCTCTGGCATGAATAGACACATCTTTCTCTTAAAAATCAACTACAAAACTGGCCAAATGATAAAATAGGCTATTTCAGAGTTCTGGATTTTGGCCAAAGCCATATAACAAACAGAAGTATTTGGTCATGGAGACTACCGAACTTAAGCTAAAAGCCATGAAAAATTGTGCCCAACGGACTGTGGCTGTTTTACCAAGGCTGCCTTGGTTCTGTTGGCATAGTAGCAGAAACAGGATGGGACAGGCTATGAAAACCAGTACCTCCACAATCACTTGGGAAAATCTCATTTGATTTGAAACACTGTCAGTTAAATTGGCAATTCTGCTGGCAACTAAAGAGATTCCTGAGACTCCATCAGCCAGAGATCCAGGTCCCAAAAGAGCATAGGGTTTAACAGGGTGCTTAAGAAGTTGAGATAGCCATTAGGGTCTAAGGGACTTTATAAACTGTCCACATATTCCTGACTGATAGGAGTCAGTGTGCATGCACAACAGAGATGGGGGTAGTAACACTCAGACATCCCTGGCAACTTTTAAGACCCTCTGCATGTGCACAGGTGGCATGAATGAGTCCATCAGAAGTAATAGCTAAGGAAGCTTTAAAATGATCTGACATTTAAAAACTCTCTCCAGAACACACAGAGATCTGACAGCAGGGATTAGAAAGTTGACTGACTACAGGTCCCTGAGTATATCTTTTTATCAACCTTAAGATGAATCCAAAACTATTCAAACACAGCAGTTTGGAATAACAGGAATCCAGACTTAAAAATAAAACCACACAAATCAAAGCAGAGAAATAAGCAGGGATATGCTGCAGGGAAGAAAGGTTTTATAAATATATCCAGAAAAGTTACAAAACAATCAAACAAACAAAATGACAACAGCACTTAGTGGAAAAAGTCAGAATTCAGAGTTGCTCCAATAAATGATCAAAGTACCATTATGCCACAAAATAAACATAAATAAAAAAACAAGAAAGTATGACCAATACTTAGAAGACAGAAAAATGTCTGCAGTATTTCTCCTGACTGCCCAGATGTGGGATTCAGCCAAGACATCTAGGCAGCCTTTATAAATATGTTCAAAGAGCTATAGGAAATAATATCTAAAGAGTTAAAGCAGAACAACAATATCTCAACAAAGAGAGTCTCAGCTAGCACAGAAATTATTTTTTAAAATCAATTGGAAATTCTGTGGTTTTAAAAAGCACAATGATTAAAATCAATTTCCAGAAGAGTTTAACAGAAAATTTGAGAGGGGAGAAGAAAGAACCCATGAACTTGATGATAAAGCAAGATCTAAAGAACAAGGAGAAAGAAGATTAAATAAAACTGAACATAACTTCAGAAACATGTGATAAAATTGATAGCAGAGCAACATATATGAAATTGAACCACAAGAAGAAAAGAGAAAGAGAAAGGGGAAGAAAAATAGATGAAGAAATAATATTTCAAACTTTCCAACATTATGGAAAACTTTAATCTACAGATTTAAGAGGCCAAATAAATCCCAAATAAAGATAAAGATATAACATCTAGCCACATCAATCAGACTGTTGAAAGCAAAAGACAAAGAAAAAAACTTGTTCACAGCAAGAAATAAATGATCATATATTATAATCATATACAACATGATTAATGTCTGACATCAGACATAATGAGCAAAAAAAGTTTTATTCTATTCCAAAAAAAAAAAAAAAGTTTTATTCTGTTCAAATTGATGACAGAAAAATATTGTCAACTCAAAATGTTATAACCAGTAAAACTCATCTAAGAAATGAAGGCAAATCATATGGACATTCTCAGGAAGAAAGAATTCTAAGGAAATATGTTACCACCAGAACTGACTTACAAGAAATACTAAAATAAATCATTTACTCTGAAAGTAAAAAAAAGAAATAGCAATTAAAATTGACAGAAAGAAATTTCAAGATTTCTGGAATGGTAATTGTGTGGGTTTATGCAAAAGAATCTATAAAAATATATTCTCATTTCTTCTATTAGCCTATTTAAAATCATAAGATGATATGAAGTAAAAATTATCACAGACATTTTGGGGTTTATTAACATATAGATATAATATATGTTATTTATATAACAAAAGGGGAGTGGAATAAGGAAATTAGCAAATTTGTCTATTTTATCATAATGTAACTATCATGCTTCTGAAGTAGATTGTAACAAATTAATATACACAGTGTAATCCTTAGAACTTAAGAGGACAAAACTGACCCATAGATCAGAATTGGTCCACCACCGGCTTTATACTTTAATTTGTATTGAAAAATAGTCATCCTTCTTCATGAATATATTGGCTGTGCCTAACTTCACACTACAATAGAATAGCTGATCAGTCTAATAAAGAACATATAGTCTACAAAGTCTGAAGTATCTATTATGTGAGTCTTTACAGAAAAATGTCTGACAAACCTTACCACAGATGAACACTAAAAAATAATTTGAAATAATGTAGTAAAAATATAAACAGATAAAATAACATACTAAAAATGCTTAGCACAAAAGGATATTTTAAAAGGGAACACAGTGCCTGGGTGGCTTAGTCAGTTTAGCATCTGACTCATGATCTTAGCTCAGGTCATGATCTCATAGGTCATGTCAGGACTGAGCCCCTCATTGGGCTCTGTGCTCAGGAGGGAGTTTGCTCAAGATTCTCTCTCCCTCTGCCCTTCCTGTTCTCTCTTTCTCTCTCTCTCAAATAAATAAATATTTTAAAAAGTGGGGGGACAGAAAAGCTGAAAAGACATGAGATAATTAAATTATGAGTAATAAATGTCAGACAACTAGAATATGATACTAACATTAAATATGAGTAGATTAAACATTCTATTAAAGAAGCAGATTTCTCAGTTCTGATTAAAAATCAAGATGCAAATATATTTGTCAATAAGAAACACATCTTCAATCAAGGACATAAACAGATTGAGAATGAAAAAAACAAGTGATACAACATATAAACACATACAAACAGTAACCATCAGAAAGCTGGACTGGTTTTATTATATCAGACAAAATAAATTTTAAAACAAGAAATATTGCAAGAGAAAAGAGTGATGTTCAGAAAGATAAATTTGTCATTATACACAAAAAAATGAGAATTATATAATCATATATACATGAGTCCCAACATAGAGGAAACAAAAAATTCACAAAATATTAAAGAGAATTAAAAAGTTTAACAACAACAATTGAAGTCTTCAACTATCCTTTCTAAACAATAAAACAAGATTAAAAAAAAAGTCAGGAAATCTATAGAAAACCAGGGAACATTATCAGTGAATTTGACCTGGTAGGCATTTTTAAAATACTCAATCCAACAACTGAATAATAAACATTTCTTTTAAAGTACACATGGAACATTCTAATGGCAGATTTTATGCAAGTCTACTAAAAGAAGACTTAATATATGTAAAAAAGATTAATGTCATGAGAAGTATATTCTGTGGCAAAAAAAAGAATTGGAGATCCACCACAAAAATAAAATTGGGAAACCAAAAATATTAAGAAATTAAAGAATACAGTTTTGATAGTACATAAGTCAAAAAGAAATTACAAATTAAACTTCTAAAAAATTTTTTCTTGGATGAAAATGAAACAGAACATACTAAGTTTATGAAATGAAGCTGAACAGTATTTTGAGAAAAATTTGTATTTTTAATGCTATATCAAAAAAGAGGAAAGGTAACAAGTTACTACGTTAAGCTTTCATTTTAGGAAACTAGGAAAGAACTCAACTAAGCCCCAATCCAAGCAAACAGAGGGAAATAATAAACTATAGAGTAGAAACTTTAAAAGAAACCAACAAGATAATGGGGCACCTGGGTGGCTCAGTGGGTTAAGAAACCAACAAGATAGAAAATCAATAAAACCAAATCGTGGTTCACTAAAAGGATTAAAAAAAAAAAAAAGACAGACAAATGTAATCTGTCCATGAAAGTAGGAAAGACAAAGAAACATCACTGCTAACTTTATAATGAAAGCAAAAAACTTGTCAGGTACAATTAAAACAAGTGTATGCCAGAAATTAGACAATTTAGATGAAACAGAAAAATATCTAGAAAGACACAAATTATGCAAACTGAACAATTAAAGTAAATAAAGTCATTTATGTAGACTTATTACTTATTATGTTACTTGCTAATAAAATATATATAATTAGCAATTAAAATCTTCCACAAAGAAAAGCCTACCCAAGTGGCTTCACTCTGAATTCCATCAAATTTTAAAGAATTAACATAACTTTCTCAAAGTATTTCAGAAAATAGTGTAGAACACTTCTCAACTCATTCTAGAGTCCAGGACACTGTAATCCTAAATCAGACAAAAATATCACAAGAATGGGCAAATTATAGAACATCCTTCCTCTTAAACATAGACATGAAAGTCTTTAAAAAATATTAACAAATCACATTTAACAACTTACAAAAATTTATATATCATGGCCAAGTGGAATTCATTTCAGTAATGCAAGACTGATTTAGTATCCAAAAGTTAATTAATATATTCATTTAAGTGATAGTGATGGAATAAATGATAAAAAACACATAGTTACCTGCATAGATAACAAAGAATTTTACAAAATGCAGTTCCTGACAAAAGAATTTCAACAGAAGTTTTGCAACTGATGAGGGGCTTCTTTGAAAAACCTATGGTTTACATTATACTTAATAGAGAAAGAGTAAATGTTTTCTCCTTAAGTTTGGAGCAAGGTAAGACTATCAATTTTCACTACTTATAGTCAACATTTTACTTTGCAATAACTGCATTTTACAATGCAGTAAGTCCATAACAAACACATAGTCCATAACAAACAAACAAATAAATCAATAAAGGAATCTGGATTGGAAAGAAAGGAATAAAACCATCTTTATTTGTAATTAACATGACCTTTTATATAGAAAATCCTACAGAATCCACAATAAAACTAATAGAACTAATAAACAAGTTTAGCAAGGTCATAGATTAAAAGATCAACATGAGTATAAATTGTGTTTCTATATAATAACATTAGATACTAAAAAATGAATAAAAAGTCCATTAGCAACAGCAACAATTTTATAAAATATCTAGAAATAAAATTAACTAAACATGAACACTTATACACTGCAATCTATAAAGCATTGCTAAGAAATATTAAAGCAGATAAAAATAAACAGAGATACTCGTGGTCATGGGATAGAACACTGAATATTATTAAGAGGGCAATTCTCTGAAAATGTACCTATTTTTTCATTCCAATCTCTATCAAGAGCCCAGGAGGCATTTACAGTATTGCAGAAATTGACAAACTGAACATAAAGCTTTCATGGAAATGCAAAGGAACAAATAGTGAAAATAGTTTTTGTAAAAGAAGAACTAAGGTAGAAGATGCACCATAGTCAATTTTTTTTTTTTAAGATTTATTTGAGAGAGAGAGAGTGAAAGAGAGCACAAGAGGGGAGAAGGTTAGAGTGAGAAGCAGACTCCCTGTGGAGCTGGGAGCCCGATGTGGGACTTGATCCCAGGACTCCAGGATCATGACCTGAGCCGAAGGCAGTTACTTAATGAACTGAGCCACCCAGGCGCCCCACCACAGTCAATTTTGAAACTTACTATACTGCTACAAAAACCAAGACAGTGTGGCGTTGTCTAAAGATTTAATGTAAGTCAGCAGAATTAATTGGGAGTACACCAATAAATCTTTACCTGTATTTTTCAACAATCTTTGACAAATTTGCAATGAGAATTCAATGAAGGAAAGAAAGTTCCTTCAACAATTGGATATTCATATATATATACATACATACACATACATATGCTTATATATACATATATACAACATATATATACATATATACAATATATATATACATATATACACATACATACATATGCAGGCACATATATGCATATATGTAAATAGAAATATAAACATGTATAAGCCCTTAACTTCACACCATAAAAAGTACTAACTCAAAATGATCTAAAGGCAAAAGCTAAAACTGTAAGATTTAAACACATATGTATACACATTTATACACACACACACAGAACACAGTCTTTATGACATTGAATCAGGCAAAAATTACTGGACATACACAAAAGGGCTGGTTTTAGGAGTAAGAATTGACTCCAAAAGGACATGAACAGACTTTTCAAGGTGATGGAACTGCTGTAAAAATTTACTGAAATTATTGTTGCGCACAACACTATAAGCTCAATACAAATATGTGAATTGTCCATTACAAAGGAGAATTTTATGTTACATAAAAATATAGCCTAAAGATATTAAAAATACTTAAGTTTGGGGCACCTGGGTGGCTCAGTGGGTTAAGCCTCTGCCTTCAGCTCAGGGTCCTGGGATCGAGCCCCGCATTGGGCTCTCTGCTCAGCGGGGAGCCTGCTTCCACCTCAGTCTCTCTGCCTCCCTCTCTGCCTACTTGTGATCTCTGTCTGTCAAATAAATAAATAAAAATCTTTAAAAAAAAATACTTAAGTTAGAGAATGAAAGTTGAAGATATGTATCTCAGAATATTCTATGAAATATGATTAATAATGATATATAAGTACAAGAGTGTTAGAAAATTAAATTGATTTGAATTTTTCCCCTCAAAAAAGAAATAAAAAAGAAAAAAAATATATTCATTACTACTCTGAACAAGTTAAGAGACAGGGCTTTTATTTTAGGACTATCTTGTAAAATAAAATAGGAAATCGTGAAGCAGTAAAATGATTTAATAACCTGAGTGCCAGAAAATTTTCCTTCAGATATCCTGCCCTGGATGATAATTGAAATTCCTGCCAATCAGATGGGGGAGGCATAAAACGAAGAAGCAAGGATGTTTCTACACAGAGCTGCCAAACTGAATACAGATTAATCTGCACCTTCTTTTCTTTGTAGCCAAAATATGTGTCCAGATGTTGTACTGGCATCTGCAATCTGTCAATCAACAAAAGCCAGCAACACGTCGGAGAGTACGTATGGAAGGTTAAGTCAGAAGCAGAAAAGATGGTCATGCCATTTTGATAAAATTTCTGTACCTCAAAAAATGGTGTCAGGGTTCCTGGGTAGCTCAGTTGGTTAACCAACTGCCTTTGGCTCGAGTCATGAACCCGGAGTCACAAGATCAAGTCCTGAGTCAGGCTCCCAGGTCAGCGGGAGTCTGCTTCTCCCCCAGACCTTCTCCCATTTCATGCTCTCTCTCTCTCTCAAATAAGTAAATAAAATCTTTTAAAAAAATGGTGTCAATGCTGAAATTCTAAAGTTTGTGTCACTAATACCTAAATTGTCTACTCTGTATCTTCCCCTTTAAATTGGCTTTGCCTGGTGATAATTTTAATTTAAATTTACTTATATATTTAAAGCAAAGTATGAGAGAAAGTGTGGTGCTAGGAATCTCCTGAGTCACTACTACTTTAAAACTGGAAATACAGACTACATTGTAAATAACAGAGCTATATAATTTGTAGTGATTCTCTAAAAGTTTCTTTTTCCAAGGAACTTAAAATATTATACCCCAGGAGTATGAGATTTGAACTACTATAATTTACAAAGGAAAACAAGGTGCCTGTAAATATAAATTTAAAATTTCAGAGAAAGACCTGAAAGTCTCAAGTTAGTTGGTGATACACCTGAGAATCTTAATGATATATAATAGACTATGTAGGCCTAAGTGTATGTCAACTTCTATTTCTTGACTAGTACTTACTTTTATATATATTTTTTTGGTTTAATAGTTATTAATATAATTTTTGAGGCCCTTTCATATCCATTCAAAGCAATTCTTCTAGGAAAGAAAGAATTTTATTTCTCTATTTTCATGTATTGTCAATCATGTTTTCATAGAACCTGCACTAATATTTAACATTAATAACATATTAATGTGTTATATAATGCACACAGACCAACTTTCAACTTTCAACTTAGTTTTTAAAAAATATGTTACTTAAGAAGTAATCATTGCCAATTATACCATTAAGAGAAAGGGTTTGACTCCAGCTAAACTGGTGTGCAGTATTTGTTGGCCCGTGCTCATGGTTCCAGCTTCTTGACCTGCTAGAAAATTCCCCACACTACTTGGGATCAGTGTGTTTTGTTTTTTAATATTTTATTTATTTATTTGAGCAAGTGGTGGGAGAGACAGGGGGAACGTGAGAGAGGGAGAGAGAGAATCAGATTCCCCACTGAGTGGGAAGCCTGACCCGTGGCTCTGTACCAGGACCTGGAGATCATGACTCTAGCCAAAGTCATTAACCAACTAAGTCACCCAGGTGCCCCTGTGGGATCAGTGTTTATTGAAAGTAGACAGGCTTCCAGCTAGGGATCTTTAGAGTACTCAGGAATAGCATTCTTCTTCACCCATGTGGATAAGATAGATTTGTTTCCTAAAATTCCACTCTAGACCACTCTAGACCTAATCAATCCCAAAACAGAATCTAAGATTGTTAAATTCTGTATCTTAGTCCTTTGGGATATGATCTGATTAGGACAGTGTTATGGGTTGAACTATGTCCATCAACAAGATATGTTTTAAGTCCTAACCTCCAGTTCATGTAAACAGGACCTTATTTGGAAATAAGGTCTGCAGTAGTAAGCTAAAATGAGGTCTTTAAGTTGTGCCCTAATTCAATGTGACCACTGAGAAAAATGTCATATGAAGACAGAAACACACAGGGGAACACCAACTAATGACAGAGGCAGATACTGGAGTGATGTACCTGCAAGGCAAGGAATGCTTTGGGCTACCAGAAGCTAGGAGAAGCAAGGAAAGATCCTCCCCTCTAGGAACTGCAGGAAGCCTGAAGTGGCTTTGAGAAATTAAAATTTCTGTTGTGTTAAGCCTCCTAGTTTGTGATAATTTGGTGCAACGGCCCTGAAATTCACTATGTAAACTGATGTCAAGAAGTCGGGGGCTGCTGTAAAAAACAAGGAAAAACATGAAAGTGGACTTGAAACTGGGTCAAAAGTACAGACTAGAAGAGTCTGGAGACATCTAATAGGAAAAAACCTAGCTTGGCTTGAAAAGACTGTTCGTAGAAATTTGGATGTGATTCTGTTAAGAACCTGGGGGGGATAAAAAAAGAGAAAGAGAGAGAGAGCTTGAAAAAAAGCTTCCTGTTTTCTTAAAGAATACATGTATCAACGTGAATAGGAATACTGACAAAAATATGAACATTAAAGGCTGTGGGTGGACAATCATTTTCTAAAGAGACTAGTTGTATTATTCTTAGATCCACACAACCATCTCATCAGTATCTAGGAATAGATATGCAATTTTCTGTGGAAAGCATTCATCTGATGACTTACCCCTGTCATGAATTGACAAGGTTTATGAGAATTTTATTTCATCAGAAACATTTCCAGCCTGGTCTGAAAAAAAAAAAAAAAGAAAAAAAAAACCCAAAAACAAACAAACAAAAAAAACAGAGATGGGACAAAACAAAGATTAACTCTGAGGCCAAGCCACAGATGCACACGGTTGAGTCAATATAACCTCTTCTGGTCAAGAACAACAACAACAAAAAAAACCACTGAAACACAGATGATTATTCTCAGGCCTTGAAATAAAAAAATAATTTATTCTTGCTATGTTTTGGACTTGCTTAGTACCCATTACACCTTTTATGCTTCTAATTTCTTCCTTTGAGAATGCGAATGTCTATTCAATGCCTCTCCCACCATTCCATTCTGGAAGCAAGTGAATTGTCTGATTATAGGTCCACTGATGCTAAGGTATACTCTCTAGGATCATTTATATCCTAGGTCTCTCTCATAACTGGTTTAGATGATATAGAACATAGTATTTGGGATTTTTTTTTTTTTTTTGAGTTGATTAAATCTAGGTAAGGTTTTAGACCTAGAGCTGATGCTGGATTTGGTTAATGCTTTGGGGGATGTTGAAATAGTTGAATACATTTTACACATGAGAAAGATATAAATTTCAAAGAACCAGAAGGTTGACTGTTATGGGTTGAATTCTGTCTCCTGGGATGTTAAGTTGAGTCTTAACATGACTACCTGTGAATGTGATCTTATTTGGAAATTGGGTCAGTCTCACAAATGTAATCAAATTAGGATGTCATTAGGTGTGGCCTAATTCAATGACTTGTATCTTTATATATTGGAAAAAAAAAATCCTGTGAAGACAGGGACACTCAATGAAATGCCAAGTAATGATAGCTTTACCTACTGCAGTGATGTAGTTGAAAACCAGAAGAGGGCAAGAGTCTCTGGCCACCACCAGAAGCTGGAAAAAGGCAAGGAACAATTCTCCTTAGCCTCAGAAGGAGTATGACCCTGCTAACACCTTGATTTTGGACTTCTAGCCTCTAAAACTGTGAGAAAATAAATTCCTGTTTTTTCAGGGCACCAGTTTTTGTACTTTTTTATAGCAATCTTATGAAACTATAAAAATAGTTAATTCCTAGAAAGGGAAGAGCCTCAGTTGCTATTTTCATGTTTCTTGTCAAAAAGACTGAGATTGAAGAAATTATTAACTGTGTGTACCATAGTTTAGAAGTTTATACCCTTCCTTAGTTTCTTCCCCTACAAGACCTGTAACTTGTAAAAATAATGTTATTTGTTAATTGTCTATATGTCTCATCATTATGTTAAGTAATTCACATACACTGTCACTTAATAATCAATCAATCTTGATGGTAGTTACTATTATTTCTTCTATCACAATGGAAGATCATCAAAATTCTATTACTTGACCAAATAATAGATCCATGTCAGTCTGAATCTACGTCTCAAGCTCTTAACCACGATGCTAAACTGTAATTTTTTGCTTAATTTTCTGATATTTGACTTTCAAAAATACAACTACTTTCAAAAATGTACTCAAGAGTGAATTCATACAAATAAAACTAAGGGGCCCACCTTGCTATACTTTTTCATAGTTTAAGTTTCTAGGAATCCTATAACTATTAGCAAGGACATAATATCATTTTTAAAAATTCAAGTATTTCTAATTACTAAAAATTTTTTAATGAAGCATTCTCAAGATATCTGGTAGATATACAATACATATAGTACTTATAAAAGTCTTTTTTGTCATTTTAATTCCAGTGTTGGTAACATACAGGGTTATATTAGTTTCAGGTGTAGAATATAATGATTCAACAATTTTATATACTACTCAGTGTTCACTATGATAAATGTACTTTTAATCCCCTTTACCCATTTCCCCCATCCTCCCACCTACCTCCCTTCTGGTAACCATCAGTTTGTTTTCTATAGTTAAGAGAAGTGCCCACTGATAGATGCATGGATAAAGAAGATGTGGTATATAGATATACAATGGAATATTATTCAACAATAATACCATTTTTAATGGAATAAAACAAATGGATCTGTTCTTACCATTTTTATGTTTTATCATTGACATTATCTCACATGACAGAAAATAAATCAAGTGAAACTTTACATTTTATTTCTCAGTAATTCCTTTTAGTTTTATTAGTGCTAGCATGTTCTCTTGAATTTAAAGTTTATTGTCTCTTAAATGAAGTTTGTGAATATATGGCAGATTAAAAAAAAAATCTACAGATTCTTCCACATTGTTCCTTTAGGAGTTAAAATAATAGGTATACTCCATTTGAATCTGGGCAATCTTTGTAACCACTTTGGGCAGTAGAATACAGAGTAAGTAGTTTGTACCCATTTCTATGTCCAGGCCTTAAAACATGGGTAGTTTCCACTGCGTGTCTCTTGAAACACTCTCCCTTGGATTCCTGAGGTGTGATGTAAGAACAACAACCGCCCAGCTAAAGAAATGTATGGAAAGTCTAGTCTTCATAAAGAAGGCGAGACAAAGGTGTGGCTTCAAGCGATTCCTACCATGGTATCAGGCATGTAAGTAAAGTCTTTTTTGAGTCTTTTTGGACTCCATAGTCCAGCCCAGGCACCAAATGAACACACTGTGATCACAACTAATAACAGGCCAGGCAGAAGTATTACCAAGTCAATTTCTGCCTGAATTCTTGAATCACACTGACATTAGATATAATAAAATGGTGATTATTTTATTTATTATTTTTTAAGGATTATTTATTTATTTATTAGAGAGAGAGAGCATGAATGAGCAAGGAGTGGGAGGAGCAGAAGGAGAGAGAGAAGCAGACTCCCCACTGAGCAAGGAACCCGAAGACACTGAAAGTGGGGGGGAAGCACTGGATTGCAGGACTCTGAGATCATGACCTGAACCAAGGTCAGATGCTTAACCAGCTGAGCCACCCAGGTACCCCACAGTGGTTGTTTTAAAGTACTAGATTTGAAGGGCACTTTGCTATGTAGCAAGAGATAACTTGAACAGTTTACTCAAATGTAGTTTGTAGAATGGAGTTAAAACCATTTTCTTTCTTTTTTTTTTTTTTTTTTTTTTTTTGCTTCTACCCTAAATCTCTAACATGGAGGTCCTGCCCAGTCTACTAATGAGATTTGTCATTTGGCCTGACCAGCAATTTGGAGGTGCATGACTACATATGTTATTTAACTTAATAGTTTTATTTGTAATAGGAAAAAATACAGATTTAATTTATAGTTGCATCTGCTTACAAGAAAGTAGCATAATGCTTTTTGTTTTTGAGGCATGATAGATTTCCAACTTTGTCTCCAAAATTTAAAAACAATTTGTAAAAGAAAAGAAAAACTATTTTCTCATTTTCAAATGATGGGAGCAACAGCTATTTTTCAGATCTTGACTTCCAAAAAGAAAATGCACAAGCATTTCTATAATGGAGTTTAAGATTTTTCCCATATCCGGGTAACTTCTATATAGCTGTTTATGATATTCCTCAGTAAATGTTTTGTTTTTTACATTTTTATAAAGAGTGAATTACTTATAATACTTTATTAACTGTTGCGATGATTATACTTCTACTATCATGATATCCATTCATTATTATTTTACCACAAATTTATTGAATATTTTCTGTTTCAGATATTCTATTGGGTATGCAAATCCCACAATGACCTTGAAAATAATCACAAGAGAAGAGACTGACAAGTTAGAAACCATATGCTGCCCAACCTTATGTGCTGCAAAGGAAGAACCTCCCTAGGGGAGTGATGGGAGGGCTGAGGAGAGGCAGCCTCAGACCACACCTGCTGGAGGAGCCTGACCACAACCTATCTTCAAAAGAAAAGTCTGGTGTCAGAACAAGGGAGTGTGGAAGATAACAAGTGTTCTCCTGAACCAAATTTTCCTAATGTTCTTAGTAGACTCTGAGCCCCTTGCTTAACTAGGCCAACCCTAGGCTTCCAACCCCAGCCCTATAGAGGTTGGTTTTAGCAAGAACCCCATTAAGTCAGTGTGGAGAGAACCCTCATCCTTGAAATATGTTCATTCTGGATATCTGACTGAATTTCTCTGCCACACCATGGCCCAGGTGGATCTGGTCACTCCAGCCTGCCTTCAGTAAGAATCCTGTCAGATTTTTCCAGTAGGAAATCCTCCTTTGCCTTTAATGTTTCCTCTTAGTAATTCTCCATCCACTGGGAGTGAAGCTCCTTGACCATACATCCCACTTGTCTACATTGTATCCAGAAGTGGGCCCAGTTCTATCCTGAGGTCTCCTCTTAACGCTGGAGATCCTGAGTAAAATATGTTTTATTAACTTTAACTACTGTCCAGCTCTGGTTGATAATTGTGGTGCCCACAAATCGCTCAGAGTCAGATCCATCTTCAGACCCAGGACCCTCTTGCACAGGATCCCAAATGTGCACCTTTCAAAAAGCCTGCCCTCAGTCTTGGCTGACTGATATGGGCTTCTTGGGGAGATTCACTCCCAAGCCAGGGCTTCGGATGGCAATCAGTTGAAACACAATAGGCCATTCTTAAAATAATCTGATCCTTAAGATTCTCAGTTTAACATAGGAGCGGCCCTGGGCCACAGATTAACAGAGGCTAGGTTAGCCCTAAACTTCTCTATTTGTGAGTGGCTCTGAGGCTAGGTTAGAGACCCCAGTTTCCCTGTTCATAAGAACCAGCATAGCATTACTTAAGAATAGGAGTTTCCCAGCTGACTGAACCCCCTTCTTGAACCTCTGCTGACTGCTCCACCAGCTGTTTCTTTTCTCACTGGCACAATTTTACTAAGGATGATACAGAGTACAAGCGGCCTCTTTGGGAAACTAAAGATTTCCCGAAACCGGCTCCTCTCCTCTAAGGTCTCTCCCTTCCCACACATCTGCTCCTTCTTCCTCTTTTATCCACCTCGCTCTTCCCTTCAGCACTTTGAATCCTTCGATACATCTCCCTTCAATGTCCCTCCCACATCTTTCTCCACACTGTCAACCCCACAGCTCTGTCCAGCCACCTGAAACTGCTTCCCTCTCCGGGGACCCGGGGACCCCTAGAAGCAACCACCCCAGGCTAAAAAGAGGGGAAAAGGCTAACTGGAACTAGACTGGATATTTTTTCCACTCAGATGAGGCCTGGAGACAACTAGACAGCTGCTTGTTGTCCCCTCCATCTCTCACCTAGAAGTGCACAGTCCGCAGTTTTCATAATGTCCATAAGCCAAAGAAAATCTTAAAAGTCTCCTCTATAAATATTGGTAAAAAAGTTTTAGTCCTCACATTGAAGAGTTAAGTAATCTCAGTTTGTCCCGTTTGCCAAAAGTTCAAATAAAATCTATAAAGTGGAGCAAATATGAGAGTATATCACTACATTTGAGCCTGGGTCCCGGCTCAAATTTTTAGAATAAAAGCTGTAAGAGCTCTATTTGCATCTATTAGTATGTTTCTGGGCATCAAATATGTATGCTATGCATTCATGATATATTCTTACCTCCAGAGGGGATTACCAAATTAATTTACAAATGAGTTAAAGGGGTTCTTTTCAAACTGGTTTAAAGATAAGTGAGCACTTATATAAATTAAATATTCCTAAAATTCCAGAAGTATAGAAACCAACCCGAATGCTTCTCAGGTTCACATAAATTTGGAAATCTTGGGTGAATAATATTGGGTTCATAGTTAATTTAATAAAAACAGCAGCATCTTCTGAGTTAGCATTAAATACAATATAACCATACATTTTAATTCTACTTGTGTTTACTAGTGAAATAAACTTATTTGTAAATCTCTACTAGATGTTTAAGATTATAAAAAGTATAAATCTAACTTATGAACAAAAAATAATAAATATAGAGTAAAAAATGAATTGTTTGATAATCCATTACTTTATTCATATCAGGCACAGCAATAAAACAAAAACCCATGTATTTAACTTCTTAGTTTTTTTGCATTTGTGATATTTCCTGACATGTTTATGCTGTAAAAGTAATTAACTGGGAACTATCTTGAGATGATGCCTAAATCTATTAAATATTAATCTGTCCAAAAAATACACAAACAAAAATAACAAGTTTCCAAAATCTTTGTGGTAACACGCTCTTTTAGACCTATGCTAAATTATGTTAATATTTGATTAAAACCTCGGTCATTTCAAAGTAAGATAAACTCCTGCAGCACTAATTATTGAACATAAATTTAAGCTTAAATACTTTTGGCATATTATCTTTATATTATTGAACATAAATTTAAGATTAAATACTTCTGGCATATTATCTTTACATGATAAAGGGAAGCTAAACATATTTAGGCCTATTAATAAACGTGTTCTTTTTGCTACATTTAAAACCATACTATGAGGAACAATAAACCTCTAAAAAATGTGAGATGATATAAAATTTGCTAATATTCTACAGAATGCTGGTATGTTGTAGACAATTCAGAGCTTTCTACCTTCCAATTTTCTGTGGAAAAATTTACTAATAGTTAGAAATTATGACCAAATATGGAGATAAAACTACTAAACATAATAAGGGAAACAATTCTGCATGAAAAGTATGCAAGGAAAGTAAGATGTACTTGAAGGATATATTTTCATTAAGGGCAAAAGAGTCATTTTGTCCTCAAGTTAGAGTGACTAGGTATTTCAGAATGAGACAAAAGAAAATGAAGGAAAAAATACTAACTAAACATAGAAAGTTATAGAAGGTTTGAAGAAAAAAATTATGTGTGGACAAGCTGGCTAAGATCTGAATGGATTTATTCATAAGTTTGATTTTTTAATAATATTCAATATAAAATACACTGGTATAAAACTAGAACTTGGGTTTTTTTTCCTATTAAAATGACAAAATTGTCTTGGATTATTGGTCTGCTCTTTATAGGACATTATAAAACATTTTTACCTTTTGAGTAACATTCTTAGAACACCAACATTATGTTTTTTTTATAAGAATAATTTCTTATGCTTTATATTAACCTTTCCCATGTCCTTGATTACTTAAAAGAAGTGAGACTTCTTACTTTTACAGAGGTAAGGTATTTTACATTTTTGACAGACTTGTCTTCCCCAAATCAAATCCTAAATGAAATCATGTTCTTAAACTAACATTGACATCATCTGGAGGGTTCCTGGATAATCTCAAAGGATTTATTCTTTCACCTTGTGAAAAGAGACGTGTTAAAAATAATTTGGTTTATGTGATATGTTGAATGACATGAGAGATACTGTCAAGTAAGAAAAGATGTTTTAACATTTCCTAGGTTGTATTTATATAGATAAGTGTTATTAATGTCGGTATTCTAGAAATTGTGTGAAGTTCATTGAATATTGTCAGTCCCCTTGCTGTTCATGGTATGTCTTGATATAATGTTATCAGTTACAAATCCAGTTATTATTTAAAATGTTGTATATGTCACAAAAATAATCACATTTTCTTGTCAAATGCCCCCTCATCAGATCTTTAACCATGGTCATTTTAAGCTTTTTGTCATTCACAGACGGTTGTTATTTTACTTTGATGTTTTCCTAAAAGCTCTTGCCATCAGCTATAGGCCAGAATCCTTTGTGATTGAGTTGCCTAAATAACTCTAAGTATATACCACTGAACTGAGTTAGAATGTCCAGAATTCTAGTGGAGAAACTGATAGGTTTATGAAACTAATAACCTAAGATCAAGCAGAACAAGAATTAATTACATAGGGACTGAATGAAGTGATAAAGGATGATTATGGTTTTGCTTGGAACACTGATGGTGCTTTAATGATCTATTCTCTGGTTGTTAAAAAACCTCCTTTCTTTTTTCTCTTCAGCTATCAATAATTTATAGCAATTTTATAGATTATACCATTATAAACAAAAAGGAAACATTTTCTCCCTGCCTAATCCTCCAAAATTTGGAAACTTTTATTGAGTACTTTTATTTTTATGGCAATACAACTATTTGCATAAATTAAAAGAGAGTTGGTTCTCTTTGTTACAGGACATAATTTGAAACACTGGTTATATAACCCAGGCTTTGATGGGAATGTCATGTTTGAGAACAACATGCATACATAAATCAGTTTTAAAGAACTAAGTTGAATTACAGAACTTTTACAAAGTCCTCTCAGAAAAATTAGATTGGTACCTGGTTTAAAGGATTCCCAGCTTATAGGTAAGTGAGCAAGGTCACTTCCTGGCAGGCCCAGGAAACTTGGGGTATTTTGGGGACCCAGAGGAAAGAAGTCACTTAAATCAATAGGTACAAAAGGCGAAGTCTGGTGGTGAGTTATTGGCTTGGCTTCCTAGAGTCTAGAGACTTTTAAGAGTCTAGTATGACATTTCTTTTGAAAAGTTCCAGCAAAGCGGAGTTCCTGAAAGAAAGACCTGTGTGGTCAGTTATCATTCTTGCTGCATTTATGTAAATAACTAGGCCAAATCTAAGGAGACCAGATTTGTTTTTGTAAACAGAATCAGAAGGGGGGCAACTGTAGAGGGAAATTTTATGTTTGAATGGAAAATTTATGGTGAATTGTTGTGAGTTCTCAATTCCTCTAATTTCCTCCAATATATGGCTACTATTCTCCAAATCAGTGTTTCCAATATTTCTTTCACCTTATTTACCTGGTGTCACTGAGAACTAAAACCTGACTGCCTCAATTCTTATTTGGATTCTCTGAAGAACTCCATAAGCTGAAGCTGGACGTTTCTATGCTCTACTCCAATAAACATGACTAATACTGATACATATGCCATCGCCAGAGATATTCAGACTGCAAACTAGGAAATCTGTCTACTCATCAGCACTGTCCTCTTTCCACCATCAGAAAATACTTCCAACCCAACATCTATAAATCTTTTCGGCTGGCTACTCTCTGGGCTCAGAAATGGGTTTCCAACCACTGTTTTGTTTTGTTTTTCTTTTTTTTTTTCTTTCTTTCTTTCTTTCTTTTATTTCCACAGAAATTCCCCTCATTAAATGCTTGACTGCTCACAAATATTCTCTACCACTAAGTCCCAACAGATGGTTCTTTTGGCTCTTAATAAACAAAAAGCAACTGAATGAGAAAACTGACATATTTTTCAAGTGAAAGAATGTAATTTTAGGAAGAAATGCACAGAACAGATTCTTGTGAGCTCACATAAGTCAGTTCAAGTACATCATTTAGTTTAATTTAAATAGTAGAGCTAGACAAAACTTTATTTCACCTTTTTGTTGTTGGACACTTAGTTAATTCACATATACTTCCTTTTATACATAAAATATGTCACTCCAGCATCTAGTTCTGAAAGGAAAAACACTAGATAATATTTTCAAGGGGTAGTGACAGTTATCAACAGTCTAGAGAAAACTGTTTTAAAACAATTTAAATTTAAAAACAATTTTAAATCATTGGTACGATAACATTTTTGCTTTTTCTTCTGTTTTGTCAAGAACTACACTGAATAGATTATACATGGTCATTTTATAAAAACTACCACTTCCATGCACTTTTTGTAAATAATGCTTTAAGTTACAGTATCTGTGAATAGATTTAGGAAAGACACATGGGGAAATGATGGGACAAAGCAGGAGCAAGGAAAAGGAATAACTAACATCAGCTAAGCAAGAACAAAACATTAAACTAGTCATTCAACAGCAGCACACCCATTTAAGAAATCTTTATTGAGTGTGTACTACGTATTGGGGATTATTTTGGGGTAGTATTGATGCAGTAGTGAGCTAACAGAAATAATTACTTATTTTTTTAAGATTTAATTTATTTATTTGAGATAGTGCATTAGAGGGGTGATGGGCAGAGGGAGAAGCAGATTCCCTGATGAGTGGGGAGCCTGATGTGGGGCTCAATCCCAGGACTCCAGGATCATGACCTGAGCTGAAGGCAGACACTTAACTGACTGAGCCACCCAGGCACCCCTGGAAAGAAATACTTATTATATATGAACATCCATTCTAGTATGGGAGATAGATAATGAATAAGATCAATCAGTAGCATATAATATGTTACAAAGTGCTCAGTATTACTGGACAAAAAATAGCTAGAGAAGAAGACTAAGAATTGCTCCATCTGGCAGAGGTCTGGCCACAGCTTTAGATCAGGGAGGGAAGAGTAGCAGAATGTACCACCCCAAAATATGCCTCTTTGGTGTAAGGAGTATTTTGAGCTGATTATTCCAAAAAAAAAGTAGGCTCTAGAGAAGTTCTAAAAACAGAGTAGAAGTTACTCTTTTAGAAGGGAAGTTTACATTAGGAACAGGATCTGTACTAAGGAGAGACCTATTACCAGAGACTGCTGATTTACCTGAGGGACTTATCCACAAGGCACTTATCACAGTTTCTTCTTCTCACCTTCCCAGGAATTGCTTTCCCCTTTTTGAACCCCCAAATTCCTATTTGTTTCCTTAGCTCATGGTATATAAGCCTCAATTATTGGGCTGCCTTTTGAGTCTTATATCATTATGGGGACCTGGTATGTACATACATTATTTTGAAAGGGTTTTTTGGTTTTTTGTTTGTTTGTTTTTTCCTCTTCTGTTAATCTGTTTTTTATTACAGGGATGTTTTAGCCAAGAACCAAGAATGGTAGAGCGGAAATTATTTCTCCTTTCATACAGAGTTCAGGCCATGCTTGCTGAGAGTTTAGAGCGCTTGAAATATCACTGCAAGTATCCTTGGGTGCTGTTCATGCCAAACACCTTGGAAACACTTTGAAATGATTTTTTGCTCATTTTTTTTTTCAATGACTACTATAGTCTGAGTTGACAAGATTGATTTAGATAAAAAGTACAAGTCAGGTGACAAGAAATGCTACAATTAGAGGTGGTATAGCAGGTAGATAATCTGCCTGGAGATAATTGCAGATAAATTTAAGAGCAAAATTTCTAGAACCCCTCCCCAGTTACACCCATTAATCCCACTGAGATTGTAATTAGAAGTGCTTCACATCTATTACCTGGAAAGAACAAAAATATTGTCACATGGAAAATTTATCAAGGAACAAGACTGATAGCTCTCCATTCCTTTACCTGTTTTATGTCTTTCAGCAAACTTTTCTACTTTTCTTCTTATGGATCCCTTAGATTTATTTTAGAAGTTTTCCTGTGTATTTTGTCTGATTTTTTGTTATGTCTGAAAAGTTTGGGTTTGCTTGGGCATAATTTATACTAAAATGAAATGATCAGTGGGATTTTTGGGAAACATTTAAATTTATCTAAAATATTCCTGTAATTGGGGCACCTGGGTGGCTCAATGTTAACCTCTGCCTTTGGCTCAGGTCATGATCCTAGGGTCCTGGGATTGAGCCCCGCATCGGGCTCTCTGCTCCACAAGGAGCCTACTTCCCTTCTTCTCTCTCTGCCTGCCTCTCTGCCTCCTGTGATCTCTGCCTGTCAAATAAATAAATAAAATCTTAAAAAATAAATAAATAAAATATTCTTGTAATCATTTGTGCAGCAACTACTGATTGAGAACCTACCCTGTGACAAGCCCCCTCAGACCTTGTGCCTAAATCCTGAAGACAGAGGACCAGGACCTGGGACCATGCACTCTATGTCATCAGAGATCTCCTAGGACAAGATTGAGCAAGCAAAGCAGTAGAAAGGCAGTATCTCTACATGTGCATTCTGAAGACATTGGGCCAAAGACATCAAAATTATGTGTTTTGTTGATCTTTGACACAAAGAGAAAGTTGAAGGAAAAAAAAGAGAGAGAATGTTGCTCAACCGTAGATTTTCATCCAATGAAGATAACACATGAGTTATGACTAAGGAAGTATACTTTGAAAAGTCAAAAGAAAACAAATTACAAATTGTTAAAGGGAACACCAAAAAAGTTTCACAAATTTTAACAACTGAAGGGTACTTCAAGAAAGCAATTAATTTCACACTGAGCTAAGTAAACAAGCCCATTGAAATAAAATTCCACATCAGAAAAGGAAAGACCTGAAACAACCATATGGCCTGCAATTGTATTTCAACTAATCTTATTTTCTTAATGGCTCAAAGGTAAATTTAAAGTTAAATTAGGTTCAGAATGCAATTGGAAGTTAAATGGTGTGTAAATTAATAGTTCAATTTTTAAAGTAATAGCATGAGTTTGGATTTTGAAATAAACTGGTGAAAAACCACATATGTGCCAAATAAGAATGTTCTCAAGTTTGTAAAACTTCATTAAAATTGCTTGCACCAAAACATAACAAGCAAACTAATGAAAGGGACTAAACACAAAATAATGTAGCACTTTGACATCTTTCAGGAAGAGGTACATTTAAAACAAAATAAAAGATGAATGTGGTTAATGGCAGAACGGCTTTTTAAAAAAGAATTAAAAATAATTGTTGAAAGAATAAGCAATGGTTAATATTTATTGTATGTATTTACTGTTATAATTCATTCTTCTGTTTTTTTGCACTATTTTTCTACATAAGAGTACAAAAATTTTCTTACTATGTTTATCTTTATCTATTCAAAGATCTTCCAACAAATTTCTCCATAAATGCTAGAAACTACTAATGACTAGGTAGTTAGACAGGTATAACAGTGTAAAGGCAAATATGATAGGTATTATTTGTCATGATTTACAAAGTCCTGATATTAGAGTAATTTCATGTTATCCTTTATTAAGTATTAAAGCTAAAACAACTCCTATTTATCCTTCACTACTGATTTAGAACATAAGGAAATAGAATTATGGGCTCATACATTTTCACTGTAAAGCCTGTGCTACTTGTGACTGAAAACATTTTCGTTGCAATAGCATAGACATAAACAAACTGAAAAATATAGGGGAGAACAAAAGGAGGAATTTAATCATTATTTACAAGTTGTCATTTTATTATTATTAGAAGTATTATTACTACCTTTATTTCTAAAAAAATGTTCACTGAATTAAAAAAAAAATCCAAGAAAGTAAAAAGTCCATATGATGTGAGGATTATTTAAAGCTGAGAAAATAATATTGAGAAACTGGATTCCATAGACCTATTCCTCTAGTCAAAGCATCCTGGGAGACATCTGTACCTTGAATACATTAAGAAGAGAGTGTAGATAGATATATATATATATATATATTTTTAATTGTCCAAATTAACTACCTCATTTAAAAGTACTTCCCAGATTGGTTAAACAACATATTCATGCATTTCAGCTTATGTGTAATTAAACTGCCAGGGTTCATACAGAAAAATGAACATCTATTTACCCCATGGCCCAATATTCTGTGATGATTCTGAATATGTCTGCATCTCCCAAGACAAATTTTTTTTTTAAGATTTTATTTATTTATTTGACAGACAGAGATCACAAGCAGGCAGAGAGGCAGGCAGAGAGAGAGGAAGGGAAGCAGGCTCCCCACTGAGCAGAGGGCCCGATATGGGGCTCGATCCCAGGACCCTGGGATCGTGACCCAAGCTGAAGGCAGAGGCTTTAACCCACTGAGCCATCCAGGCACCCCCCAAGACAAACTTTTAAAAAGGATTTCAAAATACCCTATGAAATGCAGTTAAAAAGAAACCATGATTGAATCACGTGTTTTTCTTACAGGTTATATGTACTTAGAACCTGTAATTTTGATAAGTCATAACCACATAAAGGCCTAACAACTCAGTTTCAGTAAACTGGACTTCAAATTAAGTTGCTATTTTATTTCTTAGGTTTATTTATTCATCTTTTTAATTGTTCACTTGTTTGTCTCTAGACTCTTTTTAATGTAAAATTATAATTGCTTTTATTCTTTAAATATTTTAAACAAAAATAAGATTAGAAGTTTGATGTTTAATATCAACTTCTTCTTGGCATTAGCGAAAGATTTTTTTAAAGAAAATAAACATCTCAAGATATTTTAATTTATCACATTTTATTAGATTTGTAACATAGTCCGATTCCTTCATTTGAAAATTACGGCTCAGTCAGTAGAGAATGCAGCTCCTGATCTCAGAGTTGTAAGTTCAAGCTGTATGTTGGGTATAGAGATTACTTACAAAAAATATCTTAAAAAAAAAAAAGCATAAAGAAAAAAAAGAAAATTACCTGCTAATATGTGAGGTTAACTATTTTATTGGCTCATAATATTTTAATAAGTATTTGAAGGGTAATAACTTAAAATTTAAATCTTTTGAAACTTTTGCAGATGTAATTACCCTCTCACTTTATATTTCTCCTTAGATTTGTCTTTTTTTTTTTTTTAAGATTTCATTTAATTACTTGAGAGAGAGAGAGAGAGAGGGAGCACAAGCAGGAGGAAGGAGCAGAGGGGGCGGAGGGAGAAGATTTCCCGCTGGGCTGGAAGCCTGGAGGCTCAATTGCTGGGATAATGACCTGAGCTGAAGGCAGACTCTTAACCAACTAAGCCACCTAGGTGTCCCTAAATTTGTCTATTTTACCAATACTTACTGAAGAATTACTATGTGCTAAGCACTGTCCTAGGCACTTAAGACTGCAAAAAGTTTCATATTCTAAACATTATAGTACAGGGATAATAAATAATAAGTTAATGCACCAAACTTACTTAGGATGGCTATGCAGACAACAGACATGCCAATATGGGCAAGCAGGTGTAAGGACAGAGAGTATTTCATTATTTTTATTTTTATTTTTTGTAAAGACTTTATTTGTCAGAAAAAAGCACAAGCAGAGGGAACAGCAGGCAGAAGGAGAAGCAGGCTCCCTGCTGAGGAAGGAGTCTGATGTGGACTCAATCCCAGAACCCTGGGGTCATGACCTGAGTGGAAGGCAGATGCTTAACACACTGAGCCACCCAGGCATCCGAAGGGACAGAGAGCATTTTAAATATGGTGGTCAAAATTAGCTTTCTGAGAAGGTGATAAGCTAACTGAAATCAGAATTTGAAGGAACCCAGCATGTGAATATCTGGTCAGAGTCTTGCAGACAGAAGAGACCGAGCAAGGAATGGCTCTGAAATGAGAATTAGCTGAATGTGTTGAAGCACCAGAGAGGCATGCACCAAGGACAGATGGAGTGGCCTCAGGGAAGCACCGGAAGATGAAATCAGAAGAGTGGGCAGGCCCAAATCATGCCTGGCCACCAGGCTCTCAGGGAAAGTATGCACCAACAAACTGTGGAAGGTGAAAGCATACTGCTGGATATGAAAAGATCACTTATTCTAATGCACAGATGTTGGATTGTAGTGTGGTAAAAGTGCGGCAACAGGAAGTGCAAGCAGAAAAGTCAGGAGAAGGATGCAGATGCCCATCAGGGGATGACAGTGGCTTGAACTAGATGGGAGTCATGAGACAAGGAAATGGATTTACTATTTGTAGGCACAGAAAGCAGAAGTTCCTGAGAGAGAGAAGAAAGGGAAGAAGGGAAAGGTACATGCATTTTGATGGCTAAGCTGAGGGCCTAAGAAAATGGGTTGATGCCATTTCCAGGGATTGAGGAGAAACTGAATATGGGAATCAAAGATTCTGTCTTAGGCATGTTATACTTGGTAATGTTGAGAAACCATTAAGAACAGCTAATATTTATTGAATGTTCAATTTATGCCAAGCACTATTTATGTTGCTTTATGTATTATCATATTATAATATCATATCTTCGTCATAATCCTATGGTTAGGTATTTTACAAATGAGAAAAAGGAGCCAGAAGGTTACCCAGAGCTGTACAGTTAGTTAAATTGGTATACACAGAATTTGACTCAAGTAGTCTGACTCAAGTTTGTGTTCTTAATCCCTGTGAAATTATGCACAGTCTTAGTGAGGAGAGCAGAATTTAAGATCTGGATATTTGGAAGTCACCAGCACCCACAACAACCTTGGGATATATTTTAAATATTTTAAAACTACAATAAGGTTCATCCTAAAGACTTGAAAATGAGATAGCCTCTGTTAGCATTTTTCAAGTTTTTATTTAAATTCCAGTTAGGTCATTTATAGTGTAATAGTAATTTCAGGTATAAATATAGTGATTCAATGCTTCCATACAGCACCTGGTATTCATCAGTGCAAGTGCACTTCTTAACCTCTCCCTTATTTCACCCATCCCCCACCTGTCCTAATGCCAATGAGTAGTCAAAATCAAAGGGAAGGGAGCCATGATTTCCAGAAAGGGGTTATACAACTGTAATGTGATCTGATATCAACCACTTCTACATACAAAGAATGTATCAGCTGGGAAGGATCTGGTCATAGATGTGGAGGGCACAGGAAAGATGTCAGTTAGCATTGGCAGTGCTCTCCCAGGGGACATCAGTCAACATTTTTAGTTTCAGTGGCCACTGGCAAGACAGTTGAGCATCCTGATCCTACTGTTCTTTTTTTGTGGACTGGTGTTATTTAACACTTGAATCATCTAATTCATTTCCCTGTTTTCTTCTCTTCATGAATTCTCATTATTATTTGTCTGCTGATGTAAGACACATGACAGTGAATTCTCATTTTGAGTATACAAATGTATGGCCATGCACACATGAGTATTCTGGACACTTTGGAAATTCTCAGTATTTTTATTTGCTGACTTAATTCATCCATCTCCCAAGTTTGGTTACTGTGGTAACCTCTAAAAAGTGTATCTACTTTAATTTTGTTAATAAAATTGGTTATCTGAGATTGTAGATTAGCAATTCCAACTCCATACTAGGACAGATTTACCGCCGCAGTGGTGCTTCACGTTGATGCCTCTTGAAAGAGAGTATTTTCCTTGGAGAAGCAAAAATCCACCATGATGTCACCATGCGTCTTAATATCAGTACATGTATCTGAAGCATCTTGTAAATTTACCTACTTTGACAAAAGAATAAAATCTAAGTCTATAGCCATTAGTTAATTAGTCTGTGGTTAAGTAACACTTCATATATCTTATCTCCAGTTTCCTTACGTTCAACTGAATTCACCATACAATTAATACAATTGGGGAAGTATATAACACATAATATTATATATTATACATTCAAACTACATAAATAATACAGAGAATGTATTAAAATGTGCAAACTTCATTCATATTTATGTATGTGGTTTATGGACTAAACCAATATTTGTGGGCAAAACACCTTTTAGAGTTCTCAGAATTTCAAGAAAAACCAAATCCTAGTTGGGCTGAATCCTATTTTGCTGACTACAAGAGACTCACTTTAAATTCAAAGACACAGGTAGGTTAAAGTAAAAGAACAGAAAAAAGATATAACGTGCAAACATTAAAAAAAATAAAGCAGGTGTGGCAACACTAGTATCAGTATTCAGAACAACAACAAAAAAACTTGCTAGAGCCAAAAAGGGGTATTACATAATACAAAACGCTCAAACCACTAGTAAGACATAACAACTTTAAATGTGTATGCATCAGGGCGCCTGGGTGGCTCAGTGGGTTAAAGCCTCTGCCTTTGGCTCAGGTCATGATCCCAGGGTCCTGGGATCGAGCCCCGCATCGGGCTCTCTGCTCAGCAGAGAGTCTGCTTCCTCCTATCTCTCTCTGCCTGCTTCTCTGCCTACTTGTGATCTCTGTCAAATAAATAAATAAAATCTTTAAAAAAAAATGTGTATGCATCAAGCAACAGGTCCACAAAACGCTGGACACAAATATTGACAGAGTTGAAAGAAAAAGTAAACAAATCTGCGATTATACTCCAAGATTCCAACACTACTCTTAGCACCTGATAAAACCGCAAAACAACAGATCAGCATTACAAATATAAGCAACGTAATCAACCAACAATATAATCTAATTCACATATAGCATACTCTATCCAATAACAGCAGAATGAATTTCTTTTTCCAAAACTAAACAAACATTCACTAAGAGGGACTTTATCCAGAGCCATAAAGCAAACATCAACAAATTTAAAAAAACACTTCCCACTCATTTTATAAAGCCAGTGTTACCCAGTTAGCAAAACCAGACAATGACTGAACAAAGATAAACCCTATTTCAAATATTTCCATTGAACTTACATACAAAAGGCATCAACCAAATATTAGCCAACTGATTCAACCAATACATAAAAAAAAAGTATACACTATGATTTACTGGGATTTATTCCAGGTATGAGAAATTCAACCATTGCCATCCACCAAATCAACAGGATAAAAAAGAAAAATCATATGATCATACTAATTGACATAAAAAACATTTGACATATCTGAAGACAAATCCACAGAGGGAGAGGGAAAAACTCCAAGCAATCTAGAAATAGAAGAAATACCTTAAGTAGAAAAAGAGCATTTATAAAAATTTGCAGCTAACAATACACATAATGGTCAGCTAACAATACACATAATGCTTAGAGACCATTCCCCCTTCCCCTAAGAGGAGCAAGCAAAGATGGTTCTTTTCATCATTTTTATTCAACACAGTACTGAAAATTCTAAGTTTAAGCATCTACAATAAGGGGGCAAAGGGAAACTGGAAAAAAGAAAGACCCCCCCCCCCACTTTATACCATCTAAAAACGTTAACCAAACATGGATCAAAAACTTAAATGCAGGAGCTAGCATGATGAAACTTCTGGAGGAAGTGTAAACCCCTTCCTCATAGGTGTAAACCCTGTGAGTTTGGATAACAAGGCTATGGTTTCTTAGATACAACACAAAAAAAGTACAAGCCACAAAAGATAAAATAAACTGGTTATCATCAAAATTAAAAATGTTTTACTTTAAAGGACACCATCAAGAAACTGAAAATATAGCCCATAGAGTGAAAACACATTTTTTGCAAACCATGTATGTTATGGCACTTGTACCTAAAATATACAAAGAATAATTAGTACTCAATAATAAACAAACAAATGACCCAATTTTCTTTAAATGGGCAAATGATCTCAACAGATGTTTCTCCAAAGAATATACACAAATGGCCAGTAAGTACGTGAAAATATGCTCAGCATCATTAACTGTCAGGAACACGCAAATCAAAACCGCGAGTTAACAAATCAAAACCGTGAGTTAATGCTTCCACTCACAAAGATGACTACAATCAACGCCACAGAAAATAACAAGCATTTATGAGGATGTGCAGAAATTGAAACACTCACACACTTCTGGTAAGAATGAAGATGTTACTACTGCTTTGGGAAACAGTTCTTCAAATGGTTAAATATTAGAGTTATGATATGGTCCAATAATTCCCACTCCAAGATATACCTAAGATAAATGAAAACATATCCACACAAAAAATTGTACACAAATATTCATAGCAACATGATTCATAATAACCAAAAATGCAGATAACCCTAATGTCCACCAAATGATGAACATATAAATAAAATGTATATCCATAAAATGGAAAGTTATCTGACCACTTTAAAAACCTGATACTTTTTCCAATGAATGAACCTGGAAAATATTATGCTAAGTGAAAAAAGAAAATCACAAGAGACCACAGAATTCATGATTCATTTATACAGAAGTCCCAGAATAGGTATATCTATAGGAAGCAGAAAATATATTAGTAACTGCCCAATGCTAGGGAATTAGAGGGATTGGGAAGTTGGGGGAGGTGATGGCTGGAGTGCAGTGTTTCTTTTTTGAGTAATGAAAATGTCCAAAATTTGAATGTGTTGATAAATGCATAACTCCATGAATATACTAAAAGCCACAGAATTGTATGTTTCAAATGGCCGAGTTGTGTTTTTTAATTAAGTTTTTTACTTTAATTTCAGACAAATGGGTGAATTGTTTGGTATGTGAATTATATCTCAATAAAGTTTTTAAAATAAAAACTAAAACTAAGCTGAACTAAACAGGAAGCTTCCATACAATCCAGCAACTGCAATCTTGAAATTTATCCTACTGAAAGAAAAATTTCTGTTCATACACAGAAAATTTAAATGCATATATATTGCAGCTTTATTTATAAAAGCCAAAAGCTAGAAGCAATCCAGATGTCCTTCAATGGATGACTGGTTAAACAAACTATGGCAAATCCTTACTGACGAGTATTACTCAGAAATAAAAAAGAAGAAACTACTGATACACAAAGTAACTTCTATGAATGTCAAGGGAAGGAGACTGAAAGATGTCAGTCCTAAAAGATTGCACACCATATGATTTCACTTATATAACATTCTTGAAATGACAAAGTTATAAAAATGGAGAACAATTTATTGCCTGCCAGAGTTAGGGGAGCCTGTGGGAATGGGTGAGAGAAAGGTTGGGATGGTTATCAAAGCATGGCAGCAAGGATCCCCATAGTAATGAAACTCCACATCTTGACTCAGATGATACACTCAAGAATCTGTACTCAAGATACACTCGTGTGGAACCAACGACACACACACACATGAATATAGTAAAACTGCAGTTATGTGTGAAAGATCATTTGACTGTATCAATGTTAGGATCCTGGGTATTTGATTTTACTATCATTTATCATTGTCATTGTTACCACTGGGGGAAACTGGGTAAAGGAGACACAGGATCATCTACATCATTTCTTTCAACTGCATGACCATCTATAATTATCTCAAAATAAAAAGTTTATTTAAGAAATCTGAGGTAGCTGTAGAAAGAACAGAGGACTGGGTGTGAAGCCATACGTTTTCCAGACTCCGGCCTACCCCTAACTTAGCTGTGTCACCTCAAAAAATTCACTTTATTATTTTAGGCTTCAGTTTCTTTATAAGAAAAGGAAGGATTTAGATACGATGTAGGATTTCCAGGCCATATGATAATTATAATCACTTTACACAGCAAAACATTTCATAGGCCCTTCTCCACTATCCTCCACTACCATGATCATCACTATATTTAGCAACCACTGATAGAGATTTTCATATTTAAAAAAAATCTATTCTGTGTGCCTCTGCTTTTATTAATTGCATAAACACCTATATACACTAGGAGAAGTATAGTGTGTCATGAATGTATCATTCTTCTATCCTACAGAACATGTGTACAGCCTTTAAGGGTCTTAGGACCCCTTGCTATAGCTCCTCAGCTCTATGGGGTCCACAACTTATGGTGTGCAAATTTCAAAAGATAGAATACAAAATCTTAAAGCTCTCTTTGAGACCTAGGATTCCAAGGTACCGATTTAGATTTACACCACAAGCCACAAAGAGCTTGCATATGAATCATTTTTCCAATATGTGTAAGTACCTTATCAAATTACATGCAACTCAGTCAATAAGTTATAAAGCACAGAAGACTGTTATCATTATCCAAAAGACATGTCATCAGTCAGAATTTTTTTGTGCATATCATTCCCTAAATTGATCATGAATCCTGGGATCCTGAAATAGGAACCCTGGCCCTGAGATGTGACATTCCCGTAACATCCAGGCCATAGAAGGGACATAGCCAAATGCCGCTGAGCAACAAACACATGGAGGGCACAGTCTCAGCTCACAGGTCCCTCACAGTTTAAAACGACAGGAGGAAGTTCGTGTTTACACCTTATCCTATGTGCATAGTGCTGTAGACACCAGCATCTGCCTTATAGTGTTTAATCCTTAAAGCAATCCTGGTAAGTAGACATTATCTCCATTTTCCAGACACTGACACTGATGCTTGAGGAGTTTATATAATTCCCCCAGATAATTACCAGACCTTACATTTGACCTTAGTTCTCTCTAATTTTAGAGCCCACAGACCTTCTGCCGCACTGTGGCAGCTTACACAAAATTAAAAAGACTGGAGGGGAAAAAAAAAAAGTGAAGAACTAAGGCTTCAAAAGGAAAAAAAAGAAAAAAATGTACAGGCTCAGCCAAGGCACACGTCCCAACAAGATGTCATCACTTTAGCGCATTTTGCTGTCATGCATCCTGGCTTCCATCTATGGGCTAAACTTATTTTTGACAACTACATTTCGGCTGACTAACGCAACAAAAGATGAATGAACACCTATGACAAAATCACCTATCTTTGGCAAGTATAACACCACATTATGAGTATACAATTCCCCCCCCCAAAAAAAAGGGAAGGGAAAGGAAGGGAAAAAGAGAGACAGATAGATGGACGGACAGACAGAAAGAAGGAGAGAGGGAGGGAAGAAGAAAAGGAAAGCCACCCAAGTAATCAATCCCTTAGTAACAATCACAGTTCTAAATATTTCCTCTAAATTATGTCTTGCTGAATCACCACAGACATGCACAATGAAATATAGCTGTCTATATCACGTCCTGTGACACTATATTGTTAGACATAACAAATTTACTAGGTAAAACCCCAAAATGCAGTGCAACTGACATGGTAAGCCTCTTGAACTGAGCCTGGAGGCTCCATGACAATTTTTAAGCTTGCTTGTTTATTTCCAAATGAAATGCCCTTAATCTGAATATGTATAGTCCAATGTACTACTGTTTGGGTAATCCATGGAGCCCACTCACTCATTTGTCTTACTTGACTGTTGGAAGGAGACGTTTGATAATGATAGGTAACATTGACTGTGATCTTGTGCTGCAGAATTATTATTATTATCCCTACCTGAATAACAATGTGATGGCTTGCACAGAGAGGTTAAGAAACCTGCTTCATGTGATTTGCAAACAAATTCAAAATGCAAGCAATTAGGCTCCGGTGCCTCCAAATTTAACCAGTTGGCTATGTATTTTGAAAGCTGTTTCCCAACTCCTGACTTCACCATTTGCCATAGCTTTTCTGCTGTGTCATATGGCTGGCAACCACAAAAAAAGAAGAAAAAAAATTAGAGATGAGTTTCCATAGTGATCGGAAGATGTAGGGATGTAGCCCCAAGTAAAGGGCTGGTTCTTCTCTTTCAGAGAAAAGCACCGAAGTGTAGTGCTAAGTCCAAAATTTCTGTGCCTATTCAGCTTTGTCCTTCATGACTGAGATCAATGTCTTATATGTAGAATACATGATCTTCCACTAATTTTCTCTCATGGGTTAGCCAGGTGATGGATATTAATTAAGGAGGGCACATATTGCATGAAGCACTGGGCATAATATGCAAACAATGAATCGTGGAACACTACATCAAAAATTAATGGTGTATGGTGACTAGCATAACATTTAAAAAAAAAAAAAAAACCCTAAGGAAAGAGAATCCTTAGATTAAGCAAGAGGACCCAGAGAACCAAAAAGATCATGAGGCTGACAGAAATCCATGTTTTATCTATTATGAAGTGAAACAATAAAAGGCTATTTTCAAATACAACCTGACAATTCAAAATGCATGTACGGGAAGGCAATGATTCATATTTTCCTCTCTTTGGAACTGCTTCCAAGCCCTTGAAAACAGAAAGGACAGAAAAATGGGGTCAAAGAGATGGTCTGGCATGGTATAGCATCCACTGTTTCCAATAAATAGACAGTAAAATTTATTTTCTAAGGGAAAGGGAGACTATCAAATCTATTAAAAAAAAGGAATTTCTAAAAAGTTACAAAATATATTGATGTGATTATCTAAGTTTAGCTTAGAAATGGTGCAAACGACTTCTTAGAGAAAAAAAGGATGAATTGTAAGTTATGTCAAACCTCAGAGATATCCGTTCTCAAGTCTGAGTGAGGTTGAGAGAGGTTCTTTGAGCAAAGGTGGAAAAGAGAACTGCCTACTACATTGGCATTCTTTACATACATTTCTTTTTATCCTCAGTCAGTCCTCTAAGGCATTGTCATGCCTATTACGGATGAGGAAAGTGAGAGTCAGAGATGTTAATAAGCTTCCCACACAGGAAAAAAACATCTGTTTTTCTCCCGACCCCACACTTTCCAGCATTATGGAACCCCTTGACGTGAACTTCACTACAAGACTGAGGAGCAGAGAAACAAGAGCATTAACATGTTTTCCAAATTTATTGAAAACCTGGAAGGTATCTTTCAGGGAATATTACATTCATTCATTCAAAAATATCTACTGGACACGAGGTGTTTGTTTGTTTGTTTGTTTTCTTTTTACAAAGCAAGATATAATGAAATAGAAGTGACCCCTATTTTCCCAGATATAACACGGTGGAAGGAATAGAAAATTAAACACATAATTATAGCAAGATATTAAGGAAGTTTATAGTAAGAACACCACACCAGGATGGGGGAGGTCAGAGAGATTCCTAGAAGCGATAGCAGCTCACCCCACTCTTGACTATTCAGTAAATATTAGCTAGTTGAGGCCATGGAAGCAGTTGACATCAATTCAGGAAAGAGAGTGGGTCACAGGGGCAAGTTTGGAATGACAAAGGTTGCATCCCATTTGAGGAATGTAAGAAAGGTCATTGTGTGTCAACCACAGGAGTGAGGGAAGTTAAAAGAACTGAAGGATGGGAAGGTAGGCCAGGAACAGGTTATTCAGGAACCACATCAAGAAACTTGGACACTGGGGTGCCTGGGTGGCTCAGTGGGCTGAGGCCTCTGCCTTCAGCTCAGGTCATGATCCCAGGATCCTGGGATCAAGCCCCACATCAGGCTCTCTGCTCAGCAGGGAGCCTGCTTCCTCCTCTCTCTCTGTCTGCCTCTCTGCCTACTTGTGATCTCTGTCTGTCAAACAAATAAATAAAATCTTAAAAAAAAAAAAAAAAAGAAACTTGGACATTACCCTGAAAAAAGGAAGACACTGAAGAATGCTCAGATGAGAATAAACATTCTGGCAACAGCATAAAACATGATTTTATGGGAACAAAGTTGGAAACAGCTTAAGAGTTTGCTGAATACTCTAGGTATGAGAAGATGGTAGTTTGGGCAAGGATGGTTAGGAGAGAATTGGAGAGATTAACAATTTCTTTAAAAAAAAAAAAAAACACAGAATCTGGTGATTGACAGCATGTATAATATAAGGAGGAGAGGAGCATTCAAAATGACATCCAGGTGCCTGGCTTGGGCAACTGAAAAAATTTGCCTATCCCAAACATTTTATATAAATGCAATCATACAATACGTGGTCTTTTGTGATTAGCATCTTTCATTTAGCTTAATGTTTTCAATTCATCCCATGTTCTAATATGTATCAGTCGTTCATCCTTTTATATTGACAAATAATATTACACTACGGACAACCACATTGTGTTTATCTTTTCATCATATTTGGACTGTTTCCATTTTGTGACTTTTATGCATAATACTACTATAAATCTTTTTGTGAAAGTAGTTGTGTGTAAATGTCTTCTTTTTTTAAGATTTTATGTATTAATTTGTCAGAGAGAGAGAGCACAAGCAGTGGGGAGCAGCAGGTAGAAGAAGCAGACTCCCTGTTGAGCAGGGAGCTTAATGTGGGACTTGATCTCAGGACCATGATCTGGACCGTTGATCGGATCATGATCTGAGCTGAAGGCAGACCCTTAACCCACTGAGTTACCCAGGCATCCCTCATTTATCCTGCCATATATGTAACAGTCAAATCACTAGGTTTAACCAGGTTAAACATATAGAGGCCAAAATGTTGTCCAAAGTGGCTACACCATTTCACATGCCTATCAGCAAAGCAGGATTATTCAAATTTCTCCACATATAGGCCAACATTTGTTGTTGTTGGGTTTTGACTATAACTATTCTGTTGGGTATTAAATGGTATTTCAATGTAGTTTTGATTTGCATTTCAAAAGTAATTAATGATGTTAAGTATATATCCATGTGCTTATTGGCCATGGGTATATATTCTTTGGGAGAAATGTAAGTTCAACTTTTTCCCTTTTAAAATGTGGATTAGGGGGCACCTGGGTGGCTCAGTGGGTTAAGCCACTGCCTTCGGCTCAGGTCGTGATCTCAGGGTCCTGGGATCGAGTCCCACATCGGGCTCTCTGCTCGGCAGGAAGCCTGCTTCCCTCTCTCTCTCTGCCTGCCTCTCCGTCTACTTGTGATCCCTCTCTGTCAAATAAATAAATAACATCTTTAAAAAAATAAATAAATAAAATAAAATGTGGATTATTTCTTATTGTGAGTTGAAATTTTGTTTATATATTCTGGATCATAAATCCATCAAAAATTAATTGGCAAATATTTTCTTTAATTTGTAGAGTTTGGTATTTCTTTTTATTCTTCATAGTGTTCACTGAAGGAAAATGTGCTTCTGTAAATTTAATAGAATACAGCTTATATATTTTTTAACTTTTTGCTCATGATTTTGGTTGCATAGCTAAGAAAATATTATCTAACGTAAGGCATGGATATTCTTATATTTTCCTTTAAAATTTTTAAACTTTTGCTCTTATATTTAGGTCTATAATCCATTTTGGGTTATATTATAGATAGGTAGATAGGTAATAGATAAATACATATATCACATATATAACATAACAAATCTTCCTTACTCATTTGTGTATCAGTGGATGCTTAGGTTGTTTCCATATCTTGGCTGTTGTCAATAATGTTGCAATAAACATAAGGTTGCATATATCTTTTCAAATTAGTGTTTTTATTTTCTTTGAATAAATACTCAGTAGTGGAATTACTGGATCATATGGTATTTCCACTTTTAGTTTCTAGAGAAACCTCCATACTGCTCTCCACAGTGACTGCACCTATTTACATTCCCACCAATAATGTACAAGAGTTCTTTTTTCACCACATCCTTGTCAACACTTGTTACTGTTATCTTTTTATTTTAGCCATTCTGACAGGTGTAAGGTGGTATCTCATTGTGGATTTAATTTGCATTTTCCTGATGATTAGTGATATTGAGAATCTTTTCATATGTCTGTTTGCCACAGGTATATATTCGTAAAAATGTCTACTCAGGTCCTTTGCCCATTTCTTAATCAGATTGTTTAGTTTTGTGTGTGTGTGTGTGTATACGTGTGTGTGTTGAGTTGTATAAATTTCTTATACATTTTTGGTATTAACCTCTTATCAGATATGTAATTTGTAAATGTTTTCTCACATTCCGTAGGTTCCCTTTTTATTTTGTTGATAGTTTTCTTCATTGAAAAAACAGACAGAACAAACTGATGGTTACCGGAGGGAAGTGGATGGAGATATGGGTGAATGGGAATAGGAGATGTAGACTTCCAGTAATGGAATGAATAAATCTGGGGACAAAAGGTATAGCATGGGGAATATAGTCAATGATACTATATTTGCATTTTATGGTGACAGATGGTAGCTACACTTGTGGTGAGAAAAGCATAATGTATAGAGATGTTGAATCACAACATTACACACCTGAAACTAATGTAACATTGTATGTCAACTATACTCAAATATTTAAAAAAAATAATTAAATAAATGGGCACCAAGTGGTTCAAGCAGTTGAGCCTCAGGCTCTTGATTTCAGCTCAGGTCATGATTTGGGGGTCCTAAAATGGAGCCCTCTCTTGGGCTCCACCCTCAGCCAGAGTCTGTTTCTCCCTCCTCTCCCCCTGTTATGCACTCTCTCTCTCACTCTGTTAAATATATAAATAAAATCTTTTTAAAATTTTTTTGAAATTTAAAAGAATAATTAATTAAATAAAACAATAGAAATAGAATGCCTGTGGCACCAGGGATTAATAAAATCATACCGGTTCCCATGATAATGACCCTTATCCGGAATCTTGATTGGTATCATGCAAAGATACAAATGTAAGAAATCAACAGCAACAAAACAAATTTAAAAATTCCACAAGCAACAGCTTTTACTTAATAAATATAAACAATACTTTAAAAAAAAAAAGAAAGAAAAGAAAAGCCAGGTTTAAAAGAACTGAGATAAACTGGCCTTTAGTGTGAGATTTTATGTTTATCTGGCCAGTAGTTAAAGCTCTGCTTACTGTTAGAGCTGTTAGTGTCAGTGGCTTAAATTTCCTGTGGTGTCGTCCTTGTTTTCTCTCCCCTTTAGTCTCTGGATTCCCCTAAATCTTAAATAAGATCAGACATGTAGTTCTTTCAGTTGTATTCCTGTTAATTACATAGGAGCCCTACTGGTGTGGTGATAAGGTGTGGGGTAGAAGAAGTGTTCTTTAGACCTAATGATTTAATGTCAGTCTTTCAGGAAGCCTGTGGCCACAGGCTGTGTGACCTGCACATTGAATCTGTTTATTCCCCTGACTCCTCAGGTAGAAAGAAAGGCTAAAGGGGTCTGAAATTGGGAATTTCCTTTTCCTCAAGCCAGCTGGTCTTTGGTAAAGTCCTAGTCTATAGTAGAATTCTTTCCCTTGAAGACAGGCCTTAAGAACATAATTTTCTGGGCATATTTCCAAATGACTACTTTTCTTTGCTAGCAGCACAAAGACATCTTTTCTCATCTAGTAGGGATCTTCAAGGTAAAACTCACAAAAATATTGGGCTTGGGGTCTTATAAAACTGAACCCCTTTGGAATTTTTAACCCCTTTGGAATTTTGGATCCACACTGATCCCCCAGTAAACCATTAATCATAATTCAAATGTTCCTACCCAGTACCGATTTCAACAGAGGTTACTGCTCCTGGTCTTCTGCTGTGGTAAGCAATGATTATCTGTATCTGCCTATCTGCCTGTCCAATTTAGAGGGCACTGTTTTGTTTGTGACCTGAATTTTCTGATGGGTCTAAAAATAGTTGTTGATTTTTAATTTATTCAATTTTTTTTTTTATCCTGAAAATGGAAGTAATGATTTCCAAACTCCTTACTTGCCAAAGCAGAAACCAAAGTCAGTTGTATTCATTTTCATTTATTTTTTCTTACTGTTCCTCATATAAGTAATCTTAGTTAATACATTTTGAAATGCACTGATTGTTTCTGCTGCCAACACAAATCTGCTCTTTAACCTCAGTAGCAAATTTTTTATTTAAGTTATTCCACTTTCATCTCTAGAATACCTATTAGGTTCTTTAGAAATAATTTATCTCTTTTTTTATATTTTTCCATTGGTGAGACATCATTCTCACACTTTCCTTTGTCAGATATAATATCCTTTAGCTTATTAAAATATATTCATAATCACTGATTTAAAGGCTTCATTCAGTAATTCTGTCTGGACTTCCTCAGAGATAGTTTCTGTTCACTGAATTTATTCCTGGTATTGGATTATTGGGCTATTTCTTATCTGTTTCATAATTTTTGGTGAAAATTGAACATTTAAAATAATATACTATGGCAATTCTCTAAACTAACCCCCTGTATCTCCAAGATTTATTATTTTTGGGACACCTGGGTGGCTCAGTTGGTTAAGTGTCTGCCTTCAGCTCAGGTCATGTTCCAGGGTCCTGGGATTAAGTCCTATGTTGGATTTGTATGGGAGCTTGCTTCTCCTTCTCCTTCTGCTTGCTGTTCCCCCTGCTTGTGCTCTCACTCTCTCTCTCATTCTGACAAATAAATAAATAAAATCTTAAAAAAAAAAAAAAGATTTGTTGTTTTTGTTTGCTGTTGTTATTGCGTTGTTTTTTCTCTGGAGACTCCTGGACTAATTATGTAATATCTGTATTTTTTGTTGTATGTGGCCACTTAATTCTCAGCTCAGTGGATGTGTTGGTGTATGTGTGCATGTACACACATCTGTGTTGTGGCATGCTTCCCATGTTACGGCAGTTTACAACTCTCTCATAGCCTTCACTTTCTGCTTGTGGAGAGCCTCAAAGTCAGCCAAAGATGAAACAATGGGGCCTTCTCAGGTCTCTCCCGGGCATATGCCCAGCCTTGAAGATTCAGATAGCATTCTAGACCTTCAGGAATATATTGGAGCTTTTCAAAGTCCTATATAGACATCTTGTTTCCCAGATTTCCTTTGTAAGTTTTCTGATCAGCCTCTTGTTTGCCTACTGGTACTGCTGGCATGGACAGTTACAATGTTAAACAAATGTCATTGACTGCTTTCAACAAACACCCTGGGAGAAAGGCTATTCACTGTGCAAATTCTGAGTCAGATCAAATAAAACAGACCCTGTCAAAACGGAATTTTCCAGGGAGGTATCAGACAAATCAAGTAGTGACAGTTTCCTGTGGATGCAGCTTCCTTAGGAATCTGTTGTCCTCCCTTCTGGTGGTAGCTATGCTGTGAATTTTCACATCTACCATGGTTGTGAGGCTGCTGGTCTTCTAGGAGAGCATGGAAGTTGAGATAAAAAATGAAAATATGGCACGTTAACATTCAGAAAGATCATGACTTTTGATGAGATTCAATCATTTTTTTGAAATGTTATAAGCCACTGATTAATGTCCAGAGTTCTGTAAAAGTTAATTTGACAATTTTTGCCAGTGCTTTCCTGTTCTTTTTTGAGGGGCCTTCCTTTTATGAGGACACAGATTTCAAGGGGTCCTTACTTTGTCATTATAGAAATGCTTTTATATATTTTTAATTTTTTATTTATATTCTCTACATATAGATTCTCTATTTTATTTTTATTTATATTATAAATTATATTTGATATTAAATCTAATATAATTATATTATATACTATATACATTTAATATTTGATGTAAGACAATATATTTTATATATTTATACTTTATGCCAATTGTATATCTATATATTCTATACCTATTTATATATATATATATTTTACATATTTATACATATATTTTTCTTCACATATGTGTATATAAAATAATATAACTACTTGTATAGACTAAACACATGTAAAAAATACCAGGACTGTGTAACTGTGTAACTTCTGAGAAAACTTTACTGAAATCCACAGATAAAATTAGTTATTCCAGTTTCTGTGCCCCACTATGTTATGTAAATACTTCTCTTGTAGGGCTTGAGCTATTTTTTATTACACATGCTTCTACCTGGTTATTTTCTCTGTCTTTAAACTGTAAACTTCTTGAGAACAGGACCTTGCCTTATTTTTGTGTGTTCACTGCACACCACATAAGGAAAGAAACAGATATTCAATGAATTGTGACTGAACACTGATAACTCTTTGGAAAATACTGTCCACCTCTAATGTATCTTCTTGAGAGCAACTTATAGTTTTTTGTATCTTCAAACTTTACAATTTCTTATAAATCCAGATTATTTTGAAACATAGGAAAGGAATTCTTAAGACTTGGGCAAAACTCTGGGAATGAAAATGTGAATCAGAAAACAGTTCTACACTCAAGAAAACTCTATGTTCCTCTAAAGGCAGTAAGGCACATTATAAATAATGGCAATTCCAGTTAGAAAGTAGCAGGGGACAATGAAAAGTAAAATTTTAAGAACACAAAAGAAATCGACACAACACAACACAGAGAAAGACTCAGGAAAATCATTGTGCATTCATTCATTTTACAAATACTAAAGCATTGTTGATTCATGTGACAGAGCTCGTGCCTTCAAGAGACTTAAATGGCATACTGTGAGCATCAGACAGCTACAATGTAAAGGATAATTAAAAAATAGGTAGAAAAATAAAGAATAAGTCAATAGAAATGCAAATTAGTGCTGTGAAAGCAAAACTTAGTTGGCAATATCACCATTCATAACAATGCTACACTAATTTGAAGTCAAGAATAAAATGTTAAAGTCAAAAAGTCAATATTAAAGTAAAAAAAGAGGAAGTTTATTATATTGCCAGTGTTCACCTAATTCATGTTGAAGAGTATGAGACATATGGTACAGAAATAAAACTAATGAACTGATTGGGGGAAAAAAGCTAGTATCATTATTTTCATATAATATTTGCTTTAAAAAATTTATTTATTTATTTTTGAAAGATACTGAGAGAGGATGAGGGGAAGTGGGGCAGAGAGAGAGAGCATCTCAAGCAGACTCGCAGTTGAGCATGGAGACTGACAAGAGGCTTGATCTCGCAACCCTAGGATCATGACCTAAACCAAAAGCAAGAGTTGGATGCTCAACTGACTGAGCCACTCAGGTGCACTTTTTTTTTTTTTTTTTTTTTTTTTTAGGAGTTGATGCTCTTTGTGCTTTATGATAAATATAATCTTGAAAAAGGCTAAACCTAAAAAATCTACTTATGTTAATCACTTTTTTAAAAGGCAAAAAGACATAAAGTTGAACATCCAAAAAAAAAAAGGCAAAAAGACAATAAATGGAATATTCTGCAACAAATGGGCACATTCAGCTGTGAGACATAATAAATCAGGTGCAAGCAATGCTGCACACGAAGACTGCAGATTTTCCTCATGTTCTGTGGTTCTGCGCACTGCCAGTAACAGTAGACTCTAAGACAGGAAGTCAGGATCCTCATTTCATGTGTGCAACAATTTAACTCTGAATCCTGTGCATTTCACCTTTTTCTTTGCTTGCTTATTTTGGTCTCCTATTGTAATTATCTTCGAGGTTTCAAATTTTCCTTTATCCCAATACTTCTGGAACCATTTTAACCCTTCAGTTTAGAGTAGGATAAACTAAAATTCAGAGAAGTTTAAAAATTTGCTTGAAACATCTTAGCTGGTTGACTGAAGGAAATTTTTCTATCTGATAAATAGAACAATGTATCTGTAATACCCTCACTCATGAACGCCAACAATAAAGCTACTTTACTTATGTTTTATTGTGATTATTAGGGTGATTTATTATTTCCAGTGTGCCAAGTTCTGAAATAAATCCATTATATGGGTTTTCTCATTTAATCCTCTAATCACTGTTTTAAAATGTGTAATATTATTCAATTTCAAAGCAGAAGAAACTAAGACCCTGATCCTTAATTCTTAAATTAAATTAAATTAAATTCTTAAAAACAAGGGTTATCAAGTGTGCCTGATTTAATTTTTAAAAAGTAGTAGTATCAGCCACCTGTTAAAATGTAAATTCCTTGCTTAGAATCTCTAAGATACGGAGGATGTTTATTTCAACATGTGCTTCCCAAGGTCGTTATCATAGACAAGGGCAGGAAACACTAGATAAGCTTTGATGTCACCACTTCTTTGAGGGAGAAGAGTGGGAGAAAAGTTTGTGTTTAGCTAATTAGAAAACATTAAAGAAATCACAGTTATTTGGTTAAAATCTTAGGAATAGAAGTTTTCCTAAAATGGCAATTATTTCTCCTATCAATTTACTACAAGAAACATACTCTAACTCTTCTGGTCATGTAACTATAATAGCTTTTTATGATTTCCTAATATACTTTATTTAAAAAAAAAAGATTTATGTGTCTGAGAGAGAGAGAGAGATTGAGAATGAGCAGGAGGGGCAAAGGGAGAGGGAGGAAGAATCTCAAGCAGACTTTGTTTTGAGCCCAGAACCTGACTTGGGACTCAACCCCACAACCCTGAGATCACGACCTGAGCTGAAACCCAGAGTCAGATGCTTAACCAACTGCACCACCCAGGTGCCCCTAAATTCCTAGTATCTTTTAATTTTGAATATTCCCTAGGACCTAGGTTTTCTTTCTCATATTGTACATAAAATGAATTTTTTTAACAAAATATTTTAAGCACATAATTTTATAATGGCTCTGTGTACAGGTAAATGATGTTTACAGTTCTATGCTGAACTCAAAATTATATCTCTTTAGCCTTTACTATGTATTCTAACAAAATCTAATACTCCTAAAAACTAGAATGTTAGTAAAAAGAAGTAAATCACTTATCCTCATGAAATAAGTGACACTTAAAATTTGGGAGGAGACGTTTACTAGAACAAAATTAATATGAATAACGAATCTAAAAATTATTATAGTAAAGTTAATAATTTGACTATAAAGAAATAGCAATTTCCACTAGGTAAAAGTAGAAGCTATAACACATTAAAGGGATTAGACATGTAGGAAAATTGGAAATGACACAAAAATTGAACAACCAGCATCTGTGGCAGTAAGGTATCATTTATTTTGTTTAAATGAACAAACATATACAAAACTCAAGGAAATGCTGAGATCATTTATCTTCAATCTCTATAAGGAAACAGGATTGCTTTTTTTTAGATTTATTTAATTGAATTCAGTTTAATCAGTGATTACTCTTGGCCCAGGTCTTGGAGGCTTTATAGTCATTTTAGAATGAAGTTGGCTGTGATAACAGATTTCAGAACATTTTGAAAGGAGGTGAATTAACTTTCCATTTGATGAGTGAAGAGAAGTATGAGAGAAAGAATGTGGTATCTTTGTGACTGTCCTTCAAAAATTGTGAGTCTGCAGCTACAAGGTTATTTTCAAAAATAGTACCAGATGGATAGGCAAAAATAAGGATATAGCAGAGAAATGAGAAAACAGACTGAAGAGGGATAGCAGTCATAATAACAGAATCAAGAGCTTGAGGGGGCATGGGTGGCTCTGTCAGTTAAGAGTCTGACTATTACAGCTCAAGTAATGAGGTCAGTGTCGTGAAATCGAGCCCCCAGTCTGGCACCACACTGAGTGCGGTGTCTGCTTAAGATTCTCTCTCCTCTGCCCCCCCACTCTCACTCGTGCTCTCTTTCTCTCTTAAAAACAACAACAACAACAAAAACCCAAGAGCTTAAGAGTATGACAGCTAATGGAAATACTCTAATTTAGGGGTCAGAAAACTCTAGCCCTGGTACTAAATCCCCTCTGCTACTTCTTTCTTCTGGTCCCTGAGTTAAGAATGATTTTTATACTACAAATATTGAAGAAAGTAAGAAAAAAAAAAGAATGCTTTATGAAAAGTGAAAATTACATGAAGTTAAGATTTCAGTGTTCATAAACACCATTTTCTAGGCCCATAGGTATAGGACCATTTGTTCAGGTATGGTCTATGACTGCTTCCTTGCAAAAACAGCAGGCACTTTGGGTGGTGGCAATGGTATCACATAGGCTCTCAAAGCCTAAACTTTTTCCCTGTCTGGTGCTTCACTGAAAAATTTGCTAACCAGTGATCCGGTTGAACTTTTCTTCCCACAATGAAGTTTTTAGAGCCCTGATCACCTGTCCAAGGTCCTGCAAATTGTTCACAGCAGAATGTAGAATCAGGACCCAGCTATCCTGACTGCCTGTGAGATTTTTCCACTAGTGCCACTACCCTGCATCTCTTTTGTCTTACTAGAATCACAGACCTAGAGTGACAGAAGTTCAAAAGTTACCCCATATTTATCCTACTCTATGCAAGTCACTTATCGGGTAAGTTATCTGTTTGATCCTTACAACATGTAGACTTGGTGCCTCAGTCTGACTCTCTATCTCTCTCTATCTATCAATCAATCTATCATCTATCTATCTATATCATCTACCAACATCTTTTATGTATCTATATAGCTACCACATTTCTATATAAGCCAACAAAATTCTCTTATAGTTTAGAAACTCTTCCAAGTACTTTGTAAATCACATATTCAATCTACTGAACAACTAGAAAAAATTTTTGTAACCATATAACCAATTATTAAGTTCTTATATCTAGAAGATCTTGAAATCAGTAACTTTTTCTCTCCTTGCCCAAGACAAATGTTTGCAATGCCTAATTCAATGACACAATTTATTAATCTACTTAAAAACTTTAGATACATCAATTTATAGGTATGTTTTTCAATAAACCCAAAGCCACACCCTAGATCTCTATACAAACCTATAGTTCTCAACCTACGGTGCATTTCAGATTAATTTTCAGAGCTACTAAAAAGATTCTGTGGCTGCATGTCACAGAATCTCTGAATCAGAACCCTTAGGTGATGTCAGGATATGGAATGGTCAAAGCAGTGGTGACATTCATATGTACAAAAGAGAATGGTCGGTTTCTGAGCTCTTTCCATCACTAAAGGACATTAATGTCATAATTGCACACAATTTTATTATTTTTGTTTTGTTTTGTTTTCAAAATAGGTTGAATTTTGATAAACAGCAAAGAATTTAAATGACAATTAGGATTTATAACTGGCATATCTAACAAATAGCACTTATGATTCCCTCTAAAATATGTTTGGAGAAATTTCTCCTCTGCTCTTGGATAAAGACATTGTCAATTTCATGACTGACTTGATAATTCTTGGTTAAAAACTCTATGGTCACTTTAACCTAGAAACACATTTTCAATTTGGTGTTTAAATATGTCTGACATTATGTTATATTAGAAGCAATGAACTTCTTTGAAATTTGTATCTTCTTTTAAACCCAGCAGGATGTTGTGTGAGCTGACTTCTGGAGTCAGAGAAGGTATGGTCCTTCTCTTCTTTCACTTGCCCCAAGGTTGAAAATTGTGATTTTTAAAAAAATATTTTCAGTGTTCTTTGGGAAAAGCAGTGTGCAGGCACAGGGCAGAAGGATGGTAAAGTGCTTTTGTGAGTGGTTATCACAAGATGACTTATCACTTCATAAACTTGGGAAATGTTTGATGTTTATTCATTTTCTGGTGGTTCTTCAAAGATCTTCACTAAGAATATCTCCCAAAACTTACTTTGATGTGGGTAATGTGTTTTCATTGGGATTTTCTCTAGGATGCTGGCTTTCCCCCTCAGCCCATGTTGTTGTTTGTGGGGAAAGAGGGGTGGGTGTGCGTGTGTGTGTGTGTGTGTGTGTGACTATGTCCTCAAGTGGCAGTCTTACCTGTCTACAGGAAGCACCCCCTAACATACTAGGAGCATATTTGCATACAAGGCATTGTTAATTCTCCCAAGGAAGCAAGAACCATCCATGTCTCATAGATTGTCTGGGCATGAGTCAGACACCTATCTACCATGGTCCTTTAATTGTGGGGACACATTGTCAGCTCTAGAAGTGGTTTTGTTGAGACCACTCACACTAGCTTGAGGGTAAAAGAACTCACAGTTCACACCATCAGCTCTTTCCAGAGATATCCTGTGCACAAACTATTTTGTTAGCCAGACTACTTTTATATGCTTGATATAACTAAGGTGTACCAGAAATAGTTCCCAGTTACTTCTTTTTAAAATTTTTTTCTTGGTCATGTTGGTATACCATAAAATTATACATTTGTGCTTTAGTCAAACATTCTAATTTAACTTCTGCTACATAAGAAATAAGTTCAGAAGACTTTGGAGTGTCTGTAAATGGACACTATCTATTAAGATCATTCATTCAGGGGCACCTGGTTGGCTCAGACGTTAAGCGTCTACCTTCAGCTCAGGTCATGATCCCAGGGTCCTGGGATCAAGCCCCACATTGGGTTCCTTGCTTGGCAGGAAGCCTGCTTTCCCTCTCTCACTCCTCCTGTTCTTGTTCCTGCTCTCATAGTCTCTCTCTCTCTCTCATTGTCAAATAAATAAATACATTTTTTTTAAGATCATTCATTCGTTGCGCTTATAAAAATTCAGATTCCTGGCTTCACTCCATACTTGCTAATATAGAATCTCTGCTGATAATGAAACATTTATATTTTAACAAGCTCTTCCTAAATGATTATTTTGCATATTAATATTTGAGAAAGTGCAAAAAATTGTGATATATTTATTATTTTAAAGTAGGAGGAAGGAAAATAATGGGGGAGGAAAAGAAGAAGAGGAAAATAAATGAAGCTAAAGTCAGTAATCTTTAGGATATAATGATTATTTTAAAATCAAGATATTGAGTAATGAGCTATTCTTTTATGAACCAATGGTTAATACATAGATAACCAATGGTTAATACATAGGTCACAAATCAAAGACTACATTGCTTTAATTCTAAACAAAATTATTGTTGTATATATTATAATATAATAATTATATATTCAAAATATAAACATATTCTAGAGGGAATCATAATCAAACTAATATGAAAACTTTACATGAACATACGAATCAAACTAATATGAAAACTTTACATGAACATACGAATCTCAAAATGTGTATTTTCAAAAATTACATAATATCTGAAAATGAAATTATTGGTTAACTTCAAAAATAATTCAAATTGCTTAGATACCAATAAATTAAGAGTAAAATTAATAGAAACCTTAAAGATAGAGACAGTAAGACCTTATTTCATATTAGGACTGGAGAAGGGGGATTTCAGCCTTGAATTTTAACCACAATAATAAAGGCCAGTATATTTAAAATGCAGTTATATTTAATTTGGGTGACTCTTCAAAATAAGTACATATTAACCATCATAATTTCATTTCTATAAGATTTTTGTTTAACTTATCCCTAATTATTATAATTGGGATATGTGGTAAAAAAAAAAAAAAAAGACATATTTTTAATAGCAATGGTAATAAAATTTCCATTTTCTTAATCCTGATATATTCATATCTTCAGTTCTTTTAGACTATAAAATATGGCCCCACAAAATGACAGAGAAATTAAATCAATCCCATAAATATGAAGTTTTAGCATGATTTTTTTTATTCTGTAAAACCCAGTTATTTGGTGAAGTTATAGGGGTCCTCAGTTAAGTGATGAAAGATCACATATCAGGGAAATTATATATTGTCACAGGAATCTAAGAACTGATACTAGGAAGGGCTTCTTTCAGATAAAAAGTATCATCAGGTTCTAGAATTTTCATTGCTTTCTTAAAAAAATACAAAATACATCTAATTAATTCAAGCGTTGAGTCACCTAAAGAACTTTTCTTTTAAGAAAGCTTCAAATAGTGTTTTTAATTTTGGTAAATACGATTCTCTTACATATAGCCTTCCAACATCAATCCAAGTTCTTCAGTCCTAAAATACCTAGGGAACTGATATCTTTGACTTCCAAAGGTCAAAATAGGCGAGTGAAAATATCCATTAATTTAATCATCATGCAAAGAACATTATGACCGATGTGGTGATAGTGAGGTGTAGCATACTATAGTAATACATATCAAAAGATCTGAATGTATTTAGAAATGAAAGCAACTCTTCTAATGATGTATGATTTAAGCAAAGGCCTGAAGGCTAAATAAAGCGATAATGGGAAGAACTATTTAGAGCACGTACAGAGGTGCAGAGGCTAAGAACATGTCACCCTGAAAATACTGGCAGAACTGGAATACAAAAAAAACAGAAAAAGGAGAAACTGGAAAGATAATGGACCAAAACATGGAAACCACATGTACTATTAGTTTGTCAGGGCTACCATAACAGAGTAGATTGGTTGACTTTAAAGAAATTAATTTTCTCACAGTTCTGGAAGCTAAAAGTCCAAGGTCAAGGTGTGGGCAGAGTTGGTTTCTTCTGAGTCCTCTCTCAGGCTTGCAAATGGCCACTTTCTTGCTGTGTCCCCATATGGTCTTCCCTCTATGTGTGCACATGGCTGATATCTCTGTGTCCTAATTCCTCTTCTTATGAAGATTCCACCAATATTGGATTACAGCCCACCCTAATACCTAATTTTAACCTAATCACCTCTTTAGAGGCCCTACTGCAAAGGCAGCCACATCTGAGGTAGGAGGACTTAGGGCTTGAACATATGAATTTTGTGGGGACACGACTGAGCCCGTAATACCATAAGGGGGTGTTTACACTATAACAAATGGAAAATGGGCACCACTGAAGGTTTTTAAGTCAACAGATTTATGGAGGTAGCTTATTTTTTCACAAAGTTATTTCAACATGCCATATGAATAATAATTTGAAAGGAGTAGGATCTGTGACATGTTAGCATCGTCCAGGGGAAAGACATTTGGGGGAGGGGTAGTTAGAGAGGTGACCTAGGAGTGGCAAGATGGGAAGAGATCACTGAGAGAATTAGGGAGTAAATTATATTTAATTGTTGTTTGCATAATCAAAGCAAAGAAAATTGAAGATTAGAGAAATTATCTCATGTATAATTGCTGATAACAGAAAACTAGGAGAAAAGAAAAAAACTGCAAATAAAGGACAAGCTAGACTTTCAAAAGTGTGACACGTTGATAAGGCAAGATCTAGCTTCGGCTACGAAGTTGACAAGCTCCCCTGTTAGGAGCAAAGGCCGCTCCTGCAAGAAGGAATGTTGTCTGATGTTCTTCCTACCACAAACTCAGTAGGTGGAAAAATCAACTCACGCTGTCCTAATAACAAAGATTATCAAATCCTAATTCCAGGAATTAATTCTATCACAAGCAAGCATGAATCAAAAAAGGAGACTGTAACTTTTCAACTAGCACATAAATATGGTTCCACAGTCCCTTACTTTCCCCTACGCTGAATAAAAGGAGGTATAAATAATAAAAGAAATGTAAATGTTTCGAAATGCAATAATGATTTAAAAGGAAAAAAATACTTCTTGACATTAAAGCTTTTACTGAGCTCAATCCCTTTTAATCCCAAATCAATGTCTATTTTTCACATTGAATACAATTCTCATTTCTGTCTTATCTTTCCAGCTTCACAATGACTTACTGATTTATTTACCTTCACCTAGAAACCTTGAGTTTTGAAGGTCACTGTTTAACATTAATCTTAGATTGTAAAATGCCTGAAAGCCTTTAGTAATATTCGTTTGTTAATGTATTATATAGGTTTTATTATGAAAACTTTCAAAAGTTTATAGAATTAGAATAGTGTAGTGACCCTGCCTGTACACACAATTCACTTCCAACAGCCATCAATATTTGGCTACTAATTCTATCTTCCCCCCACCTTTATTTTTTGCTGAATTTTAAGACAATTTTTGATATCATTTTATTTCAACTGAGTATCTCTGTTGCCATGTGTAACATGTCAGACAACATTTTAAATAACAAAAAATGCAATGAAAATACCTAATAAAATTAGTAAGAACTGCTTAATACCATCTAATACCCAATTCATTTTAAACTTTTCCCTGAAAGTCTCATAGAATTTATTATTGTTTTGCTTCATTCAAGGTTTCTAAAAGGTCCATATGTTGCATTCATTTGCTTTGTCTCTTAAATCTCTTTTATTCATAACTTTTCTCTCATTTTCTCCCATGCCATTAGTTGAAGAAATAGTATTGCTTGTCCTGCAGAATATCCAATAATCTCAGTTTCCTTGATTGCTTCCTAATAAATACTGAATAAACTCTGGATGACCTTAATCAGAAGAGCAAATCTCTCTTCTTGGATAAATATTAAATGTTATAAGTTAAAAGCATTCCAAGAGACCACTAACAAATTAAGGCTTATAGTGTAATTAAACTATACCAATCATAAATGCTTATTAGTATGTCAGACAATGAATATGTAAGAGAAAAAGGCTACAATAAGTTTCATGGAAAAAAATATGTGTGTGTCCCACTTATTTCTAATGATATTTGATAAATACTAAAGACTTAACAAAACCAAAGATGTTATATTCAATGTTTGGTGCAAAAGAGCTAGTCTATTTCTTTCGGAGTTGAAAAGTGAAGCACACTGTCTGTTTCAAGCAGGGCTGAGACATGAGTGTTCACAGTCCACAACCCCACAAGAAGCGTAAGCAGACTCCTGGTGCTTGTTTAGAGCTGAGATAAGCATACTTCCTGCCCTTAGCTTGCCTTTCTGCTTCACTGTTTTAAAGGTCACACAAGTCCTTGATTCAAAATGGCTCATCTTAGTTCTCATTTTGGAAACTCAAGTGTGTTTTCCAAGAATCAACATGCACTGCCCCCATGGATAATCCTTGGGTACACAGACATCTGTCCTTCCCTTACACTGTGGCTCAGTCCATGGCCATGGAAATGTCTCTGCCTTGCAGGATACCATGGGCGCAGGTCATCTCCACCTTCACCACTAACCTGTCAGTTAACAAAAGCAAGTCTGGTATCTTTGGAATCATGACTTATGGGTCTAGGTCTTAGATTTATGGTACCCACACCACTAGAAAAAAACAAAATGAATGTGATCAAATTGACATAAAAGAAGAAGAAAGAAACTAGAAAATTCACATCTATTAAAGCACTCCAGGGAATTCAATAACAAGAGGTAATAGGGAACATATTCAATAGGCCAAAATAAATAAATAAATAATTAGAGAAATGTATGGGGAAAGATGAAAGGAATGATAAAATGCTCAACTACATTAGATTTAGATAAAAGGGATCAGATTTTTTAAAAAGCCAATCAGAGGGCCTAACTTATCCTAATACCCATTTTATATAAGGAAATGGCCTGGTAAAAACTGAGTTTTTATTCCCAGAGTTTATCAAATATAGGAAGTTATTTGGATAAATGCAGGGAACTGTTGTGGCCATTCTAGGCAAATGGCACCCACAGCTTATTAAATTTTTCTCTATTCCCATCTCACAAAAAGAAGTGGGACGTCATGTTGTAAGCACAGTATTTCCTCAGGTCCCACTGGAACACACTGCACCATGGATGAAGAGCTTATCTGCTGTACAAAGAGTGAGCATCAGGCGATTTGTCAGGCAGGAAACAAACACTCGAGTAACAAAAACTGAATCTATGGAAACACACACTTTCCTACTAGCTGTTGGCCAGGGAGAGTGTCCACAGTGTCTGTGGTATCATTTTATCATAACGATGTCAAATGAGTGATTAGCACTGTCTTCATCACCATGTGGGTAGAGCCCACTCACATGTGGCAGCCACTTCCTCCTGGATTGTATTTAAACTCTCTTTAGATCCTACCCTCCCCTTCCATCTTCTTATCCTTGGGTTTTTCTTAGCAGTGAGTTCTTGCCAATCAGGAGCAAGGTTTGCAATTGAGTGTCATGGCCATAAAAAACAAAACTACCATTCACACTACCAGAACACCGAACAGAAAGATATATTAAAACTATAGGCTACACTCATAGAGTTGACATATTTAAGCCAATATTTTTCTCTTATTGCTACATCCAATTTTAAGAGAAGAAATGGAAGGAAAGAAAATACTAGAATATATAGATAATCATAAAAAACAACTTGAATTAATGTGCAGTCACTTCAGTCTCTCTTGTTCCAGGGCTCTGACAAAATTTACATATTAGATGATCTTAAATTTCGTGTCTGTTTTCTTCAGGCATTTAGTAAACTTAAATAACCAAGAATCAAGCAATAGGATAGAAATGAGGAAAATCAATCAAGACTAGTTAACCTATAAATGAGATAATTTCCCATTAAATAAATATGCATCTATACTTCATCTTCCTGTTAACACTAAAATACCAGTCTGGGTAAAAGTAGCTATAAATATAATCTTTTATGGTAACCCTTTCTTTGATTCATCATAACTGCATAAAAAATTAATTCAAGGATATTCCTTAAGTATCATTGGTCATTATATTTGTTTCTTTAGGGTTCTCCCTTTTAGAACTTTTATTTGGGACTTAGATGAGGACTTCAATGTCAGGCTAATGTATACACTTTTTACCTTTGAAACAAAATTGGAGGACTAGCAAATTCATTGAAGAGAAAATTATCCATGTGGACTGGCATGAGGCCACATAACAGGAATGCATTTAACAGGAATCATGGTAAGTGGTTCTACGAGGGCCCTAATGCACAGAAGGGCTAGAAAGAAGAGTAACAGAGTCACACATGGAAGAATGTGGGATATAATTAGCTGCATTTCTGGGTCCACACTGTGATATGGCCATAGTGTTAATGTGATTAAGAGAACTACTGCAGTCAGAACAGGAAATGTGGAAGAACCCATCCCACAGCACATGCCCAGGATTAGTCCACCCCAGGAACATGGCACTCACCTCCAAATGGCCTACTTTAAGATGTAAAGTGGGGACTATAGATTAGCTTAAGGGGTAGATGGGAAGGAGGGTATAAACTGAAGAGTCTGTGTTTTCGATCTGAAGAGGTAAAAGCAAGGGGGCAAGCTAGTAGTAACTATCAAACCCTGAAGGATCAGCACATGGAAGACTGATGAGGATATTTCTATAGGAATCCACAGGAAAAAATGAGCCCCCCAGGCAGAAGTTCCCGGAAGACAGACTGAAGACCTAGTGTAAGGATTTCAGTGATTAAATTAATCCCAAGTGCCATGGGCTGTCATCTGGGTGAGGATGGGCTTCTTATCAAATGGGATTCAAATGTCACATGAATGTTTGAGTTAGATGACCATAAAATCCCTTTCAACCCTAAAGTTTGGTAATTCTTTTATCAGTTTCTAAAGGGTTTCTACTATAATAATGGTAATTACTATTATTATAATGTCTTTATCTCATACTTATTGCTATTTTACGTGAATTTACCTATTTTTCTCAAAACAACACCCAGAAAAGGGATCTTAAGTTTAGTACCTACCCAGTGCTAATAACTTAATACAATAATGATTCTTCCCAAAGACCAGTCACTAAAATGGTGATCCAAAAATCAAATCCCAGTAATCTCATTTTAAAACTCATGTCTCTAAGCTTTAAAAAATACACCATGGGTATTATAAGAAACAGAATTATTTAATTCACATTAACAGAGTTAATGTGAAGCATTGATATTTTAACTATTCACTTATTGTATTTTTATTACCAAACTTAATATTGATTCCATTTTGAGCTTTATGAAGCTCAAGCAAAGCAGATAAGAACTTGTATTTTGAGGTTCTGGTCCATGGGTGACATATAAGCCATCAGAGAGAGCTAGTGAAAAATGCAGAATCTCAGGCCTTCCTCCATATCTGCTGAATCTGAATCTCCCTTTAACAGAATCCCAGGATGATTCATATGAAATAAAGTTGGAGAAGCACTGGTTTATTACACACTCATCAAAAACCTTAGAAATACCCTTCATTAAAATAACGACAGTTTACCAAAACTGTCTATTTTAAGGGTGGAAATACACACAAAGTCGATCACTTCCTAAACTTAGAAAACAAATGTGTGCTGGCTGTGCAGTTCAGTTGTCACATGAATTGGAAAAGGAATCCAGACCACATAATGCTGGAAAGCTACAGAGTTATGAAACAGTTATGTACCTACTGTTTAAATGAAGAAGCTGTTAAGTATGCAGTAAACAGATGAACTTGTATCATTAAAATTTACATAGGTATTCACTTCTCAAGATTGCAGGTTATATAATGGTAATTTTTTTATTCTTACATAACTTCCTGTATATTTCATAAGTGTCTAGTCCCAGAAGAGTCTGTGTGCTCAGGAACAATACCTATTGTTAGAATATGATTTTAGGCAAAATAAAATGTGATATAATATTTCTGAGGGAAAGAAAACAAGTTCTTCTAAACTTATAGAGGATGTTTGCTAGGCTTAAGAAAAGATACTTCATTTTTAGCATGTTAAATATACATAATAAATTATCAGCTGTGCTATCCATTCATTCTACAACTATCATCCTCTGCCAGTGTAGACTAGGCACACAACTGGGATCCGAAGATTCCTTAATGTATGAGATATTCCCCTGTGTACAGGGAATTCCTCATCTAAAAAAGAGATGGACAAGGAGATAGGCCATGTTGATGGAATGTATGTGTGATGACAGGGGAAGTACTTCTGAGAATATCCATCCCACACTATGAAGGCATCTGGAGAAAATTAAATCTAGGAAGATGCTTAAGAATAAGCATGAACCTAATGACAGCCAAGGTGGGAAAGAGATTTTTCAGGTAGAGGAAAGAGCATGCCCAGAGTTGAGAGTGACATTGGTCATGGAACACAAGAAGATCTAAAAAGATTGTACAGAAATTGCACAAACATGTAAAAATTTTCTTTTTTTCATCAAAACAATCTTATTTATCTACCTTGCAGCTTTTTTTTGAATGTTAAAGAGAGAATTAATGGGAAAGCATAATGTGTTATGCAACATGACACATTTAATTCATATTGTTGCATGTTCATATATAACAAGTCTAATTTTCATTCATAATACTACACAGTTACACCCTTTTCAATCATTTTATACTATTCTGAGTGGACTTGTTGTAAGCAGAAATCTAGGCATAAAGAGAGCAAATTTTCTAAATTTTGCAATACTGATTCTTGATGACCGACCTTTTCACTTGCTTTTTTCCTCACTAGATCTCTGATAGAAACCCAAAACTAGTCTCCAACTTGTCTGTAGTTTGATTGTGGCAGGTGCAGGCCATGCTTGGACATCTGTCCTAACGATTAACCCAAATCTTTTTCAAAAGGAACTCCATCTGGCCTTCCTTGCTGTCAGGTTAGCACTTGCTAGTCTAGTCACAGATGTCCCCTTTATTCCACTGTGCCTTAAATGGCTTGTTTAGAACCTATTGAGACTGTCTACATAGGATAGCTATCTATAAAGGCCTGTGACACTGGGCAGAAGCCAAAAGTGATTTCCTTTGCCTGAATTTTGGAATCCCAACTGACAAATGACTCTTAAAGCTAAACTGAGCTGAATACAAGAGGACATACCAGTTCTTTTCTTGGAGATACAGCACACATTTTTATAGTAAGAAGGTGAAAATTTTGACAACTCCCAAAATATTTGACTTGTACCTTTATAAAAGTTTCACATTTTTTTCTTCACCTCTAGGAAAAATGGGTACAAGGAAAAAAGACTGTGTGTGTCCAAACCTACATATCCTGAAAATAAGAAAAAAATGTTCACAGATAGGAAAGTGAAGAGGCAAGCAGCCTCATATTAGATAGCAAACAACACAAAAGTTTAAGAAAAAAGAATCAAGGGAGGCCACAGAAGTGGGAAATGCTAGTAGAAAATCATTCCCAGCATTAGCAAAAGGATGAAGAAGGAGCAATGTGGTTCATTTCTTCAACATTTAACATTAACTCTGTGAGAGGAGCTGTATTTCTAAAAGGAAACATTGTGGAAATTCCAAATATCCTTAGAAGGATCAATAAAGCTTCTGCTGAGGCAGGCCTAAGACTTTTGATACATGGAGTGCTAAGAAAGGAACCAGCCAGGAGGAAATCTCAGATCAGCAAAGCAGAAAAGAATGCAGCCAGAAGGGAAGCTTGGAGAGCAGGTAGTTCTACATAAGACAGCCCCATCATTGTTGTAAATTAGGAATTTGGGTTGAGAATGCCGGCCTGCTGGTGGATAATCCATCCCAATCTACATTAGGCTGATCATGGTGTTACTTAAGAATATTACTGATCTCAGAAAATGACATCAGCTTCTAAAACACCAAACTCTCCAGAATGGCATTCTTCCTAGGCTATGGGCAGAGGATCACATCAGATGAGAGTAAAGATTCCCCCTACTCCAACTTCAACCCACTGAGTCACCTATGCTCTTACTGCTATAGCAATTTCAATGAAAGAATTCCCTTTGCTTTAATAATGCTGTCATTTACCTTGTATTTAAACCTCTTAAACAGAAAAGCAGTCAGTATTCCTAGGAGCTTCAACAATCTTGTTTGCCTTCTAAGTAGACTAGGTAGCCAAGTCTAAGAAAAGCTTTATCCACATTGCATCGCTTCTTATTTATTCTAATGAAATGAAGACAAAGGAGTATGATTTTTATTATTCTTCATGATTCTTTGGCAGCTTCCTTCTAATGCTTTGAAAGCATTCTGCCAACAAGCTTGATGGTCCAATTGCTACATTTCTTCAGATTGAGAAGGGGAAACACTAATTTCTCCCACAATCCAGATCCTTAGGGAAACTTGTGCCTGACTGCTCCAGATTTTTCTACTAGTTTAACAGAAGAAAAACCTTCATCCTTGATCTTTTTTCTTTATGGAGGGGTGACTTTCACCAACAAAGAATGCAACTAATTAAAAATGTGTTATCACTATCAAGTAAGTGGTTGCCGAGAGTTCATTTTCCCTTCTTACTGCTCACCCTTTCCTATCCATGACTGAACAATCAAATTCAAGAGATTATACAGCATTTTCTCTATCCCAAATAATATGAGGGATTTTGAGTATATATCAACCATGATTTTTAAGAAAGTTTATTACTTTTGCCTATCACTGTGCAAGACAGTTTTCAAAGAAGTTTCAACCTGCAACATCTCATTTTCTTCTCTAAAACAAACCCACAACTTAAGTAGATGGAAGAGTGTGATACCATGATTTATAATAATAAATATATATTCGGTTTTTGTCCCCATTTCTTGCAGAGTTCCTAAAACTCTTGGAATGTCCTAAGTGAAAGAGACAAAAAAGTGTCTTTTGTTATGTTAATAAGGTGAGCTTTGGGGTTGGTGAACATGTAAATGTGTTGAAAGGGTGGTGCCCTGGAGAGGGCATGGAAACTGCACCCTTTCTCCATACTTTGCCCAGTGCATCTCTTCCATCTAGCCATTGTTTAGTTATATGCTGTATAATAAACGAGTAATCATGGTTCTGGATCCTGGAATTCTGAGATCAGAGTATGAATACGGTCAGGTGGAATACCTTTTCTGTGTTCCAGACTTCTTGTATTCTCACATGGCGGACTTGGCAAGGGAGATCTGTGGGTCTGTGAGTCTCTTTTACAAGGTCTCTGTGGGGCTCCACCTCATGACTTAATCACCACCCAAAGGCCCTACTTCCTAACATATCACATTAGATGTTGGGATTTCAACAAGTGACTTCTGAGGGGACACATAGATTCAGACCATACCCTGAAAGAAAAGCTATAGGAAGTTCTCAGAACAGAAAGAATATGAAGGAGAAGAAAAAGGGATAATGGGAAAGGAAAAGAAAATATGGATAGAGCAAAATTATATGTGGATAGAATCTACTTCTCTTCTCCAGTTTTCTTAATTACATCTGAGGGTTAAAACTATAAATATGACACTATAATGTGGCTCTCAATATATGTAAAAGAAATAAAATAATTATATTATAAATGGAGCATTTTAAAGGAATGTAAAGCAAATAAGGTTTCTAAACTTCATGTGAACTGATAAAATAGCAATACCAGTAGACTCTGATAAGATGTCTGTATGTGTCTGTATGAATTTTTGTTTGTGCACATGTGTAAACACACATAGATGTGTAGGTATATATTTAAATACTCAGGTGTGTGTGCGTGTGCAGTAATTCCTACCGCAACCACTAAAAATGCTATGCAAACTGATATACTCAAAAACACTACAAGTAAACTAAAATAGAGCTCTTAATATCGCTTAATTAACAAGAGAAAGGTAGAAAAAGTAAACAGAAATAAGAAAAAATTTTAAAAAGCTAAAATAAATGGCAGACTTAAGCACCAAGATATCAAGAATGATATTAAATGTAAATTTCTAAATGCACCAATTAGAAGACAAAAATTTGCAGTGTGGATTAAAAATAATAAAGTTGCAAAACTCTATGCTGACTATGAGAAACTCAGCTTGAATATACCCAGGGAAGCAATGAAAAAAGAGATATCATACAATCATGAATCAGGAGTAGTTATGTTAATATTAGATAAAACAGACTTTAGAGCAAAGAAAATTGCCAGTGACAGAGAGGAACAGTTAGTGTGTATGTAACAAATTACAAATAACAGAGCTCTACAATATGTGAAGCAAAAACTGACAGAACTGATATCACAATTATGTTTGGAGATCACAACATACCTCTTCAACAATTAATAGAACAAAAGACAAAAAAAAAAAAAAGAACTCATCAATACCATCAAACAAAAGTATCTAATCAACATATATAAAACATTCAACCCAGTAACATATCTTTAAGTGCCTACAGACAAAGATAGACTATATTTTGGACTTTTAAAAACATAACAGAGGTTTCAAAGAATTGAAATCATACAGACTACATTATTTGACCAGAATAGAATCAAAATATAAATCAGTAACAGAGAGATCACAAGAAAATCTCCATTACCTGGAAATTAAACATATGCATCTAAATAATTCACTGGTCAAATTGGATAAAAGTGAAAATAAACAAACAGAAAAATACGAGGCACCATTAAAGAAATGCTGAGAGGGAAACTCTGGGCACTAAGGTTATAGTAGAAAAAAGGGAAAGTCTCAAATCAATTATCAATTCTTCTATCTTAAGCAATTAGCAAAAGAAGATGAAAATGAGCCATAAACAGGCAAAAAGAAATAAATAATAAAGAGAATAAAACAATGAAATTGAAAACAAAATCAATGACAGAAAAAGTGGTTCTTTGGGAAAAAAATAGTAAAATTGACACATCTCTAGTGGGACTGACTAAGAAAAAACAAAGGGAGAAGATATGAACTACTAACAATAGGAACAAGGGGCATCATAATAGACCGTGTAGATAGCAAAAAGATAAAACAGCTTCTATGAACAACTCTACACACATAAATTAGACAAAATAGACAAATTCCTGGAAAAAAAATACTCTACCAAAATCCAACAAGGATGAAATAAATTATTTCAATAACCCTATAACTATTAAAGAAATCAAATCTATAATTAAATACTTCCAAAAGAGAAATATATAGGTTCAGTGGTTTCATGGAGTTTCATATTCTTCAAATATTCAAGAATGATCATCATACATTCTCATCCAGAAAACAGGGCAACATTTCTCGACTCATTCTATGAATCTAGTATTATTCTCATACCAAAGCAGTCAAAGAAAATGCAAACAAACTACAGACCAATATCATTAGTGGATCTGATACAAAAATTATTAATAAAATATTAACAAATAAGATTTATCAATATAGAAAAAGAATTACACACCATCAGTAAGTGTGATTTATTCTACAGATGCAAAGCTGATTTAGCATTTGAAAATCAATCCATATATTCCATCATTTCACAAGCTAGAGAAAAAAAATAAAATGATCATATCAATTGATGCAGAAAAAGCATTTGTCAAAATTTAATACCTATTCATAATAAAAACTCCCAGTAAAGCAGAAATAGAAGGATAACTTTCTAAACCTGATAAAGTGTAACTAAAAAATGGAGAGCCGGTCTGGTAAAACATTGTTTTCCCCTTAAGATTGGGAATAAAAAAAAGAAATCTACTCTTATCACTACTATTCAACATAGTACTGAAAGTTATAGCTAGAGGCATTAAGATAAGCAACAGAAATAAAAGACACACAAATCTAAAAGACAGATATAAAATAGTTCTTATTTGCAAATCACATCATGGTCTATGCAGAAAATGTCAAGCAATCTATTCAAAAAGGCCTAAAACTCATAAATAAGTTCAGCAAGGTCACAGGATACACGAGCACCATAAAAAAATCAATTACATTTCTTTATATTAGTGATAGAAACACAAATTTTAAATACAATACCATTTATAGTCACTAAAAGAATATTTAAATATAAATCTAACAAATATTATATCAGACACAAAATTACAAAACTACCAAAGACTGCTGAAAAAAATCAAGTAAGATCTAAAAAATTAAATGCCCTGTCCACGAACTGGTGGATTTAACATAGTGACAATGTTAATTTGCTACTAATTTACATACAGGTTTAACACAATTTTTACCAAAATCCTACCACATTTTTTAGAAGATTTAAGCAAAATTATTCTAAAATGTATATGGAGGGGTGCATGGGTGGCTCAGTCAGTTAAGCGCCTGCCTTTGGCTCAGGTCATGTTCCAGGAGTTTCCAAATGGAGCACTGCCTGCATAGCTGGGCTTCCTGCTCAGCGGGGAGTCTGCCCTGCTCTTCCCCCACTCGTGCTTGCTCACCCTCTCTCTTAAATAAATAAATAACATCTTTTAAAAAATAAATAAAATGTATTTGAAAAGACAAGGAAAAACAGCTGAAATCATTTAAAAGCAGAATAAAATGAGTGAAATATTCCACCCAATTTTAAGATTTATTACATTCTAATCAATACTGTGTAATGTTGGTGGAAGGACTGACATAAAATCAATAGAGAAAGATCAATAAGAAAAAAGATAATCTAGAAACAGACACATACAAGTATCGACAACTGATGTTTGACAAAAGAGCAAAAGCAATTCAATGGAGTAATTGTTGTCTATTTAATAAATGGTGCTGGAGCAACTGAGAATCCATGGGCAAAAAATATATGGACATCTAACTAAATCTTATAACTTATTAAAAAAAAAAAAACTGAAAATGAATCTTAGGTTAAAATGTAAAATTAGGGGTGCCTAGGTGGCTCAGTTAAGTGTCTGGCTTTGGCTCAGGTCATGATCCCAGGGTCTCTCAGAGGGGAGTCTGCTTCTCCTTCTGCCCTGATGCTCCCCCTGCTTGTGCACTCTCTCTCTGTTAAGTATATGAATAAAATCTTCAAAATAATAAAATATAAAACAAAATGAAATGCAAAAATAACAACTGTAAAACTTTAAGAATAAAGCTTAAGAAAAAATTATTTGGATCTAAGGTTAGATAAAGAGATCTTAGACATAAAACCAAAAGCACAAACAGAAAAGAAAAATACTGATTAACCAGACTTCATCAAAATTAAAAAAAAAAAAATTCTATAAAAGATCCTCTTAAAGGGATGAAAACAAAGTCACAAACATAGCAAAAATATTTGCAAATCACAAATCTTGTACACTTGTAACTGCAACGTATAAATATCTCTCAAAATTCAACATTAAAAAACAATTCAATTAGAAAATGGTAAATGAGATGAACAGATATATCACTAATGAAACTATATGGATGTAAAATAAACCCATAGTCAACCTCTAGCCATTAAGGAAATGCAAATAACACTATAATGAAATTTTGTAACATTTATTAACAAAAATTTTTAAGAAATTAATAAAAATATAAATTCTGGCAGAGTTTTGAAGAAACTGAATCTCTCAAACATCGCTAGTAAGAAATTAAAATTCTGAGAGTTTCTTAAAAATAAATAAATAAATATCAAACTTCCACCTGACCCAGCAATTACACTCCTGAGCATTTATCCCAGGGAAATGAAAGCTTATATTCTACCCAAATTTCTGTATACAACTGATCATAAAAGCTTCATTTGTAATAGCCAAGAGCTCAGTATCTCTCAAAGACTGAATGGTTAAACAAATTTACTGAAGGAAACTTTATGAATTATAGCGAATTATAATTTAAGATATATCAAATTTATAAGTCAAAGTTTATAAATTGAAAAAATCCACACCATGGAATGTTACTTAACAATAAAAATGAACTGTTAATGCACTCAATAACTTTGATGGATCTCAATGTCATTATGTTGAAAAAAGTCCAATCTCTAAGGTGATATATTACCATATGTATAATATTTTGAAATGACAGAACTATAACAACAGAGAACATGATGGTGTCTACAGGTTAAGGGAGGGGTGTGAATATATATAATCTTCATAGTGATAGAATAATTCTGTATCTTGATTGCTCAAAGTAGCAATTACAGGAACTACATATGTCATAAAATGACATAAAACTATATATACACAATGTACCAATGTCAATTTCTTACTTTAAGTATTGTACTCTAATTATGTAAGAAACAACCATTGGAGAAAACTGGGGGAAGGATAAACTGGACATCCCTGTACTATCTTTACAATTTTCTGTAAGTTTGTATTTATTCTGTAGTTTATATTTATTCCAAAATAAAAGATATGAAAAATGAGTAATCCATTAGAAAATAGGATGAATTGAGAAAGTTGGGTACGGGGACAAAAATCAAAGTCTGAATAGGTGCTATGTGCAATGAATTGTGTTGGATGGTGTATTAGCTTCCTTGAGCTGCTATAACAAAGGACACAAAGTGTATGTCTTCAAAGGACAGGAAGTTATTGTCTCACAGTCAGGGAGGCTTAAAGTCTGAGGTCAAGGTGGCAGCAGGGCCATGCTTCCATCTTTGCTTTTTCCAGCTTTTAGTGGTTGGTCTCAATCTTTGCCACCCCTTGGCTTACAGATGCATCACTCTGACCTGTGCTTCTCTTGTCACATACACTTTTCCCCCTTTATGCTTGTCTTTGTCTTCACATGTCACATGTCTTCACATTGGGCACACGCTACTCCACATGCTCTCATCTTAACTAGTCACATCTGCAAAGAATATTTCCAAACAAGGTCACATTTTAAGGTTCTGAATGGGCAATATTTGGAGGAGGGTAAGTATTAAACACAGTACAGTTGGGCAACAAAATAACACATGAGATCTCTGGATGGGGTTGGTGCCAACTGAAGAGAAAATCATTAAGCCATAAAGGATGACAACAAAACCTTACCACAAAGAAAGGTATAGAAAGCATGTAGCCCTGAGAGATGAGGCTACCATTTGCTATATTACCTGCTTTTTCCATTACACCACCAAAGCACTCTCCTTATTCCCACTTTTGCTTATTTGAAACTAGTAGTGATCTGTAGAAAGATCAGTCTTACAGAGGTATACAGGATGTACTCAGGAGAGAAAGCTTAAAGTGAGTGATCAGTTAGGAAGACACAGCAATGCTGTACATGAGTAACAATGTGGTTTTAAACAATGGGGATGGAGATCTTAGGCAAAAGCCATCATCAAACAAATTAATTCAGTGTTTGTTTATTTAACTCTGATCTATATACTTATTCTAATGTTCTTTTACCACTGACACTCCAAAGATATTTCTTAATGGGGAAAAAAATAGGTTTTAACAATACAAAATCTATAAATTCAAAAATCTATAAACCCATCTCTTTGTGATATTTCATGTAGCATTTGTTCCTTTCAATGGAGGCAAGATAATTTTAGGCCATATATATATATATATATATATATATATATATATATATACACACACACACATATATAGATGTGTGCTATAAATGCAATTTTTGAATGAATATATAAATCTCCTCCTGTTTGGGGTTTCTTAATTTGGGCTATTTTTCTATTTGTGGTTTTGTGTTCCTGTTCAACTATCCTTATGCTCATAAATTTTACTCCTGTGCAACATTTTCCAATTGTGCTGTGGTAATCTCCAGCACAAGAGTGTGGAGACTGGGTTCTCCTCCTTATGAAGACAATTGGTCAACAGGGAGTTGGAACCTTCAATCTTTATCTCATTATCAATTTCCTTTAACCAGATTAACTAGCCAGACAAGTGTCTTACATTAGAGCAGTATAAATCCATTATATTGTCATTCACAAAAACATACATACCAAGTAGTCCAAACCAAGTAGAATTCAGATAGCAAAGATTTTCCACAACAAGAGGTCTAAGATAAATATAGAACCATTACTGTCTGTACATGCCCAAAGACATTTTTTTAAATCCTACAAATAGACCAAAATCATTATTTATAAGATATACATGGAGTGAAAAGTAACCTAAAAACTGGACTTGATAACAACATAAGACTACTTTTCTATTATATCAGAAACAGAATGTGCATTGATGGAAAATAGCACACAAGTGATCAAAGAAATTCTTTACAAATAAACATCTGAACTTTTTTGCAGTAGGGAACAATTTTAGATAATTTATGTTCTTCTGAAACTCATTTGTATTCTACTCTAAATATACAGCAGCCTAAAAGGTTGAGAAAATCTGGGCCAGAGACCTAAATACAGAGCTCTGAGGAGGATTGCTGGCTGGATACAAGCTCATTTATGTAACCACTGGTCTAGCATTCTATCAATGTGAGGAATAGAGTTATTTGCTTCACTGTAGCCAGTGGGATGCACTCTGTATACCAACATGTAACAGTGAAAGAAAAAGAATTGAAATGAATCGTTATTTCCTAAAGTAAGAGCAAAGTGAAGAATAGTTTTAGAGTGGTTCTAACATTTTCAGCATGTGGAGATTTCCAAACATTTTCCAAAACAGTAAAGTTTTATAACAACATGGGATTTTCCTAAATATCTGAAATCTTGAATTGGTGTCAAAAGGCTTTAAAAAAAATACCAACATTGCTTTTTCAGACTGAAGGAGTTACTAAACAAAAACCGTTTCTTTTCCCACCTCCCTTTTCATAAAGTTCTCATCTAATAGTTCTTCTCTTTGACTTATTATATGCCTCTGAGTAGCATTATAAAAAGAAAATACATTTCATACACTGTGGATATCGCATCATCTCATAGAAATAGACTTCTTACCTTCCATTAATTTTTAGGACAAATTTATCACTCTAAACTAATTAATAGTTTGACAGACATGGTTGAATGCATGGTAAAGTTAGTAGAGAAAAAAAATACCTAGTAATTAAAATTTTAGATAAATTAGGACTCAGATTACTGATAAAATAGCCTATTATAAATGACTGAAGTTAATGAATATACCCTTTTTTTAAATGTGAAATAGCAGCCTACTTTGTGCCAGGAAAGCACCAGAGAGAATGTATTTTTATATTTCAGAAAGCTCATCAAAAAGATGTCTTTTTCTCAGTTTTCTATATTTTTCAGAGTGGTGGCTATAAAGACATATTACCAAGAATTAATGTGTAAAAGATTACATTTCAAAAAGAGACTGGCATTATTCAAGTAACATAGTATGGTATTAGTTTTTGATAGAAAACATGGTAGAGGGTAAGAGAGTATGATGACTAAAAGGGAGTAAGTTATTTCCATATGTTTAAAAGTAAGCTTTCCTGACACAAATCTAACGTGTAGGATTTTGCAAATTTCCATTAGTTAATGTCTAAGGTCATGCTGCTTTTATAGTACATACTCATTTCTCTTCTTATATTTTGATTCTATCTGCCTTGAACAGTAATTCTCAAACCTTATTGTACAAGAGAATCACCTGGAGAGTTCATTAAAATACAGGTTGCTAGGCTATACCGTCAGAGTTTCTGATTCAGTAGCTCTAGGGTGGAGCCCAAATTTGAATTTCTAGCAAGTTTCTCGGTGATGCGGACAAAGCTGGTCCATGGATCACATACGGAGAATGCATGGGTAAAAATGAGAATACCCTCCTTTTCACCACTACAGAAACTGTATCCAGACTGACAAAAGACACAACCTTAATATAGAATCAAGTTTAGAACTAAAGTGCGTTCCCTCACCATCTACATAAACACATGCCCATGACTTAATATAACTCAGTGATGTCCTAGTTGAGCTGAAGCCTGAATGCCTGTGGACCCAACTGAAGTTTGCACTGATGATTACAAAAGAGCTTAAACATTTACTGGGGTCTCTAGTTCATCTCATGATTATCTGGGTGTCATGGAAATGTATGGTTAAAATATTTTGTCGCTATTATTATAGCCACCCATTCTTTCAGTTTAGGAAAGACTAACTCACTGAATGTACTGGATATTAATGAAACTGCACTAACTTTGCTGTGAGCAGCAGGAGTCTTTAGAGAAGACATGGAAGATGTTGAAAAGCACAAGGAAAGAGGCTGTAGATAAGTTTAGTGGTCAAAATACTTACAAAATCTCTAGAAGCCTCTTAAAATTGCATGGATGAAATATAATTTTCTGAAACCCATAGCTGCATACACAGGTAAGGTTTTTGCAACAAATACAAAAGGGTCTTTCATCTTTACCCTGGGAACCTTATACAGATGACCTAAGGAGTTTTCTACTGTATCTGGGAAAGCATCATCAACAAAATAGTACCATCTTAAGTGCTACTTGACTTAAAAAAAAATTTATAAATGTGTCATTTGTGGTGAGGATACAGAAAATAATAAGTAAGAAGCGCTGACTCATTCCAATTTTTATTAACATTACCTCTGTCCTAGATTCACTCCCTCCTGCCCATCCTTTTTTTTTTTTTTTTTTTTTTAACATATAATGCATTATTTGCTTCAGGGATGCAGGTCTGTGAATCATCAATCTTACACAATTCACAGCACTCACCATAGCACAAACCCTCCCCAATGTCCATAACCCAGCCACCCTATCCCTCCCACAACCCCCCAGTCACCCTTAGTTTGTTTCCTAGGATTAAGAGTCTCATGGTTTTGTCTCCCTCCCTGATCCCATCTTGTTTCATTCTTTTCCCTCACCTCCCCCACAAATCCCCACCCTGCCTCTCAAATCCCTCATCTCAGAGAGATCATATGATAATTGTATTTCTCTCATTGACTTATTTCATATAACGTAATACCCTCTAGTTTCATCCACATCATTGTAAATGGCAAGATTTTGTATTTTTGATTGTTGCACAGTATTTCAGTGTGTGTGTGTGTGTGTGTGTGCGTGCGTGTGTGTGTGTGTGTGTGTGTGTGTGTATACACATCTTCTTTAATCATTCATCTATTGTGGGACATCTAGGTTCTTTCCATAGTTTGGCTATTGTGGATATCTGCCCATCCTATCTTTACTCTGTCCCTCTCCACAGGCTCCCTCCTAATGGATATCGAACAAGTTTAATTCTTCCCCAAGTCTAGAAAGATTTTCACTCTATTATCCACCTATTTTTATCCATGTTAATCTTCCATAAATGGCCAGACGTCTTAGCCTGGGGCTCCCATTCTTTTCCTACTATATAATTACAGAAAACATTGATGGAAGGTTTTCTGTTTGTTTGGTTGGTTTTGGGGTTTTTTGTTGTTGTTGTTGTTTTCTCTCTTTTGCCACTGATCACATTGATTATCTACTTACATCCTGTTAAGACAATTCTAAATACCCTTAACCTGGAGATCCTGAAGGTCCCATTTTGCTCCTCACCAACGTGTATTGTGTGAGAATGACTTGAAAATCAGGATCCACCCTCACCCCACAACATCACTTTGTTGCAGTTTGGATTTTGCCAGATGGGTCAAAGGGTGACATGAGGTAGCCTAGAGGCAATCTAACCCGCTTATTAAATCTAGTTCCTTCCAATTTAATTCACTATATATTTAAGACATTGACTAAGTTGCGGTCCTCCTCTAAGTTGCCAGAGTGGACCTGTAGCTTTCATGTGTTTGTTTGATAAGGTGACTTGATTTGTGATTTCTGTGGCTTTCCAGAATTTAATAATAATTGGTTTTGCTCTACACTGCTAGACTATTCACATACTTCCTATGACGGCACTGGCCTCTGGCCCAGCTGCCTTGGTAAGGCCTGTCCGAGAGGCCCTCCTCTCCCACATCTCAAGACATAATTGGGTATTTTACTCTCTAAAACTTCAAGCATTTTTGTACAGATTTCTACTACTGCACTTATCAGCACCATTCTCTCATTAACCTGGGATTCACCATCCCCATTACTGGGTCCCACAGTGGTTTTGTATCTTGTAAATTGTGACAGAACAAGAAAGTAGTGGAGCCTGGTCCCTTGCACGACATGACCATGCTCCCTTAACATATATGGTAAATTTTTCCATCACTGCTTTGTTCACTGGAATGAAGTATCTTTAAAGTTAACTGTGTTAATTACTTCTCGCAACTCAACACATATGTAGGTAGCAACCAACATTCAGAGGGTGCTTGAACAGGCTTATTGGTTATCAAGGAGCTGTGTAATTCACCAGCACTGTGGCCACAGCACTGACTCTTCAGGCCTGCTCTAGCCCCCACATTAACTGTACCTATAGAAAGTGTCTTTAGTTTCACTATCAAATTAAATGTTCGCATCTAAATGGAGAAATATATGCGATGTTGGTGGGACAAATAAAGAGAAGTTGGGATCTGGGAAGAATAACAGACTGTATCTGTTTTGACAATGGGGCTAGCTGAAGAAGGGTAAATGAGACAGAATTCACCTAATAGCACTGAGAAATGATGACAGTGGATTTAGAATTAAAGAAGCCAATAGAAGAGCATTATAAGACTGGAAAATTTTAGATAGACTTTCCAGCTTTTCCTTAAAGATCAAATCTGAAATCAGTGGGGTTTATTACAGCCAGTTCTTCAAGGGTGGTCAGCTCTGAAGAAAACCTACAGAAGGCCCTTTGTAGGTCTCAGGATTTTGTAGGCAAAATCTACGCCTGGAACTGTAGTTAAAATGCAGCCCCCTCTGCCCCCACCAGAGAGATTCTATTGCAGCAGATTTGGGCTGGCCCTTAACCATCTCCATGGTTAAAAGACATTTGGGGTGATTCTGAAATAGCAGACTTTTACAACAGTTTGAGAAACCCTGGATTGTGCCTGTATCTAAGATTTTAAAACAGTATAAAGAACCTACTTATAATTGAGTTTAACCCCAACAAATAATTTAATTCCTACCAAGTAGAGATTTTCACCACCAAATTTCTTTGAATCTACAAAAGTAAATTCCTTCATGTACTACACAAAAGTCAAAATCCCAGGTGCTTGTATATTATATTTATGTCCTAAGAAAGAGAAGCATTAGTGGTCTCCTCCCCATTGTAGCTTAACAGAATAGAAATCATCAAGCCACCCAGGGATATGATTTGTGTATATTTTCACCATCTTCATTCCAATAAAATATACTTTTATGAAAAGATATGTAGATTAAAAAGAAAAACTCTATACAGATTAGTAGTGTGCCTAAATAGACAATATTTACAAGAAAAATACTTTACAGATAAATAATATTTTAAATATAATTAAAAGTTTATTTTCCCCAAACGATTACATTGTACATAGTAAAGTTATTATCCAAGGGGCGCCTGGGTGGCTCAGAGGGTTAAAGCCTCTGCCTTCAGCTCAGGTCATGATCCCAGGGTCCTGGGATCAAGACCCACATCGGGCTCTCTCCTTAGCGGGGAGCCTGCTTCCTCCTCCCTCTCTGCCTGCCTCTCTGCCTATTTATGATCTCTCTCTGTCGAATAAATAAATAAAATCTTTTAAAAAAAGTTATTATCCAAGGTTAATAAACTTTGTTTGCATTAAACCCAATGATTTATAAGTGAAATGAATAGCAGACTGGCAGCTGTGTAGGAAGCCTTGTGTCTGCTTTGTGCCTAGGAAGACCCTAGTGTAAATACATCAAAACCCACCCAAAGAAAGTATAGGTACTTTACTTATTCTGTATTGTGGGAAAACTTTCCTTTCTCTAATAAAATGAAAAAAATAAGAAGGAGAAGACCCAAAAAAAAAAAAAAAAGGAGGAGAATAGCTTTCCATCAAATCAAATATATTTTCCTTTGGGATTTCAGATTTGTCAATGAGCAAGAGATTGCCCTGTTAAGTGCTGTTTAAAAAGAGGAATCCTAGGGCACCTGGGTGGCTCAGAGGGTTAAGCCTCTGCCTTGGGCTCAGGTCATGATCTCAGGGTCTTGGGATCGAGCCCCACATCAGGCTCTCTGCTCAGCAGGGAGCCTGCTTCCTCCTCTCTCTCTGCCTGTCTCTCTGCCTACTTGTGATCTCTGTCAAATAAATAAATAAAATCTTTAAAAAAAAAAAAAAAAAAAGAAGAGGAAGAGGAATCCTATATTAAATGGCAAAGTGTAGTGACATGTAGACCTGATTGCTTTCTCATCTTTTTACAGATTAACAGTATAAGTGATCATGCATTCTACCGCCAAATTACCATCTGTTTTATTTCCTCAATCACATTATTTTTCATAGTTTCTCAATTTTACAGGTGGGGCAAAATAACAACCATGTTTAGAGAACACCTTTATCTCTCTTGGAATATTTGGTACCCCTGTGCATAAGGCATTACACACAATGGGATCTCAACATGGATTAAAGTCCATCAAATATCTGTGCAGTTGAATTCCGAGTTCCAATGCCTTAAAATCATTTCCTTATTATCATATTGCTATCTACTCTTAAAATATCCTTGTGTATTTTGAGAGATTCTGTTATTTATGTTTTTACTGAATGCATAAAACACATCCAGAACTCTCTTCCTTTGAGCTAAGAGGTTCATAAAGTGTATTGGATGGATCCAGGGATGGAAGGATGAACAAACAGATGTGTAAGTGGATGCTAAAGGGATAAATGAATGGCCCAGATAAAATTTTCCAGCTACAGAAAGCAAGTTAAATTAAAATTTTGCTGAAAATAAGTAGAAAGTATAAAGGAAGGTTCTTTGGATTTCACTCAACAAATAGACTGTTCTTCTTCCATCGTAAAGTGTACAACACATTCATTACACACATCTCTGCAAACTCACTTGTATTTATTGTGTTTATAAGCATATTCTCTATTTAACTAATTCTTTCTAAAGACTGAGAATCTTATCAAATAAGAGAACTAAATAATTTTTCTCATCTGTCAAAGTGATAATGGAAACTTTTTCTAAAGCTTTATTGAGATAAAAGTCACCCATTCAACGTATTCACTTTAGCCTTTTTTTATATATTCACAGGGTTGTGCAAACATTACTACAAACTAATTTTAGGACTTTTTCAGTATCCCAAGAAGAAACCCCGTACACACCAGCAGGCATTCCTCTTTTCTGTTTTCCCCTCATCCTTCCACCAGACGCAACCTTATCAATTATTAATCTATTTGGTGTCTCTAAATATTTGCCTATTCTGGATATTAAAATAAATAAAATTACACAATATGTGCTCTTATGTGACTGCCTTCTTTCAGTTTGCATGTTCCCATGTGCCATTGATGTTGTAGCATGTTCATTATTTTACATCACTAAATATTATTCCATTGTATAGATATACCATGAATGGATTTTTTTATCCATTCATCAGTTGATGAACTTTTATGATGTGTCCACTTTGGGGATATTATGCAGAATATGGCTATGAACTAGAAATGAACATATGTCTCCATTTCTTTTGGATATGTAGCATGTCATGGAACTGCTCAATCATATGGTGGCTCCAAGTTTGCATTTGCAAGGAGGAATGCCCAGCTGTTTTCCACAGAGGGTTTCACCAGGTTACATCTCAACAGAAATAGCCAAGGGGCCTGTTTTCTCCACATACTGGTCAATGCTTATTCTTTTCTGTCTCTTGGATTCCAGCCATCTTAGTGGGTGGGAAGTGGTATCTCAACATCCTTTCAATTTACATTTACTAAATGACTACTGAGGTTGAGCATCTTTTTATATGCTTATTTTATGTGTATTGTCTTTGGAGATACATATAGCAAAATCCTTTCCTATTTAAAAATTGGGTTATCTTTTTGCTATTAAGTTATAGGAGCTCTTTATATTTTAGGTACTAAAACGTTACCAAATATATAATTTGAAAACATCTTATGCATTGTTTTTCACTTTCCTTATGGTGCCTTTTGACATAAAGTTTTTAATTTTGATGATGTCCAGTTTATCTATTTTTTTTCTTTTGTTGTTTTTGCTTCTGGTGTCATATGTAAAAACACATTCTCTAATACATAGTAACTGATGTTTACTTGTGTATTTCCTTCTGGCTAGATTGTTTTAGCTCTTACATTTAGGTCTACAGTTCGTTTTGAGTTGATTTTTGACTATGTTAAAAGGTGGGGGCCCAAACTCATTCTTTGCATGTAGATATTCTGTTGTGCCAGCCCAATCTGTTAATAAGACTATTTTCTCCCCATTGAGTGATCACTGTTGTCATAAATGAATTGAGAATAAATGTGAATGTCTAGTTCTGGACTCTCAATTATGTTCCAGTGATCTAGATGTCTATCCTTTTGCCAATACTTCAATATCTTTATTACTGTAGCTTTCCAGGAGGTTTTTTGAAATCAGGAAAATGAATCTTCCAATAATATTCTTTCTTAAAGTTATTTTGACTATTCTGAGTCATTGCCACTTTATACAAATTTTATGAGCAGCTTGCCATATAAAAACCCCACTAGCTTTTTTTTCTTAAGATTACAGTGAATCTTGCTCATATAAATGCTACAGTATTTATTTTTTCCATTTTACTTTATTTTACTTCTTTTCAGTTTTCCAGAATTCATTGTTTATGCACCACATACAGTGTTCCATGCAATACGAAGTGCCCTCCATAATACCTACCACCAGGTTCACCCAACCCCCCACACCCCTCCCCTCCAAAACCCTCAGTTTGTTTCTCAGAGTCCACAGTCTCTCATATTTTGTATTTTGTCTGATATTAGCATTGTTATTCCAGCTCCACTGGTTAAACTATAAATTGTATGTTTTATCTATCCTTTGATTTTATAACCTAGTCTCTTTCCACTAAGTCCCAAATCTGTGCTCCTTCAGGATATATATATGTATATATATATTTTTGGCTCCCTTCTTTCCCTTGTGCATATGACACACTTCTGTGTATGTGTGTGTTTTTCTTTTGCCTGTCTCATATTTTTTCTTAAGATTTTATTTATTTATTTATTTGTAAGAGAGAGAGAGAGGTAGAAAGAGAAGCAGGCTCCCTGCCAAGCAAGGAGCCTGATGCAGGACTCGATCCCAGGATCCTGGGATCATGACCTGAGCCGAAGGCAGCGACTTAACCAACTGAGCTACCCAGGTGTCCCTCATAATTGTTTTTTGTTGAAAACTGGACCTATCATAACTTCTCTGCTGTCAGATTCTTTCACTCTGCACCTCTTTGCAAGGTATCTTGCTGCTGTTATTATTTGTTTAGTAACTCCTGGACTAATTTAATACGGAGTCTGTACTTCCTGTAGTTTATGGCCATTGAGATCTCCACTACCATTGTTTTTAAATTCTTGTTATTATCTTTAAGCTCAGTTTCCTAAGAACCTTACCTTGGTCATTATGATTTAGGGATCAGTCAATGATTGGCTGGATTTCCTTAGGTGCCTTGCCTGCATTTTTCCATACTTTGCCATGAGGATCTGTGTGTAAGAGCATACATTTCAACTTCAGACAACCTATAAGACAGCTGTAGCTCTCATTTCCTGCTTCTACAGGGCTTCAAGGTAATCCAACATTGAGTGACTGGTGCCTTCTTTCTCAGATCTTTCTTGTACATAGACACATACTTTCAGACACCAATCAAACTTCTTTGAAGTCCTTATCATTGTGTTCATGTGATTTCTTTTTTTGCTTATTGTTGAGTTTTTTTTTAATTTAAATTTAATTTAATTCATTATAATGTATTATTTGTTTCAGGGGTACAAGTCTGTGATTTATCTGTCTTATATAATACCTGGTGCTCATTACAACACATACCCTTCCCAATGTCCATCACCCGGTTACCCTATCCCCACTCCCTTCCCCTCCAGCAACCCTCATTTTGTTTCCTGAGATTAAGAGTCTCTTATGGCTTGTCTCACTCTCTGGTTTCATCTTGTTTCATTTTTCCCTCTCTTCCCTTATGATCCTCTGCCTTGTTTCTTAAATTTCACATATCAGTGAGATCATATAATTGTCTTTCTCTGATTGACTCATTTCCCTCAGCATAATACCCTCTGGTTCCATCAAAGTTATTGCAAATGGCAAGGTTTCATTTTTTATGGCTGTGTAATAATCTATTGAATATATATATGCCACAGCTTCTTTATCCATCCTTCTGTCAACGAACATCTGGGCTCTTTCCATAGTTTGGTTATTGTGGACATTGCTGCTATATAATTAGGGTGCAGGTGCCCCTTCAGATCACTACATTTGTATCTTTGGGGTAAATATCCAGTAGTAAAATTGCTGGGTCAATAGTAGCTCTAATTTCAACTTTTTGAGGAAACCCCATACTCTTTTCCAGAGTAGCTGCACCAACTTGCATTCCCACCAACAGTGTAGGAAGGTTCCTCTTTCTCTGTATCCTCACCAATAACTTTCCTGACTTGTTAATTTTAGTCATTCTGACTGGTGTGATGTGCTATCTCATTGTGGTTTTAACTTGTATTTCCCTGATGCAAAGTAATGTTGAGCACATTTTCATCTATCTATTGGATGTCTTCTTTGCAGAAATGTCTGTTCATGTCTTCTGCCCATTTCTTGGTTGAATTATTCATTCTTTGGGTGTTAAGTTTAAGTTCTTTATAGATTTTGGATACTAGCCCTTTATTTGTTATGTCATTTGCAAATATCTTCTCCCATTCTGTCAGCTGTCTTTTGGTTCTGTTTCCTTTTAAATTCATAACCAGACTCTTGTTTGCCCCAACTGAATGGCAGCCTTAAGTATCTAGCATGTTGCCAGCAGTTTTCTGTTGTTTCTGTGGTAATATGGGGGTAGACTTTTTTATTTGCTGCCCCCACTCTGAGCTGAGCTCTGAGTCAAATCAAATAGCTACAATATTCTGAGATTTTCCAAAGAACTGAAAATTTGAACAATATATTGACTGTAACCTGAGATGGTGTTTTATTTTTTTTTAAGATTTTATTGATTTGTGTGAGAGAGAGAGAACACTAGGAGGGGGAGCAGCAAGGCAGAGGGAGAAGCAGGCTCCTCGCTGAGCAAGGAACCAGATGTAGGACTCAATCCCAGGACCCTGGGATTCTGACCTGAGTTGAAGGCAGATGCTTAACCGACTGAGCACCCAGGCATCCCAAGGGATGGTGCTTTAGTGGAGCTGTAAAAATGGTCACATGTCTCCATTGTCTGCAATGATTCTGGCTTTTGGTTACTATACAACTGAACTGGTCTGTATGTGCAGCTGGGAGAAAGGATGGGAACAGCCCCAAGTTAAAACATCACAGAGCCTGTTGTCACATTGTAGTTCAATATTTTCTGTCGGATAAATGATCTTTGGTTCATTTGTAGGTTTGGTTAATTGCCCAATTTATGACATGATTGATTTTAGATGTTTTGTCATATTTTTGTTGCTTTAGAGAAAGACTGAGTTAATTGAGGTCCTCACTTGGCAATTCTGGAATTCCTCCTCCAGAGTAAATTTTTCAGGTTTCAGGTTTGTCCTCTCTCAGCATGGGTACTGTGAAAACCCTGGGCCCATGTTTATTTTTTCTCTAATTTCCTCAGGGAAATAGGTTAAATGCATTTAAAGTTTTATACTATTAATCTAAACCTGTTTATCCTGCTTCACTTGTCATTTCCCACAGAAACCACAATAAAGTCTCTTGTTCATAGTTGGACCCTCATCCTCTACTTTGTTACTGGACCTGGTACTTTCCCACGTGAACGCCCATGAGGTGTTGTGTCCCTTCCTCTTGGAAACTGATCCACAAACTATCACTTCAATAGCAATATCTCCTGATGTGCCAACCTCACCATATTGGAATAATGACACAACCTACATTTTAAAGCATGGCCTACATTCCATTAAGTTTAATAGTATGACCTCTCAACCTCAGAGTCGCTGCAACTAGATGAGACATTAACCAATAGATAGTCTGTCTGAAATTTTAAAGTTTGTACAAAGGTAGGGAATTAATATCAAGACTCTGCACATTTCATCATTTTTGTGGTTCATCAACTTTGCAGTCCAGTACCCACAGTACTAACTCTGGATGCACACAGGATAGTAAAAGTAATTTCTATGTGTGCAGCAGGACTCCATTTCCTTACAATACAGTCCACCCTTAAAACACAAACACTCCACCTAACAGCCTCCATTGCACTTTCCTGCATAAGGATAAGCAAACAAAAAATGGGATTCAGGAAACATACCCAGAAAAAGGACAGTATGGACATAACATGTAAACAGTAAAATTTTATTTAATGAAAACCCCCCTTTTAGGTAAAATTAATGTGTGTATGGAAATCATCTTCAGCCAATTTCACCTAACCTTTCACCACAAGTATATTTGATGCTATTTTTATGGTGCAACAACCTGAATCCACTACATGAAAAGTCCTACTTGGGGAGGGCTTTGTGGGCCATAGCATGATCCTAACAAAGAGGCAATGAAAACAAGTATTTCCACTATGAATCTAGAAGCACTACATTTTATTGCTACTTAAGAATTTGCCACTTTCATCAGAACACAATGTCCAGGAGGGCTGAAGCTACTATCTCTGCTCACCTCTGTATTCTCAGCACCAGGTGCTAAGTCAGCAACCTGTCAATCTTTCAGTGTCAGAAAACAGGGTGATTTCACAAAATACATTCCTCTTCATGTGGCTTTAAGGAATTGACAATCTCTGTCCAAAATTGTGCTAATATTTAATAGCACAATTCCTAAAAGAAACATAAAAGGACCAGAAATGCTCAAAAGATCTTTTCTAGCCTTGGGGCAATAGGCTGGAATCACACACACATACACACACACACAGAGTAAAACCGGAAAGCACTAGGTTTAACATTTTGCTGTCAGTAAAGGAATACTTCCCAGCTTAAAAAAAAAAAAAAAAAAGCTTAAACTTAAATAAATCTATCAAAGCCCTCAAAATTCTGAGTTGTTACAGATCTTTGGGGAAAGTGAGAAATATTTTTACTTAAAATTATGGGAGGGTTCATGGGGTATTCCTGCATAAGACTAAGACTGAGTATCATGTACAAATGTCTGGCTCTTTAAAACATTGTTTTTATCTTTCAAAACTCCTTAAACATGAGTATTTTAATCTCACTTAATAACTGTGATTTAGAAAGTTTTCTTTATTTGTTAAATGTAAAAAAGTTTAAAATGTCAGCGCAGAGATTCAAAATTATGTCTGCCAGATTATAAATCCTTTACAGTCTTTTTGGTTCTCCAGGCTGTCAATAATGTGATCAGACTGATCCAATAAGCCATATGTAAAAAGTGCACTCATTATTTAATGTGGAGCCTATCCCATTTCAAAGCGATGTCATATGCAGTCACATGGATACACCTAGTCCTGCATTTAAAAGGACAAACCAGACATATGACAGAAGTAATTTAAATTTGTCTCTATTTTATTCATATTCAGCATGTCAAGTGGCATATATATTATTGATTTAGGGAAATATTTCACTATTATTAAAATGAATGAGCTGCAGTGTGACAACATGAGGAAATAAAATATAAAGAAAATGACACTACTCTATTTCCAGGGAAGTGAGCAATGAAATTTGAAACACAGCAAAACAGGTTACCATCTTGCCCTCTGACTGCCAAAAAATGGAACTGTTTGAAAGAGGCCTGTGCCCTAGTTAAGGGCAACCAGTTAACTAGTCTCTGAGCTCACAGACACCAGCATCTTCCCTTTACTCCCCACTAGGAAACCTACAACCAAACATCATCTTATAACCAAAAATCATACCTAAAAGATGGTAGCTTGTCTATTGAAAGCTGTGGTTGATAGAATATGAGTTGAGGTTTCCTAAGCAACCAAAACATTGATTCTGTATGGGGAAGTTTTATAGCAAGTGGGTGTGTATTTAGAAAAAAAAAATTTTATATATATATATATATATATATATATATATATATATATATGTAAAAATTTACCACTTAAGAGAGCCTCTCAGAATTTAAGATAATGCATTCATCATGTTCACCTAGTAAATGTCTTATTCTTCAAAAGAAAAAAATCTATATTGGTGATTCTCTAAGATAAATGATTTGTTATCTATATGTATTGGTAATTATATGATACATTCAGATGTTGTCTTTTGAAGTTAGGAACTTGATTGGCTTATCACTCTAAACATTAGTGAAACACATAAGGATTGGTAAAACTACTAAACCACACAAGAATACCCCTTACTAACTGTGTGATCACGATCAAGCTCCTAAAACTCTCTGTGCTTCATTTTCCTCACCTATCAAATGTGAAAAGGATCTCATGAGATTCTATGAGGATTCAACAGATCATTCTAAGTATTACACATACAATAGTGCCTGACATAATTGAACATAATATTTACTACATTTAAGTAGTGAGTAGACATAATTCCAAATTACTATTGAGAGAATCAGTAACTATTAAGTTTTTACTTTTATACATGTTAAGGAATTTCTTTTAAAATCAATAGATTGATAAAATTTACCAAGAAAGTAGGCTCCATTAAGAAATCTTTATGGAGGGGCGCCTGGGTGGCTCAGTGGGTTAAGCCGCTGCCTTCGGCTCAGGTCATGATCTCAGGGTCCTGGGATCGAGCCCCGCATCGGGCTCTCTGCTCAGCAGGGAGCCTGCTTCCTCCTCTCTCTCTGCCTGCCTCTCTGCCTGCTTGTGATCTCTCTCTGTCAAATAAATAAATAAAATCTTTAAAAAAAAAAAAAAAAAAGAAATCTTTATGGAAAGGAAAAAAAAAAAAAAGGAGGTTCAAGAGATAAATGATATGATAGAGTGCCAGCATTACACATAATCTTACTTGAGAAAAAGATAATTAGCACCTTGCAAGATTCTTTATAAGAGTTCAAAAGAAACTATCATTGATTTTGGAAGATTGACAACAATCAAAACAAAAATTTAAATATGCCAACAAAAATACTCCAGGGACGACTGGGTGGCTCAGTGGGTTGAGCTGCTGCCTTCGGCTCAGGACATGATCTCAGGGTCCTGGGATCGAGTCCTGCATCGGGCTCTTTGCTCAGCGGGGAGCCTGCTTCCCTCTCTCTCTCTCTCTCTCTCTCTGCCTGCCTCTCCATCTACTTGTGATCTCTCTCTGTCAAATAAATAAATAAAATCTTTAAAAAAAAAAAATACTCCAGACAAATAAAGAGACGATGGCTGTGGCAAGATTTGTTCTCAAACCGTAGAGCATAGTAAGATAAAATGTCACCATTAAATCCACAAGCAAAAATGCTTAGGCTCCTTCTCAGATTATAGACCTCCTTCCTTTAGCATGTGTTTCTGACAAAGGTAAGCAAACATATGCCAAAGTACATTCCCATGCTTCTTAGACCAAAAGGAAATGTAGTCCAAGTATACCCAACCATTCCTTCAGCTAGAGTAGTATTCGTATTAGAATTTGTATCCCATGAACAATGAGATATTCCCAATATTAAAACTAAAATTTTAAAAAGCATGGACATTGAAATTAAATTATACATTTTAAGTGGGAGCTACATGTTATATAAAAATCAGTTCCCAGTCAACTAGCATGCAAATCATACAGAATTAGGGTACAGAGGAGGCCAGAAATGACAATCTGGCAGCTTACCAACTTCTCAAACAAGCACATGTAATATCCTTACAGATAATCATGGAAAATCTAAGATTTGATAGAAGTGAATTAAATTGTAACAAATCAATAATTAATTGAAGCACCAACAGAGAAGTCATGTCACCATAAGAGGAAAATTGTGAGGGTAAGAATGAAAATTAAAATTACCCAAAATTACTTGAAATAACTATTCACATGTTGTGAGGAAATACAATGATGCCTCTAACATAGTGATTTAACTTTGCAAGTACAGACAAGCACCTAATTAACAGGAGCTACATAGAGCATGCATTAAGCAATGCATCTTAGCATAATCATTTGTAAATCTTATGAGGAACCTAATTCACTTATTCTAACAAATCCGCAGTATGACACAACAGGTGGTTGACAGATCATTTGATTTACTGGGATTAGCCATAGGTAGAATTACATCAGCATAGCATTCTCTAGCATTAGCTGCTATAAGTATGATGAAAATTTTTCTTTGTTTCTCCATCCATCCATTCATGCAGCCACAAACCACATCTGGGATGACTAAAAAACAAACAAACAACAACAACAACAAAAAAAAAAAAGAAGAAGAAAAAAAGAAAAAGAAAATAATGAACCTCACATAAGAAGAGAAACTGGAAAATTGGACCTGACTGCTAAGAAAAGAAATAGTTCCCACAGGATATGTCTAATAATAGAAGAGAACAAGCATCAAGTACTTGTCTAGACATCACCTTTAAGAAATGGGCACATATTTGCTCATCTAATCCTTCAAACGTCCCTTTGACACAGGTGCTATTACTAGCTCATTTTCCTATGAGAAAACTGTACAGAGAGTTTGGTAACCTTCTTGGCATCACTTAGTTGTTAGGAGAAGACTGAATATTCTGATCCAGAAATCTGACTCTAGAGCTCTTACTCTAAAACACGAAGTATTGCATTCTACACAGAAATATTATTTTGGTATATAATCCCGGAAATACTTCTCTGTCCCTCTAAATTTCTTATTGAGGAAATTTGGAACTGGACTCAGTAAAATTCTCCCACCCACTAGCTCACTGTGATGCTTCTCTTCTCTGAAATCCTACAGAATTATCATCATTCAGGAACCAGTCATGGTCTGCCTGATGACAGATATGAAACCAATTCATAGAACTTCAATATATATTACATAGTTACCACTTTTTCACCTTTAAAATTTTGTCTAGTCAACTCTCAGCTCCTTCAGTAGATAAATATTGCTAATTTATTTTCCTCTCCAGAGAATGCAGTGTCACCTAAAAAACTAAAACAAAACAAAAAACAAAACACACACACACACACACACACACACACAATTTCCTAGTCCAGACAAAACGGTGAAGACGATCTCTCCCGGCTCCTCCTTGCCAGTACAATGACAGACTCTGGGACAAATTGCAAGATGACAACCAAAAGCGAGCTCTAAATGGTAGAAAATGAAAAGGAGTTGATTGGGGCCCCAGGACTAGAGGAGAAGCTCAGAAGGGAGGGTCATTCAGCACCCCCACTCATCAGAGGAAGGACGTTCAGGCCCAGCAATTCCTGACCCTCCATATAAAAACAAAAGCAGACCAAGAAGGCTCACAAGCTCCTCTAGCATAGAAAGGGAGTCCCACCAACACAAATATGTTGGGGAAAACTGGTGAAAATCAGAAGCCATGTGACAGTAAGTGGCCAGTGGAGATGGCCTCCTTCCCTGGCCTGACTCTTCTCTCCCACCTAGAGGCATCATCCAGCCAGGGTCATCAGCAGAAGCATGGAGCTACAAAATGTGCCCAGCCTAGGAAGTCAGTTTGTTCCCTATGACCTGAGACTACTTCCTCCTACCCAGAGACACTACACTGTAAGAAAGACCTACAAGGGTAACCCTGACCCAACAAGCATCCTCTTGAGAGGTGATCTCCATCTGCCCTACTTCATCTGTAATTGAGGGGATATCTTTACACAACAGGTATTAGCCTGGAAATGCTCAGAGTCACCACTAGGCAAGGGATCCCTTTCCCCATTTAGAGGCACTCAAAGGCCTAGCCTGGGCAACTTCTTCTGTCCATTCAGGCAGTACCAGAAGGGACCAGTGGATACTCTGGTGACACAAGATAAACTATTGAAACCGAAATAGTACCACACAGGGTCAAAAAATGCAACAGCCAATGATACCAGTCAGTCTACAAAATTAGGACAGAACCTGTATGCTGCTACATCTAAATAGAGTGAATGCCTGCTAAAAAGAAAAACAAAACAAAACAAAACAAAAAAACCCTTAAATAAGATGCAGAGTTTCATAAGATGTTCAGAAAAAAGACAGGATATAATAAAAAAATTACGTGTCATACCAAGAACCAGGAAGATCACAATTGGAAAGTTAAAAGACTATTCTCTAACACTGACAATGAGATGAATCACACATATTGTAACCTGACAAGAATTTTAAAACAATCATCATGGAAATGTTTCAGCAAGCAAATTCAAATTCTCTTGAAATGAATGAAAAAAAAATTCAACAAAGAAAAAGGAGTTTAAAAAACAGAAGTTATGGAAATGAAAAATAAAATAACAAAAATAAGAACCTCTGGATGAGCCTGACTTTTGAGTTGATGATAGAACAGAAGATAGAACAGTGAGCTGGAGGACAGATCGAAAGACTTTACCCAACCTAAGAAACAAGGAATATAGCCTCAGGGACCCATGGAATATTAGCAAAATATCCAACAGACACATCATCAAATCTAACTCTACCTCATGCACTGTTTTATGTCAGAGTTTTAAATATTCATCATCTGTATCTTAACTAAGATACATATCCTCCTTCAAAAATGATGCGATAGACTATTTTATATTTATACATATACCACAATCTTTATGTACATTTTCAGTTTCTTTTAGATAAAAAGCTACTTGAATTGTATTTTTAAAAATGTATTGTGTTAAATATACAATCACATGGTTAATCATTTTCATTTTTTATAGCAAAAGCTGTAGACTATGCCATTATATTTAAATAATCTTTATTCTTTTTTCAAAGATGAAAAACATCACAGGAAATTTGAAAAAAAATTATGATGCATACATTCAATTAAAGGTAATATGTAAGACACATTATCATGACAATATATAATCTCTTACTAAAGATTAATAATTTTATCATTCTTGAAATGATTCACTGCATTTTGCAAAATAAAGTAAGATTTCCTTTGTATTTCTTTAACAGTCATAATGATAAGGACACCATGTTCTATATCATTTTGTTCCCCAGTTTAGATGTAAATTTTTCTTTTTTGTTTTAATATGCTTTCATTATCATGAGTAACAGTTTGAAGAGAGAGATTTTTGACACTTACTAGACTATATCTTTCTAAGTGTTCATATTAGAAATAGAAAAATACATATGACTCTGTGGTACTTCAGTATATTTTCTGTTGCAAGAAACAAAACAAATCTAAAAAATATAATTCTACCTGGCTATACAATAAAGCAAATTTATTGGCTCAAATAATGGAAAGCTAACGGGCAGGGAGGCTTCATACATGATTTAGTTCAGCAGTGCAGTAATGCCATAAAGATTCCAATTTCACTTATTTCTTCTGCTCCATCTCATGTGATACCAGGTTTCTTCTAATGTTGGCTCCCCTTTTAGTTCTAAGTAGCTATATGGCTATTTGCTCCTTCATCTACTTCCAAGGACAACAGAAGCTTTCTTCTGGAAGGTATTTCAGGAGAAAAAGGAACTTTATTTGTTTCTCTAATAGCTCCAGACATTTCTACATAGACATTATTGAAACACAAGGGGTCACATGCCAATAGCAAATATTTCCACTGGTTAGGATGTTAGGATGGAGCAATCTGTCTTTTTGTCCAGTCAAGATTGAGTCTGCTTCACCAAGCATTAGCTGCATAGGGGAGGTGTTGAGAGCATGAAAAGGGAAGGGGAAGCACAATACCCATGGCAGAATTATATTAAGAGCTCATCCTCTGGATCCTGACAAAAACCTGAATTCTTAGTAAACATGACTTACCATTGTCTTTCTCTGCTGGGATGTGGGAAACCACCAGCCTTTGATACAAGTATTTAAAGTGACAAATATTTCCAAAAAATTTCCCTAATTTACTAGGAATTCCAGAATAAACAGTTCAAAGTTAGTAATTCTCAATTAGTGTGAAGCTGGTGTAGTATAAACAAAATAAATGGGGCAGAAAAGAGGACAGAATTCAAGCAGTTGTATGATCACTATTACAACTACTTATTATTCTAACGCTTTGTGTACATCATCACATTTAATCCTTACAAAAAGCATTAATAAAGACCACAAATTGAGGTTAAAGGACATTAAATAATGTTCCTGGTAGTACATGGTCCTCACATATATGCTCTTAAACACTGCCATAATGTGTACTCTTCTGCAAATTTTGCAGATCTGACAGGAAATAAAGTCCTAGCATAATTTTGAATCCTTGGCAAAGTCTTTTAACTAGAGCAATAACCCTATATCAACCACAGTGAAATTCAACTCCCCTGGATTGTTCTGGATCAGGACCAGACTCTAGGGAACAAGATGGTGACACCTGGAAGCCTGACTTAATTCTAACTGATAATGCCAAGTGAGCAAGCAATTTTCATTTGGACATTTTCCAGAAAGAAAATGGCCAAATCACTTTTATCCCCTATGGAGGCATTAGTACAGTGTTCTAATATATATAAGGGTGGCTCCACTTGCAGGGGAAAAAATATAAAATATCAAGTAATTCCAGTAATAAAAACATCTATCTTCTGTATAGAATTATTCTTTAGGAGGAGAAAATAAATTTCACATGATAATCATGCCTTTTAATTAAAACAAGACAATAAACATTTCCATGATAATTACATCAAAACTTTGAAATGTATTGTTTTCTCCTTAAAATTTAAATTTCTTTTAAATTAAATAAAATGATTTTTTTTTTTTTAGTTCAAGTACTTAGCAAAAAAAAAAAAAGGTAAATGTTGCTAGACTCCATGAAGATTTTCCTAAAGCATCTACTTTTCCCATAAAGCCACTGCAATTGTTTGGGAGATAAAAAACAGCAATATTTAATCTTCAGTAGATAACATTTATATTTTAAGTATTAAAAAGAAATAATTTATTTGCCCTTTATTTTAAACAAATATAAAATGCACTGCAATTTTTTTTACGTTCAGCTTTATTGAGATATAATTGGTGGATCTTTAAATTCATGTTTTACAAGTGCAATTTGGTGATTTTTAGTATATTCATGGACTTGTGCAACCATTAACACAATCTAATTTCACAGCATTTTTGTCACACCAAAAGAGAACCTCATAACTTTAAGCAGTTATTCCTCATTCTCCCATCCCACCAGACCCTGACAACCATTAATCTGAATTCTGTCTTTGTTATTTTGCCTATTCTTGGCATTTCATATACATGGAATCATATAAAATGTCTTTTGTAACAACTTCTTTCATGCAGCATAATATTGCCAAGGTTCACCTGTGTTGTAGCATGTATCATTACTTCACTCCTTTTTGTGGCTATATAATGTTCCAATATGGGGGCTATACCACAATTCACTTATCCATTAGTCTGTTGATGGGGATTTGGCTTGTTCCCACCTGTTGACTATAAATAATATTACTAAAAACATTTTGTATAAGGTTTTGTTTAGATAGATTTTCATTTCTCTTGGGTATACACTTGGTAGTGGGTATACACTTGGTAGTGGAATTGTTGGGTCATACGGTAACTTTCATTCTAATATACAAATGATATTCAAATTTGCCAAATTTGGAGGAGGTAATATACATAATCTCTTAAACAATTTTAAGAATTGAAATCTGAACAAGTCTTATGGAAAACAAACAGAAGAACTGAGCAGTCCTCCCAATGGTCTTGGATTTCTTTCCACAACAAAGGAGGAAATCGTACTAAGATACTAAAATAATGATTTTTTTTTACAGTTGAACTTAATGGCTGTTCATGTTACAAATACTGCATTTGTACCGAAAATAATCCAATATCCCAGAGAGAAATGGTCAATACCAAATTGTCCAAGTCATTTCTCTTTTTTTCCATCTATTTCTTTAATAATTTGGAGTTTTTAGTGTTTTCATTTTCCTTGGGTAAATAGCAGAAGTGAAATTGCTGGACTATATGTTACTTCTATTGTTAGTTTTTTTGGAGAACTTCCATATACTATTTTCCATAGTAGTTGCAACAATATACATTCCCACCAACAGTGCAGGGGAGTTCCCTTTTCTCCACATCCTCACCAACACTGGTTATTTCTTATCTTTTTGATGCTGGCCATTCTAACAAGTGTGAAGTGAAAGCTCTCTGTGGTTTTGACTTGTATCTCCCTGATGATGAATGATGCTGAGTATCTTTTCATGTGTCTATTGGCCATCTGGATGTCTTCTTTGGAAGATTCAGTTTCTCTGACCATTTTTTATTTGAAAACACTCATTCAAAAAATATATGCACCCCTATGTTTATTGCAGCATTATTTACAATATCCAAGATATGGAAGCACCCTAAGGGTCTGTCAATAGATGTCAGATAAAAAAGATGTGGTACATATACACAATAGAAATTACTCAACCATTAAAAAGGAATTAAATCTTGCTATTTGGAACAACATGGGTGGACCTAGAAGGTATTATGCTAAGTGAAATAACTAAGAGAGAAAAAGACAACATATTATTTCACTTATGTGGATTCTAAAAAACAGAACAAATGAACAAGCAAATAAACAGGAACAACAAAAGAGAAACAGACTCACAAATACAGAGAAAAAACTAGTACTTTCCAGAGGGGAGGAGGGCAAGGGATGGGTAAAATTGGTAAATGGGATTAAGAGGTACAAACTTCCAGTTAGAAAATAAATAAGTCACAGGGAATGTAAGTACAGAATTGGGAACACGGTTAATAATTACTATGATAACTGTATGGTAACTATGCTTACTGGGTAAGCATATGTAATGAATATAATTGTTAAATGGATATGCTACACAATGAAACCAATATAAACTTATATGTCATCTATACTTCAATTTTAAACTAAGAGTTTTAGTTGGATGTACTCTTTTCACATTTACTAAAATTTCTGACCATCTTTATTATACCTCCCTACCCTCCATAAATGAATCTTCTCACTGAATCATAGTCCAAAATAACATTTATAGTTTTGTAGGGGGAAGGTTCAGAGAACCTTAAAAATGAAAATACATTTCATCATCAATAATGGATCCTGTAGTCACACTAAACACCAAGTATAAACCATTAGTAATACATACAAATAAAAGATATCACCCATATCTTCCAGAAAATCAGATTATAGCTGGGGAAACAATAAAGATGAAGGAGACACAGTTGGGGGAAAAACGCAGTAAACTATTTTGAGGGCTAAACAGTAATGACACTATGTTTCTGTATTCAGGAGAGAGAAAACATCTTTTCAAAAAATGTCTGTTTTGTGATGTATCAATTTCCTAAATGATTTAATCTCATCATTTCAGTTCATAGCTATGCTTCTTCCTTGTCTCCAGAGATATTACTGATCAACAAAACTTTTTTATATAATAAAATGTCTAGTGACACATGAGAAGCATGATAAGAAATGAGGTGCCAAGTATTGGCAAAGCATTGGTCCTGGAGCCCCAGAACCTTAGTTCTTGGGGTGATTCAATGGCTCTATTGCCTGTGTCACCTTTGGCAAGCACTTAATTTCTCTGATCTTAGAGTTCTTATCTACAAAACGGAGTTCAGTTCTCTGCTTTCTTCTCACAAGGGTTGTATAAATTAAATAAACTGATACTTGTAAAATGACTTTTTTATAACCCATACATTTTGCTGCAAACTAGGTGTTTAACCTTGAGGGAACCACACGATTTGGCACATGGTAGCAGACCACTGCCTACTGACATTGAGAGGGAAGCTGTCAGTGCCCTTCGACAAACAGTAATCAAGTCACACCAGTTTAGACCAGAAAGAGAACCTAACACTAATTTTACGGCTATCCCATTTACATTCTACTTTGATTATGCAATAGGAGGCCTGTCTTATGTGTAGAGTTCAAATTCCAGGAAACCCTGTGTTATTGAGTGCCTGGGTAGTAATGATGAACCAGAGTCATCAACGAGATTAGATGATAAGGTATCTGGAAAGAAAATGAAAGGCAAAAACAAAACAAAAAAAAAAACAACCCCAAAAAATGCACTGTGACAACTGTATCACTTAGTAACTATGCTCTGATGCTTTCAAAGGGCCAAAAGTTCAGACATAGTGAAACAGTTTCCCTCAATCAGCTAAAATAAACAAATTAGTCTGCCAGTGACACAAAGGATAACCTCTCATCCAAATTTACAGTAGACTAGCAAGAATGGAATGAAGTACATTAAATAACTAGCAGGAAGCCGCTATTTCTGCCCGTATTTATAAAGCACAGTCTCTGCTCTTTATACACTGATGTGACATTAGGGCAGGAAAGAGTAAAAGCATGGTTTATTGGAGACAACGAGAATATTTGATATTGCTAACAGTAAGTAGCACGGGGTCTGCAATACTGGCATTATGGGCTAGCTCTTCTCAGGTCAGGCTCACCACTGATGTTTTCTTTCTTTTCCCAAAAATGGAAAGCCCCTCCAGCTGCCACAGGAAAGATGAAAGAGGCATACACAGGGATAAAGATGTGCAGAACTAAAATCTAACAGGACCAAAAGAAAAGTCGTTCCAGGATAATGGGGAAGAACAGGCACTCCCAGAGTACACACAGCTCTTGCTGCATTTCTGTGATTTAAAAACTTGGAGGAATTGGAGTTGATAGATTTTTAGGAACAGAGTTGATGACACTTGGGCTTAAAATCTGAACTAGAAATAATGTTAGCGCGAAAAAGACTGAAAACTCTGCGCTGTAGATATTCAAAGCCTGGCCCTAAGCAATCAATCATTTCTACACAGATGGCAAGAGCAGAGGCAGATCACGGAGGCTGAAACATGAAGAAGCAACACCTGGACTAGTTATTATGGTCAGCACTAAATGAAAGAACAGACTTCCCTCCTGGTCTTTCTAGACCACGGTTGTACTTTTCCTGTAGTGAGGAATGATGAAACGTTAATACCAGCCACAATTACCCAACAGATTCAACAATGTTTATTAGGCCAGGAACTGATCTAGGTTCTGGGGATGCAGCAGGGAACAACATAGCTAAAATTATCCCCACTCTTCTGCGGCTTAGATTCTAGTGGGGGAATCAAACAAACTAAAGCAAATCATTTAGCGTATTTAGAGATCCCATGGTTGACAAGTGCTATGGAAAAAAAGAAAGCAGAACATAAGAATGGGAAGTAGGGGCAAGATGCCAGGGTCAAGTGAGCATCTCACAGACCTGGCAGAGAAGGCATACCTGCAACAGAGACACAGGAGCGAGTCATGAAGGAACCGTAGGGGAGAGGTGACAACAACTGAAGAGAGAATGCTCAGGCCTGACGGGATGGCAAGGCAAAGCCCCATGCAGAGACCTGTGGGTTTTTAGAGGTGAGTGAAGGACTAGGCAGTATCTGTGTTCAAAAAGAAGGGGCCTGTGTGGCCAGATTCATCACAGGCCAGGACAGGATCCTGGCTTTCATGAGAGTGGGATGGAACATCACTGAGTGGAATTGATCAGATCCGACTTTAATAAGATCACTCTGGCCATTGTGTTGAGAACACACTGGAGAGGGGTGGGCAAAGACAAACAAACAAAAACAAAAAAACAAAAAAATGACTAATAACCAGTCAGGAGGCTGTAATTACAATCCAGGCACAAGACACGTTGACTTGGATGAAACAGTGATGGCAGAAGTCATGTGACATAGTAGAATTCTGATATATTTTAAGAAAAGAGATACTGTCTTAGGGGAGTAAATATACAGTGAAAAAGAGGAAGAAAGATTCTGGCTTTAAGAACTGCAAAAACAGAAACTTTTAATGCAGAAGATAAGGTTTGAGAGGGAAAAAAAATCAAGAATTAAGTTTAGACATAACTTTAATATGGTTTTTGGACATCCAAAGAGCTATGTTGAGAGTACCTGTGTGGCTCAGTCGTTGAGCGTCTGCCTTCGGCTTGGGTCATGATCCCAGGGTCCTGCTGGGATCAAGCCCCGCATTGGGCTCCCTGCCCAGCAGGAAGTCTGATTCTCCCTCTCCTTCTGCCCCTGTCCCCCACCCCAACTCCTCCATGTGCTCTCTCTAATAAATAAAAATTTTTTTAAATAAAAGAGCTATGTTGAGCTGCATACATATATATAGATAGATAGATATAGATATAGATATAAATATAGATATATAAAATTAGATATATACGAGGCTGGGCCTGTCTTGATTAAAGATACAAATTTCAGAATTAGCATAGATTTTAGAGGCAGGAAACTGGATAAAATAGCAGATGTCCAACAATCAAACCCTGGGACTCTCCAAAATCTCCAGATTGGGGAGCTCCTAATCCTCCCCCTAATCTGCCCCCCAATCACTCCCCAAAAAGTAAGAAAGAATAACTAGTGAGAGTGGAGGAAAACCAGGCCACTGTTCTTCTGAAGTCAAGTGATAAAACATTCCCTAGGTAAGAGTATGACCCACTGTGACAAATGTACTAATAGCTAATTCACTAGCACTCACTAAAATGAGTACTAAGAATTGGTTATTGTTTTAATAACATAAATCTCAATGGTGACTGGGGAAAGTTTCAGTAATGGGGTGAGGGAGAACTATGACATGAGTGCATTCAAAATGAAACAGGAGTGGAAAGAAATCGAAGACAGGCTGTGGACAATTCCACTGAAGAGTAACAGAAAGCAGAGAAAGTGGCAATTCATGAAAATCAAGAAATTTAAGTTTTACCTTTTTTTGATGGAAAACATAAATATAGGTCTATATGCTTATGGGAATAATCCACTAAGCATAGGGATTAAAAGCTGCCCTAGAGAGAGGGCCAAATTTCTGGAGTGATGCCCTTGAAAAGCTGGAGGGAGGGATGAGACAGTGTGATGCAATGGAGTGAAATATGCGCATGCTCTCTTTGGCTCTAGACAGACCCACAGCTTAAGTTTAGTTTAAGCTTAATTTAAGTTTAAATTAAAATAAAACATACGGGGGGCACCTGGGTGGCTCAGTGGGTTAAAGCCTCTGCCTTCTGCTCGGGTCCTGATCCCAGGGTCCTGGGATCGAGCCCCGCATCGGGCTCTCTGCTCAGCGGGGAGCCTGCTTCCTCTTCTCCCTCTCTCTGCCTGCCTCTCAGCCTACTTGTGATTTCTATCTGTCAAATAAATAAATAAAATCTTTAAAAAAAATAAAACAAACTATCCACAGGGATAGTTCATACAGAGAACAGTTTCATGGATTCACATAATTGTCAAGTTTGGGTAAATCCAAGTTAAATTTTATATTCTCAAGTGATAAACTAGGCCAGTAGCTCACAGAAGTCTACCCTTAAAAAGGCTAATTATTTTTTAGATGTGCCATTCATTACACATACACTGTATAAAATAAGTATATTAAATATTATTATGCCAGGGCTGCTGGCAATCTAAAAGGTATGTGATACTGGCTTCCACCTTCAAATTTATATCAGAAAGCAAGCAACTCTCTTAGGTCCCTGCTAATATCAAATTCCTAGATATTAGAACTTCAAGGCTTATGAGAAATGGCAGTTATTAAAACTATAACCCTTCTGATAGTATTCAGTAGTGAAAAGCATTGATAGGAGATCTAGATCATTTCCAGGGAGCACATTTTAACAAACATCTTGATCATCATCAGGTCATATCATCAACTAAAACTGTATTCTTTTTTTTTTTTTTTTTTTTTAAATTAGGGTTATGGGGATACGGTGCAACTCTCTTTATTTTATTTTTTTAAGATTTTTTTATTTATTTATTTGACAGACAGAGATTACAAGTAGGCAGAGAGGCAGGCAGAGAGAGAGAGGAGGAAGCAGGCTCCCCGCTGAGCAGAGAGTCCGATGAGGGGCTCGATCCCAGGACCCTGGGATCATGACCTGAGCGGAAGGCAGAGGCTTTAACCCACTGAGCCACCCAGGTGCCCCAAAACTGTATTCTTTAATAGTTAGAATTTTACAAAGTACCTCAGCTTATTTACTCAGAGGGACTTTATTGTTTTAGAAAGTACACTCTATATATTTTAATCTTGTCCTTATTTCCAAGCTTTATTGTGTCAAAATAACTCTCTCTGACATGCAATGTGAGGCTTTCAGATAAAATTAGAACTGAAGGAGACGAGAAGCACAAGGACGGAAGAATGAAGTGCTCTTTCCATAAAGAATGCTTCCTCAAACATTGTGGAGGAAAAAATATGTATCTATATTGCTTCTGCTTTAACTTTTCACCTTGATACATTTATCCAAGAATAATGAGCAGTACAGTCCTTATTTCCAAGATCCTTAATACTGCAGGTGATTTGGCACATGCTTATTCCTTTGAAAAATCCTATCACCGTAGAATAACTAAAGCAGTTGCGAAATACTAACATCTTTTTATTTCATTTAGCTGTATGTATAAGACTGGGGAAATAGGATAAAATAAATGAAAAAAGCTAAGAGACTTGCTTTCTAAAATGGCAAATAACAAGACAAGCCAATAAATGCTAATTTAAACATTAAACTGAATAGAATATATTTCGCAGCATTCAGCTAGTCTTTTGAATTTCTAAGTCTCCTTTCTTTTGCCTTAAAATTTACAGTTGACTCATTTGCCATATAGTTATCCTCCCTGATTGTCAACGTGCATCTGTAGACTTAGTGAAACTCAGAAAATATTTATGTTTAAAGAAATAGGCATTTAGGGACGCCTGGGTGGCTCAGTTGGTTAAGCAGCTGCCTTCGGCTCAGGTCATGATCCCAGTGTCCTGGGATCGAGTCCCACATCGGGCTCCTTGCTCATCGGGGAGCCTGCTTCTCCCTCTGCCTCTGCCTGCCATTCTATCTGCCTGTGCTTGCTCTCTCTCCCTCTCTCTCTCTGACAAAAAAATAAAAAAAAACTTAAAAAAAAAAAAAAAAAAAAAAAAAGAAATAGGCATTTAGACCTAAAAAAACTTTAAAACTTCAGGGTACAAGAGAATCTTGATTGTCAACTACTAAGAAGCCAAATAAGTAGTATTCAACGAACAGAGGAAAATGGTAATCTACTGAAAAAGTAGTGAGTAATGCCTATGTGTGCAGGTCCAGCTGGTGAGCTGTGAGCACACTGCAGGGTGTTCTAGAGTCAGTTTTCATTCTTTATTGAGCATAGAAGCCAGCCCCAATTTTGTTAGTATCCTGAGCACTTCTACTACAGTATTCTTTTACACTGACCAGGTGGAGTAGTGGTGGCGGAGTGTGTGCATGTACATGTGTGTATGGTGGGGGGAACCTCACCTGGACAAACATGCTTGCCAGCCCTGCAAAACCCCTAAACTGCTGAATGCCATGGGAGAAAGTTCACACAATTTCATACACTGGTGCTGCCTTTATTATATACTAACTTTCCAAACTCAACTAGGTTCTCAGCAAGTACCCACAATTCTCCTAATGTCAGTATTTTCTCCCATTCTTCTTAGCACATTATTTTCCAATGTCTCCATTCCTCTCAAACTTATAAACCTGTGGCCACCTGATTTATTTCCAGAAAATAATCTTATTTCCAATTTTCCTTTTAAAAGGGCAATCTAAAAATAACATCCCCCAAAACTTACCCAAATCCAACAAATGTGCCAATAGACACAACTATCCTTTCTTTTTCATTTATTTTTTCACACTACATTGAGTGGCCCTCTTCAATTTTCAGTAGAACTTTTTATTAGACTTGGGATTTCCTCCATTCTAGAACTTCTGAGATCTTATCAACTGATTATTTCCTTATCTCTTTTTCATTAATATCTCTCTCTCAACTGGTGTTTTTCTATCTCTGTATTCTCCCATCTTAAAGCAAAAACCAAGTTCAAATCACCTTATTGGATTTTAATATTCTGATTTAAAGCATGAGGTGATATGACTAAGTAATTACTCCATTTTCTCTAGCACTTCCATTCTATTAATTAAAAGACCTATTGACTTTGAGATAATAAAGTTTCCTTTACTATATTTTAACATCTGAAATGATTCTAAATGAAATAAAGAAGTGGCCATAATTATCTTTAATACCCTATCTTTGCTGTGTCCTCTACCCCATTCAAAGTCCTTAGCTCCTGACTTTTCTACATAAACATTGTCACCTTTCATCTCACTTCATCAGGGTATTCTCTAGGTTCAGAGAAAAAAAAAGATGAGTATTGTCATGTAAAAATTAGGGTATTATATTCAATAACTTTAATAATTCTTTTGGTTTTGAAATAATATTATTTCATTGAATTATCCCAATTCAATGCACAATTCTTTATAATGTTCCTTAGTAAGCAAAATGAACTGGAGAATTTTGACCAATATTATGTGGATGGTAGAAAATAATTTATTTTTTCACAACTCATTTATACCACCTAAGACAAAGTACTATATTGATATAGTATCATAATCTATGATACTATAAAAACAATTTATTGGTATACACATACTTACAAAGACACATATGTGCACACCCACATGCACACACACACACAAACATGTTCATTACTATTAAACAACCAAAAAAGTATATAATAAAATTCACTGGACTACTGAGCATATATCGGATATCCTAGGGAACTAGAATCTTATGTTAGAGAGTAGAAAAGGATGTAAAGGAAAGAAATGTCCCCACATGCTTAGGTGTGTAAGAATTCAAAGGTTCTTCAACAGGAATATGATGGTTCACCTTGTATTCCATTCAATTATCAACATCATCCTCCTTTCAATGCAGAGCCACAGAAAAGTACTGTTCTCACCTTAGGATCAAAGACCTTCCCTAACATCCTCTTTGACCTTAACAATACAATTACTTAAAATGCTTGCATATATACATGTAAGCATAAATACAATGACAAGCTTTTCCTTCACAAAGAGATTTAGGAACATGAAAACCTTAAACATGGATAATGTATTCCTGCAAAAATAATGCTCTGCTTCCAAGTTTCCAATGTCTGTATGTATTTAAAATCTAGCCAAGAAAGTGAGTTTAAAAATACAATATAAATACTATTGGTTGCATTCACAAAATGTTGATTTTAGTATTTCTCTAGGCATTCTATTTACTATGAATAAATTTTTGGCATCATACCTTGAATTATGTCTGTAAATTAATGGTTAAAGCAATATGTAAAACCTAATTATTCTCAAGAGGTCCATTACTAGATGAAACTCACTTTTTACCCTAGAGGGTAAAATATTAAAAGTAAAGTATTTTAATTAGGAGATAGGTACTACTTAGAATTTCACCTTTCTGCTGATGTTAGACACTACCACGAAAAGCCAATTTAAAGTTTCTTTTAACACTACCCATTTGTCAATGCAGACATGTGGGAGTTTGTTTCCAGTTAAGAGGTTTCTGAGGCTGTCTGTGTACTTATTACTTTTACCCACCAAGATTATCTGTACTACAAGTACCTCAAGTAATATAAAAGTTAATGTGCTTCAACTCAAATATAGTAGAAATCTGTGTCCAAATTACTATGCAATAAAATTACAGTTTTCAAGCTATATTTAAAATGAAAAACAAATCTTTCCCAAATAAAAAACAATTACAATGTGATATTGTGATTAATGAGAACTATGTATTTGGTATTCATCCCAGTTTCTGCAAAGAGTTCCTAAAACCCTTGGAATTTCCCAAGTGATAAAAACAACAAAGATGTCTTGGTATTCCTAACAAGCCCCCCTCAACCACAACTGAGTTTATGTAAATGAGATGACTTTTGGAAGACACCTAAGGATAAACTTTCAGTAGAACCAACTTTCAGTCTCATCCACCTGGTATCTGGAGAGGGAGAAGGGCTGAAGGCTGAATCAATCACCAAAGGCCAGTGATTAATCAATCATGCCTATGTAACAAGGTTTCCATTAAAATCCTACTGGACGAGGTTTGGAGAACTTCAAGGTTGGTAAATGTGGAGATTCTGAGAGTGTCTTGGCAAAGAGCATGGAAGCTCCTTGCTCCTTCCCACTTCTTGCTGTGTGCATCTCTTCCATCTGGCTGTTCCTGAACTATATTCTTTTATAACAAACTGCTAACCTAGGAAGTGAACTGGTTTCCTTTGAGCGAATTAGCAAATAAATCAAACCCAAGAGGGGAGTTGTAGGAACCTCCAGATTCAAGCTAGTTGGTCAGAAGCACAGGCAACTGACTGCCTGGGCTTGTGACTGGTATCTAAATTGGGGCCATCTCATGGAACTGAACCCTTAATCTGTGGAATCTGACATTCTCCATGTAGATAGTACCAGAATTATGTTAAATTTGTGAGACACCTTGTCAATGTCCACTGAGAACTGGAGAATTGTTTGGTGGCATAGAAAAAACATTATAATTGGTGGAGAATTGGAATACGGCAAATTCTTACATGCAAAATTACTAAAGGTCAGTATGCTATGGTTGACTTCTGAACTCAGGGTAGGGTTGTTGTATTCCTTTCTCATTTACAATCATCTTGTTTCTTTCACCCACACATCCTGATCTACACTACAATGTGGTACCATTTCTGAAAATTCCTTACTTACTTATAATCTCAGTTAGAAAACTATTACAATAATATAATTTGAAAGTACTCTTCCTTGACTATGTAGAAATCTATGTTATGCAGCTCCACGAATACAGGCAATATACATATAATAAATTTCAAGGTTGTTAAATTCTTGTTCCTGTACAGGAATACATGTTGTAAGGGAGGCATAGAAAATTAGTATAGTATTAGAGAAATACACCAGGAGAAAAAAATTGGGAGAATTCTCTTTAAGACATTCTTTATCTTTTAATAATTTTAATGAGTTATAATCCCCAAACCATAACATTCTCCCTATTAAAAAATTATAATTCATTTGTATAGAGTTGTGCAAACATCACCACTGTCTAATTTTATTATATTGCATAAAGCCTTAAAGAAACACAATGTTGATTAGCAATCACACCTGTTCTCCCCTCCTCCATCCCCTGGTGAGCACTCATCTACTTTCTGACTCTATGGATTTGCCTGTTCTGGACATTCTATAGAAAGGGAATAATGCTCTTCTGTTGAATGCATTATTGCACTTACTGTAATATTTTCATAGTTCATCCATGTTGTAATATATATCATTATTTCAATCTTTTTTATTATCAGTAGTCTTCATTTTATAGATTTACCACATTTTGTTTATCCCTTTATGAACTGATGGGTATTTGGGTTCTTTCTACCTTTTGACTATTATGAATAATGTAAGCATTTGTGTACAAGTTTGTAGGTGGACATATGTTTCCATTTTTCTCAGTATATCCCCTAAGAGTGGGATTTCTGGCTCACATAGTAACAGTGTTTAACATTTGAGGATTGCTTTCAAAAGTGACTGCACCATTTTAAAATCCCACCAGCAGAACATGAAGGGTTCTTCCATATCCTCACCAATTCTCATTATTACCTTTCTTTCTGATCATAGCTAACCTACAGTACAGTATTATAAATGTATTTTCTCTTCCTTATTATTTTCTTAATAACATTTTCTTTTTCCTAGCTTCCTTTATTGTAAGAATACTGTATATAATACATGTAACATACAAAATATGTAGTAACAGTCTTATGGTCAATAATAGGTTATTGGGGCACCTGGGTGGCTCAGTGGGTTAAAGCCTCTGCCTTCAGCTCAGGTCATGATCCCAGGATCCTGGGATCAAGCCCCGCATCAGGCTCTCTGCTCAACAGGGAAGCTGCTTCCCCCTCTCTCTCTGCCTGCCTCTCTGCCTACTTGTGATCTCTGTCAAGTAAATAAATAAAATCTTTTTAAAAAATAGGCTATTAATAGTTAAGCTCTGGGGAAGTCAAAAGTTATACATGGATTTCAACTGCAAGGGAGGTTGTGCCTCTAACCCCCACACTGGCTAAGGGTCGACTGAATATAGTCATTCTAGCAAAAAAGTTTGTCAATTTTTTTGGTATTTTAAAAGAACCATTTTTAAGTCCACTGATTTTTTTTCTACTTTTTTTATTTTCCATTTTATTAATTTTTGTTCTCATCTTCTTATTCTTGACTTCTGTATACTTAGCCTTTTTTCCCAGCTTTTGATGAGATAGACTAGGTCATTCAAGATTTTTTTTTTTTTAATATAAGCACTAATCTATATAATTCTCTCTAAGCACCGTTTTAACTAAATATATATATATACATATATCAGTAAGTTTTGGTATGCTGTGTCTTCAGTTACTTTCATCTCAAGTATATTCTAATTGCCAGTGTGATTTATTCATCGACCAATCGGTTATTTACAAGGATTTAGCTTAATTTCCATGTATTTGTGAATTTTCCAGTTTTTCTTCTGATACTGATTTTATTTTTTTTTTAAGATTTTATTTATTTATTTGAAAGATAGGGACAGAGAGAAAGAGAGAACACAAGCAGCGGGGAGAGGCAGAGGGAGAAGCAGGCTCCCTGCTGAGTGGGAAGCCTAACATGGGGCTCCATCCCAGTACCCTGATCATGACCTGAGCCCAAGGCAGACGCTAAACCCATTGGACACCCAGGCACCACCTAATACGGATTTTAATTACATGATCTAAGAACATGCTTAGCATGACTTCAATATCTTTAAATTTATTAAGGCTTGTTTTATAGCTTAATACATAGTCTATCCTGGACAATGTCCCAAGGGCTCTTGAGAAACACATGTACTCTGCTGTTGTTCAATGGAATGTTCTATAGGTGTTTGTTAAATCTAGATGGCGTTGTTCAAGGTTCCTCTTTCCTTATTGATTTCCTTTCTGGATGTCTTATCCATTATTAAATGTATTATCTGATAAGAAGTTAAAGTCTCCAACTATTATTTTTGATTATTTTTGAATTGTCTTTTTATTCCATCCTGGTACTTCTTGCTTCATATCTTTTGAAGCTCTGTTATTAGGCATACACATACACACACACACACACACACACACACACACACACACACACACACATATGACTGGATTAAGTCTGTATATATCTGAAACAGATTGTTAGCCTCAGAGCAACTAAAGAAATTGACCCAAAAGTGTAGTGAAAAATAAAGAATCAAAACTATATATATATGTTATATAGTCCTCACTGATTTACCTTTTATTATTATAAAAATATTGCTCTTAACCTCTAGCAACAAATATAAGTTTTAAAATGCATGTTGTCTGGGGCACCGGGCTTGCTCAGTCAGTTAATGTTTAACTCTTGATCTCAGCTCAGGTCTTAATCAGGGCCAAGAGTTCGTGCCTAGTACGGATCCCATTTAAAAAATATTTAAAAATGAAATGAGATGAAATAAATAAAATAAAATAATAAAATAAAATACATATTCTCTGACAGCAGGATAGCCACTCCATTTGTTAAAAGATCTCTTTTATCTCCTTCCAGGGTTTTACTTTCAGACTCTCTTTCAGTTTCTTTGACTCTAAAGTGTGCCTCCTGTGGACAGCACATAGTTGGATTTTTTTCTTACCAATCAGACTAGATCTGCCTTTTGATTATATTTGAGTGGATTAATTCATTCATATTTAATGTTATTATTTCTATAGTTAGGTTTTTATTTTCCGTTATACTTTGGCTTTTTTATCCATCATATATTTTTTATACCACTATTCTTCTCTTTCTTATTTTTCATTGAATGAATATTTTTATTATATAGTTTTGATTCTTTATGTATTTTTCACTACACTTTTGGGTCAATTTCTTTAGTTGCTCTGAGGCTAACAGTACAGATTTTGTTAACAAAATCTGTTTCAGATATATACAGACTTAATCCAGTCATATATGTAAATGTGACTCCTAACTGGCTCTGTTTCCTGTGGATTCACATTATTGTCTAGTATTATATCCTTAACTCTAATAAGCTTTGTTACCACCCACATCCTAGTGGTGTTATAGTCAGTTATATTCGTACGTGTTACAGTCCCAAAAATACAATGCTATACATCAGGCAACAGAGAAAAGGAGAATAAATCTACAATTAATTATACTCTCTTTTAACTGCATTATTACTTTAACATTATGCTTTAATATTTTTTGTTTAGATTAAAACGACTTTATGGGATCACTTGTTTTCAGTCTGAGGAACTTCAACATTTTTTTGAAGGCAAGTCTAGAAGCAATAATTTCTCTCAGGTTTTGCTTTGGATATGCTTTTATTTTCTCTTAACTTTTAAATACATTTTTAGTGGATATAAGATTCTTGTTTTACAGGTTGTTGTTGTTGTTGTTTTCCTTTTGGCACCTTAGTATGTCATTTTACTGACTTCTGGACTAAATTGTTTCTGACAAGAAGTTTGCAATTAATTTTATTGGCATTCTTTTATGCATGAGGAGTTATTTTTCTCTTGCTGCTTTTAAGATCATATCTTCATCTTTGGCTTTCAGTATACACTATATTTCTATGATGTGTCCGGGTTTGAGAGTCTTTGTCTTTAGGCTAATTAGAGTATACTCGGCTTCTCCAAAATCTAGATTCACTTTGTTTCATCATATTTAGGAAATTTTCCACTATTATTACTTCAAATATTTTTTCTACTTTCTTTTTCCCTACTTTCTTTTTCCCTACTTACTCTGTTACTCCCATTATTCATGTGTTGGTTATTCCGTGAAGCTCTCTGTTGATTTTTCTTCATTTCTTTTATGCTGTTCAGGTTACACAGTCTCTACTGATCTATCTTTAAGTTTACTTTCTTCTGCCAGCTCAAATCTACTGATGGACCCATCTATTGAATTTTTATTTCAATTACTGCTTAGTTTCATTTCAACTTACTGATCACTGATTTCAATTACTCCAAATTCAGAACTTTCATTTGGTTCTTTTTTATAATATTATCACTGTATTTTTACTGCCTGTTTGATGACACACTGTCATCATAGCTTCCTTTACTTTTCTATGTATCACTGGCATTGGTTCTTTAAACATACCAATACTTGCTGATTTGAAGTCTTTTTCTGTGAAATCTGACATCTGAGCCTCTCCAAACAGTTTCTATTTTTTCATCCCATATATAGGTCATTTTTTCCTGTTTTTTTTTTAATGTCCTTATTTTTTGTTGAAAAACAGACATTTTAGATAATAATGTAACAATTATGATTACTGATACTTAACCCTATTTCCCCAAATCTTATTGCAGCTTTTGCTTTCTCGTTTGTCTCATTAGTTGGCTAGACTATTTTACTGATGTCTCTCCCTTTCCATGTGCCTTCTCTGGTGTCACTTCTCAGAAGTCACTGCCTTGAGCCTGTGTGCAGTCACCCTGGAATGACAGAGGTTTTCAAGAGCTCTTTTGATGGTCTCTTTCCTTGATCTCTCTGTTAAGCTGTCTACATCTGTTTATATCACGCTTAGCTATAAGCTCCCATTAATTTCAGGCTCATTGCTTTATTATATTCAAAAGTGCCCTGAGCTGAAATTGTTCCACAAAAATGATCCAGTTAAATTTAGGTCCCTTTGCAGACTTAGGGGACAGAACTCATGGTTTGTTCCAGCCCCAGGAAGGTTCTTCTTAACTGTATCTGTTCTTGTTCGTCTCTAAACTTTATTTTCTCTGTTAAAGTTTTAGATAGAACAAGATTTAGCTTGTTGCTCTCAAAGAACTACCAGTATCCTCCTAATTGCTTATAAACAAAATTTTCATTGTTTTCAGTAGCACTTTTAGGCTTAAAATTCCCACACCTGCTTCCAAATAAAATCATTTCCCTTTGGGAAATCTTAGGAGCACTGCGTCTGAAAGTCTGCCTCTCCTCTTGGGAAAACCTTCTATGTTACTGTTCCATAATTCAAGTCAAAAACTAGAAGCCCACTTCTAGAATTACAGCTGTTTTATGATCAGGAGCTGGGTAGAACAAGAAGCTCTAATCTTCTCTAATGCTTGCCTTTCCTTGCAATGAACCTCTATGTTTAAGCCAGGACTAAGGAAATTGCAATCCCAGTATTTTGGACCAGCAGCATCTTTGAGAGTTTCTACCTTACAAATGGGAGATAGGTAGGTGAATTGAGCCCCCGACCTCCCAGTTTTTCTTGCCTGGAATGGAACTTCTGGAACATGGAGCTGAGTAAGATGAGAAAAGTTGATGACCTGCCCCTCCAGAGGAGATTATGTAGCCCCATATTGAGAACTGGATGGAAAGGGTGGCCTGTACCTTGGCTGCACTTGATCAGGAAAAAGCATTTGTCATACTGAGTCAAACTGGGGAGAGTTGGTTGTGACTCAAACACAGATTGTCAGTATTCTTACAGAGATTTAATAAATTCCTTGAATAAATGTTTCTTTATTTGCTGTAGGCCACTGAATTTCCACAGACTTTAAATCATTGTTGGTTCGTTTTACAATTTTAACTATTATGACTGTTGCTCTGAGGGCTATGGAGCTCCTTAAATTAACATTCTGGAAGTCATTCTCCTAATCCATTCTTATTATCGTATTTTTTTTATACATCCTCTTAAATTTCATGTCTTCCATGAAATATCTTCATCTATTTTCTTTTCATTCTATATATTCATCATCTGCATAGGGACAACTCCCAGCTTCTCTTCTGAGGTCCTATATGGCACTTCAATTCGATTAGTCCTCATGAATACCGACATGTTATCCAAATTCAACATCCCCCAAATAGAACTTATCATATTGTCCCAAACATAACCCATTTTTCCCCAATATCAGCTGAAGCCAACCCAATTCCCTTACTTCAGGTAAAAATTTTGGTCTAACCTTGAATTTTAATTGGCAACAACCATTACGGAAGACTTCTTCATCCCCAGTGTCCACGAGTTTATTATTTAATCTGGGCTATACTGAGTATGCACCATACTGAAAATCCTATTCTGATGAAAGCTGCTGTGCATTAAATTGTTAAGTGTTAATTATGTACAGTGACCATGATTTGATACATGTAATATATTCAGCTTATCTACAACTGGTTTAATCAAGGATCAGCTTCTTACCCACATTTAGACCAGTTATATGTTGAAGGGATCTGTTATGCTCTGAACGTGTTTCCCAAAATTTAATGTTGAAATCCTAATGCCTAATGTGATGTTATTAGAAGGTGGGACCTTTGGGAAGTGATTAGGTCATGAGGAAGAAGACTTCATGAATGAGAATAGTGTCCTTCAAAAGAAGCCTGAGAGAGAGCCCTCACCCCTTCCACCATGTGAGGACACAGTGAGAAGACAGCTGTCTGTACCCTAGAAACAAGACTTCACCAGAACCTGAACATGCTGGTATACTGATCTTAGGACTTTTAGCCTCCAGACCTACGAAGAAAAAAATTCTGTAATGTGTAAGCCACCCAGTCTATGACCACTGGCCCCATCAAGCTCTAAGTTTAAAACTGCAACTTTTCCACATTTTATGAAATGGTCTTTAAGTATTTCAGCAATAATCTTGCATTATATCTGTTTTGAGAAACAAGCCAGCTCTGTACACTTCAAAACTTACAAGAGTTAAGAAATCCAATACTGTTAAGCCAGTTCATAAAAATGCAAAAAAAAAAAAATTGTAGAGATATAAAAACCAAAATCTGTTGTATAATAATCTCATATTATTCCTTATATTATAATAAGGTAAATGAATTATTTTCCTTGTAAAGGTAAATTTCTCATTTTATCTAACAAAGTAAGATTGAAAACATGTTTTAAAAACCATCAGTGGAAAGATACAAATGCTTTGAAGGAATAAATAAAATACTAGAATAGGTTCACAATCCATTTGAAGAAGTACTTCCACATGGATGTAGAGGGTAAGGAATTGTTTAAGAAAATATCAGCACCTACTCTACTTACACTATCATTAAAATATTTACATAGGTTTTGTTCAGTTATAAACATTTGACCTTTTACTAGTTTTTACTTTGTATGAATACATTATTCTCCTTATGTACATATTATTACTTGTATTATTTTGTTAATGTATTTGCAAAAATATTTTTAAATAAAGTATTTTTGGAACTTAAAATTTGTTTTGTATTTTGTATTTTGTCACAGCAGCCCAAAGGACTTAGATGAGCATTTCAATTATAATTTTTTTTTTAAAGATTTTATTTAGTTATTTGACAGACAGAGATCACAAGTAGGCAGAGAGGCAGGCAGAGAGAGAGAGAGAGGAAGGGAAGCAGGCTCTCCGCTGAGCAGAGAGCCCGATGCGGGGCTCGATCCCAGGACCCCGAGACCATGACCTGAGCCGAAGGCAGAGGCTTAACCCACTGAGCCACCCAGGCGCCCCTTAGATGAGCATTTCACCTACACTCGAAAACCTCATTATCTGAAGACTAGCTAAACCAATTAGATCCTTAGGAAAATGGAAATATAATATATAAAGTGCTAACTGACATGAAAGACTCAGATTATCACAGTCTCCCTGTTGATCTGACCAGCTTGTCTTTCATTCCACCTTCTATTTTATGTAGAATACTAATGCTAGAAAATTATGTCTGTAGATCTGAAGATCAACCTTGCAACCTTTACTTAGAACATTCTTGGGATATATTATAATATAAAATAGTATTGTAGAACTGAAGTCAACATATCATTCACTTCAGTAAATGTAAATGATCCTAATCACTGATTTTTTTTAAAAATTAACACTTCTCTACAGAGCTCACCTCACATAGTTCTTTGTCATTACAATGAATTATTTGACTTTTTTTAATAAGTAGAATTTTATGAGACCTCTCACAAAAATTCTTCTTATAAAATAGGAAGATCATAACAGATATACTAGCACAAATTTAGATCATTATCATCTGGAAAAAATGTCAAATAAAATGTTTATAAAATCAAAAGTTTAAAAACTGATCAAGTGAAATTGTGGTCACCTATAAGAAACTAACACCACCAAGAGCTAAAGAAAAGCATGCCACCTGCTGAATTATCTGAAAGTGCTGATTTGATCGTCAAAACTTGTATTGCCATAGACTAAATACGAGTCTTCTTTTAACCATTTTTACAGTATAGTGATTTCTATGAAATACTTTGTCATTAATTCCCTCAACTTGTTAGTCAAAGAAAAAAAATATTTTCACCTCTAAATAAAAGTCTAATCTACCCTAAGAAAATTCTATAACAAGTTACATTGATATTCTCCAGGAAGATAATAAGAAGTAGGACTTCAATATTTATCTTAATAAAATAAAAGCATTATGTTTGCTTCCACTTTTATAGCCCTTGCAGTATTTTTTAACTGTCATTTTGTACCTCTGTAACCTTGCTTCCCAAGTCCTGATACTGAAACTTCAACTTCCTTAGGAATCTAATCCTGGCTACCAGTGAAAGCTGATTAATCAGGATTCAATTAAAAATGTCTCTGAGGGGCGCCTGGGTGGCTCAGTGGGTTAAAGCCTCTGCCTTCGGCTCAGGTCATGGTCCCAGGGTCCTGGGATAGAGCCCCATGTCAGGCTCTCTGCTCAGCAGGGAGCCTGCTTCCCTTCCTCTCTCTCTGCCTGCCTCTCTGCCTACTTGTGATCTCTATCTGTCAAATGAATAAATAAAATCTTTAAAAAAAAATTTTTAAAAAAATTTTAAAAAAATGTCTTTGAGATAATTTTCCTTCTGGAAATTGATAAAGCAGAGGATAGAAAGCGTACCCCAAGAGAAGAACAGATTGCTGTGTTACAGATGCTTAAGAAATTAACATTACAGAAGCAACTTACCTTTCATGACACATCTCCAGCCAAAATTTTTAATGGTATTACGTGGGAAGTTTGCCATTTCATTAATGAAATCAGCAAGGCAGAAATTCTTAAAGCTGTACAACACTTAACACGGTAATCTCTTCCTATTACAAAGTGTCAATTCTTCAATTTACTTCCCATAGAATGTAGTGATGGTTTTGGGGGGGGGAATAAGCTATGGCTTTAGGTCTGAGACATTAAGAAAATTTTCATACCTCATCATTCATTTAATGCTATTGGACATAATTTACACTTGATCTTCCTCCAACCTAAGAGAAAAATACTATTTACAAATAACAAAAACAAAAGCTGGTCACAGCATGAATTATATTTTTAAATATTTGTGCTTTATTTCAAGTTAATGTGTTTTTAAATCTACAACTTAGAAGCTACAATTGCCCTCCAAGGAAACTTGCAGTCAAGAGAGTGAGAAAAAATGGTACATATGGAAGAAAACAAGACAGAACTATGCCTCCTCTAAATAGACAGAATTTGTACATGCCCAAAAGTTAAATCCTAGGAGGACCTCATGGCAACAGTCTTCCCCACTCATCTGACCATGATGAAATACTCCCTTGAATACAACTAAACATGAATTTTGAAATCTAGAGTATTTCATTTCTGCATACTGTAGAGAGAACACAAGGAAATGGGAGTATGCTAGCATACTATGCTAGCAGTGTTTTTTTCTACATCTCTCTCCTGCAAACCTTAAAAATACAGGACACAGAGATAGCGTAATCCTGGTGACCTCAGTGGGTGTTGCTGACTGCTTCCCTGTGACAAGGTCAGTGTGGGTTTTTACCAGATAAGGTAGGGGCAGAAAAGCAGGAACAATAAGTTGTTGGCAACCTCAACACTACACTTACGTGTCACCTTATTTGTGTTATCTCAAGTGGTTATTTAAGTTCTCATACCTCATAAACTTCTCAATAATAAAAAGCAAATGAAATTATTTATAAAATATTTAGAGATTAAAACTAGAGAATAAAGGGATCCTTAAACATATAGTTCATATGCTTTGTATTAAGTAACTAAATCTGGTCTTTTTATTGAACTCAGAATAAATAATACTATGCATATGGAGTCACACTAAATGTACAATTTAAAGAGAGGTTATTTAAATTTTGAATTCCAAGACACCTGACCTTTATATTTGATGTATGGGCAACTCTCTCTTCACAAAGATTAATCAGAAAGTTTCTATGTTAAATTTTTTCCCTTGACAGTTAGAGTTGAGTTTCCATAAAATATAATTATCCATCAAAGACCAGTTGCCAAGACTCAAAGTAATTGCATAACTGTGGAGCTATACTTGAAGTTTTATGGTCCAAGAAACCACTCAGTAAAAATCCTCCTATTCCTGCATCACCTCTTTGTTAAATATGAGAAGAACCTGTGGTTATGAAGGGTCACTAGACTTACTTCAGATAGCTTTTTAGCCTTTGAAAAAATTTCACCGAAAATATACAAAGCCCATATTATTTAATGCTTTTATAAAAGTAATAACTTTCTAACTCAACTGAATGGAATTTTATCAATTGAATGGTATTTTCTATCTCATGATTTAACACTAACTCTAAAGTATTCTGTCAACTGAATAATGTAGGAAACATCTGGACATTATATTACTAGATAACAGTCATTTGATTATTTTTCTAAAAATAAAACTAGATATGATTTAAAGTAGACTGGATTAAGTCATCATTTTTTTTAAGGTAAAGAAAAGGTAAGGTAAAATCCTTAGGCTTTTGTCAAGTGTATATAGTTCTACATTTAGAAACACACACTAATATACATATATACATATTTTTGTACTACATACAGTATCTGCATGTCCATATATTTATAAATCCACATTTTTCAGCTATCAGAATTTCTTACATATCTGCCTATTCACAAAACTTAAAACAGTGCCTAACAAAAAGCAAGAATGCAAAAAAATTTACCAAATGAATCAAAATTATTTGACTCCTGTTAAAACAGAAGACAACAGGTCCAAGGTGGAGTCACTTATGCTAAACCCACCATCAGCAAACCAACACTTAATGCCTAACCTTTCAACCTCCCAGGTATGCCACCTTAATCCATCAACATGGAATTACCTGGTCAAAATAAGGAGATTATATGCCTAACAGACCCTATCCAATCCCTTAAGAAAGGCGGCCTTGCCAAAAACAATGCATTCTTTGCTAATAATTTCCTTTTCCTGTTCCTTCTCCTCTTTAAAAGTCTTTCCTTTTCTATAGCTTCTCGGAGTTCCTCTCTATTGCTATGGGACACTGCCCAATTCATGAATCATTGGATAAAGCCAATTTGATCTTTAAATTTAAATGGGTGAATTTCTGTTATTGAGCAGATCTGGTAGCAGCAGGGCTAAAAGACAATTCCAGCAGCTTTGGGGACAACAAGAAACACAAGCCTGGTACAAACCTATTAGAGCTCTCTGCAGTTCTAAGGTCGGTTCTGGATTCCAAGTTCTACTCTCTTTGCATGGAGCTCCTGATCCAATTAGTTTTCTACAGTTTCCCCATTTGATTGAAATCCCTCCCCAAATCCTACTAAAAACAACCTAGAATTACAATGGCTGTTATGGGGAAGTTCCAGTTAAGACAGGCTCATTCATTTAAGAAGTGCAACTCAAAGTAAGGTTTCCAAAATTAAACAAACAGAATGTGGTACCTACTTTAACTGGTATGCAGAACCTTCCAAAAGGCTTCAAGATTCCAAAATAGCCTCATTAAAGACTCTACAAAAGGCTAATGAGAAATTGAAGACACAGAGGTACCCAAAACAAAAGATGATAAAACTAAGGTGATCCCATTCCCCTCTATCCTTCCTTACCTGTGTGAGTAACTCACATTTTACTAACTCTGTCCACTCTGAAGAGAATACTAATGCCTGTCCACTCTGAAAGGAATACTGAATTAAAGCAAAGCAATCCAGTGGGACATCTTGCTGGCTCAGTCAGTAGAGCATGTAACACTTGATCTCCAGGTCGTGAATTCAAGCCCCATATTGGCCAAAAGGCTTACTTTAAAGGAAAAAAAAAAAAAAAAAAAGCCACCCACCGTTGCAGGATTTCCTCCCTAGATATCTTTCACTCCTTGACCAAAGACTGAACTAAAGGTCACAATTAAAGGATTTTCTAAGCCAGCAGTGATCCCTAAATGTTTTTTTTTTTTAAATGTTAGAGTCCTAATTGGGACCCGTAACCACGGGTTACCAGATTTTTATCAGTTTGTGCACATGGCAGTAAGACCTGGTGAAGCCCAAAACTAGATTTGGAAGCAGAATAGCACAATCCCAAGAATGATTTTCCAGATTTTTTTTTTTTAAGATTTTATTTCTTTATTTGACAGAGAGAGAGAGATGGCAAGAGAAGGAACACAGCAGAGGGAGTGGGAGAGGGAGAAGCAGGCTCCCGTGGAGCAAGGAGCCCAATGTGGGGCTCGAACCCAGGACCCTGGGATCATGACTAGAGCCGAAGGTAGATGTTTAATGACTGAACCACCCAGGTGCCCCAAGATTCAAGATCTTGATTTCCAGCATGGTCTTCTAGTGGACAAGAAATAACTCACAATATAACAACTCATTTTTAATTTTTTTTAAAGATTATTTATTTATTTGAGAGAGAGAGAGAGAGGGGCAAGCAAGAGAGAACACAAGTTGCGGGGAGGGTAGAAGGAGAGGGAGAAGTAGGCTCCCCACTGAGCAGGGAGCTCCATGCAGGGCTCCACGTGGGGCTCCATCCCAGGACCCTAGAATCATGACCTCAGCTGAGGGCAAACACTTAACTGAGCCATCCAGGCGTCTCACAAATGATCTTTTAATAGCCATTCCTGGAGTCTTCCGTGCCACATTGATTGGTCTATTATTCAAACACACAAACAAAAGAAAGATGAATCTGTGGCAAACTTTAAAGCCCATTTGGAAGCTCTCTTCCTACAGCATTCTGAATTTCATAAGATAAATGAGGTCACTTAACCTGCTCTAGCTGCTCTATTTGTAAATGAACTATTTCCTGAGATTAGTGGGTTAATCAAAAGGCAGAAAATAGGATGGGGGCCACCAGCCTGACAGAACTCGTGACCATAGCAAAATACTTTGAAAAGACCTTGGAGCAAGACTACAAACAAAAATCTGTCAAGCTATTAGCTTTATAGCTATAACAACAGAAAGCCTTGCCAAATTCTAGTTGATACCAGAGCTATGTTTTCTACTTTAAATCCACCCTCACAGGACAACAAATCACTCAGAGTAAAAAAGAGGTTTCTGTAGTACGTGTATCTAATAAAATTCAGAGCAAGTTTCTATCTCAACCAGTACAAATGACTCTGAGAACTTTTACTGAAAAGCATTTTTTGCTGTGTGATACCACCTCAGTCAATCCATTAGCTCAAGATCTCCTCTCTAAATTAAAAAGGCTAGTACATTTTGCTTCCAGTGAAGACCTCACCTGAGAGTTTTCTGGCCAACTTAAACCTGACCTTTCATGTTACTTTGTCATCTGTCCTTGGTATAGAAGAAGAAGAAGTCCAACAAAAGTCCCCTAATTTCATTTAGATGCCTGAAATTCTGTGTGCTACTTCATATACTGACACTGGGAGAATAAAACGTGCAGATGGATGTGACTAAACGTCTTGATAAATTGGCTCAATATCCATTAAAGTCTGAGTCCACACAGGGCCTCACACCAATTAACATAAGACCTAGTCACTCCGGGGCTAATTATGCCCAGTACCAGCCGTTATAACATAGGGATCTTATCACCCAGAAACCTAATGGGAAGGGATGGTAATTTGTCCAGGACTTAAAGTTATTAATAAGATAGTTATTCTTCATTTCCCAGTTGTTCCAAAGCTGAAACCTTTTGTGATTGATCAATTCAACCTGAATCAAAATAATTCACTGTTCTGGACCTTTGCTCAGCTTTTTCCAAAATTCCTATTGACCACAGCCACAATATCAATTTGTATTTACTTGAAAGAATCAACAATACACCTGGACAGTCATGCCTTAATCATTCACCGAGATCCCTTCTTCTTTCTTCCAAGTACTCCACCAAGATTCAAGCACACTCCAGATCCTGGGAAAATTAACCCTTCCTCAAAATGTAGATGACTGCTTGCTGTGGTTGGTTACCAAATAGGTGCTCATAAAAGTTTCCATATTTGCAATTATCTCTAGATAGTATTCATGACCTAAGTCATAACCTGAATGCTAAAGGAACATTGTCTCCAAAAAGAATTAAGTTACCCCAAGGATTTCCTAGGCCCACTACTAAGTGAGAGCTTTGTGGACTTTGGGCTGACTATTACAGACCTAATTTTTCTCTTTTGGCTTCCTCAATCTATGAACTTCCTAAAATTTAGTCCTTGAAACGCTTCCTTGGAAAGATAAATATGAGCAGGCTTTCATACGACTAAGACTATAGAACCACACCTGCCTTAGAACTACCTAACCATTCAAAACATTTTCGTTTTATTTGTGCATGAACGAGATAGCCAGGCCCTGCGAATGCTCACATAACAACATGGCAATAAATATAGGCTCATTGTCCATTGTGGCATACACCTTGATTCAGTTGCTCATGCCTACCTTAACTGCTCAAAAGCTATATGCTGTAGCTGCAAAGGAGGGGAGAAGCCTCGGCAGACTTAACCCTAGTAAATGATGTTCATGTACAAACCCTCACGCTGTCCAAAGTCTTCTTAACTCTGAATTAACTCAGTATTTCTCTGCAGGCGACTAACCTCCTCTGAGACCCTTCTGTTGTCACCACCTAATCTAATCTTAAATGTCCCAAAGTTCTTAATTCTGCTATATTAGTAACCCTTCATGATGAAGATGAGCCCCACGAGTCCCATGGTAATAACAGCCCATTTTGTAACACCATGTCCTGATTTCTGAGACACCCTTTTAATTAATCCTGATCCAACCTTGTTTGTTGATGGGTTATACCATAAAAAGGAAAGGGAACTTCTAAGCTGGTGGTGCTATTACTACCCAATATAAACTACTTGAAAGGGGAAACCTTCCTCCCACAAACTCAATCTGCCCAACAAGCAGAGCTCCACAGTCTAGCCAGATCTTGCCAGTTATCAGGAGGTTGCCAGTTATCAGGAGGACAAACTGTCAATATTTACACTGGTAGCTGGTATACCTTTAGATTTCTCCATAATTTGGGGATGTTATGAAAACAAAGGGGTTTTTCATAGGTTCTCTGGGACCCCAAACAAAAATGAGCAACAAGTAAATGATCTTACTGCTATTTACCTTCTAAAATTGCTGTCATCAAAACTGAGGCTTACACTAAAAATACTGAACCTGAGCATCAGGGAAATGCCCCAGCTGACTGCAGATGAAGTACATTCTGTTTCTGTAAAAATGATCCCTCACTGCTAGACTTTTGCCATTCTGATGTCCTTGTAACATGGCAACAGTCTGTTCCTGATACAGAGAAATTAAAATGAACAAAAATTGGTTGTAAATTCAATGAACAGTCAGAGCTATGAGAAACCCAAGAAGGCCTCTTGGTTCTTCCCAGATCCCTGGAAAACCCCATTTTTTTCAATTTTTTGCATTCCTTCACTCACCATGGCATGTTTGAGATGACTCTAATTATGAATAGACATTGGTGGGGGTACTTCTATACAACTGTGAGAACAGTCTATCAATAATGTCTGACCTGTCAGGCCCATAATCGGGAAAAACAACCTTTGTCTCCAGAGGCCTCAGACCTCCTCACTCTGGACCCGTTGAATACCTATAGCTGGATTCCATTCAACTACCAGTTAGTAGCTGTTATCAATTTATTCTTCTTATGGTATGTATGTTTCCTGGATGGTTTGGAGCTTTCTCTTGCCACAAAGCATGACCTCACAGTGCCAGAGATATTATTGGAGAACACGTTTTCCACTTGGGTTCTACCTCCCAATAATCTGCAGTGACTGAGACACCCACTTCACTTGGAAAATCATACAAACCTTAATGAAAGCTTTGCAAACCTCTTGTAATTATCAATGTGTCCCTGTCACCCTCAGTCACCAGACAAGTTTGAAAGAACTGATGAGATTCTCCAACTTAAAATCTCTAAACTTACTGATAATACTAGACTGCCTTGGCCTAAGGTGTGACTACTTCACACCTTGCTAACTGTTCAGTTCCCACTTTTGGAAACAAACTCCACATTGACAGTCACCAGTAGACAGTTGTCCATCAGTATACAACTTTCTGCTGATCCCTCATTATCCCATGTTAGTATGACCAGTTATTGTAAGTGCTTAATGCTTTATGCTAAAGGTTAAAGAAGCTTTCCTGGATCCCAACTCAAAGCATCCTGTTGGTCATCATCTGGAGCCTGTGGTGATTAGGTACTCTGGAAACATCAACAGAGGAAATAATCAAATTCCATTGGAAAGGACCTTACCAAGCACTCCTGAACACTGACACAGCTACAAAACTGGAAAGCATTGAGATTTCTTACAGCTAAACAAGCAACCTCTCTCTGACATCTGGTCCTGTGCAGACAATGAAGACCTCTGAATCAAATTGACAAGGATAATAAGTAGCTGACACCAAGGTAGATTGCTTCCACATAAGGTACCAGGATCATGACTTATACTCTAACTGAAAATAAAACTTTTTTTTTTTCCCCTTCTCTTTCTTTCCTTTACTCTGGCATTAGCCTGGAAAGGTAACACCCTCATCTGAATCTACCAGGCCATTGCTAAGGGGGGGTAAACTTTCAGAGTGTTGGATCTGTATTCAAAGATTCCCATCTCTCTCTATTGCTAGAGCCCCTGGTCCTCCCTGTGACCAATTTCCCTTCTATTCCCAACATGACCAGAAATTACAGTTGACACCCTTAGAAGTCTCTTACCAAGTTCAATTCATACACCCAGAGCATCCAGTGCCTTGTTTTGTTTTGTTTCTTTCTCTGATTTTAATTGTACTAACCTAAGTAGACATGACCTACATAAATCTTAACATACTTGTACCCTCACATGCCCATGATTATCTAAATCAGATGTGTCCCTTTTCACTAAAAATTCTCACCAGCAGCACCTCTTTGCAAAATATTTAAAATGACTTTGTATTTCAGGCTAGGAGATTTTTTTTTTTCCCTGTATGTACTGAAAACCTCACTTACTCTGCTTGAATGGGTAAACGCAGCAATCCCTGTGAATGAATCCATCGATAATACAACCTTCCTGGAAATGGTTTGTGTATGCACAGCATTTGTTTTTGTCTGTGGTGGTTATCATTTTCCTTGGGCTATCCATGCCTAGATAGCTGGCACATAGCTGGACAATATCTCTTAAATTATCTAACTGTGCCCCCAACTTTCCACAAATGAACTAAGTCCATTATTGAATCAAAATAACTACCAGGAGGCATTCACAACTCAGGGTTTACTTCCTTTGGTAGGGCCATACTTTCCCAGTTAGGAGTAAATGTAATGAAAATATAATCAGAAATCTCTCCTTAACTCTTAATGATATTGTAGAATCCATTGCTAGGACAACAGCTGCCCAAAAAAGATCCTTAGACTCCCTGGCCAAAATTGTTTCTGATGATAGAATAATAACTCTTGATTATCTTTTAGCTGAGCAAGAAAGTGTTTGTGCTGTGGCCAACACCATCTGTTGCACCTGGATTAATATTTCTGGGAAAACTGAAAACAAAATACTTCTGGGAAAGTTGAAACTCAATTACTAAAGATGACTAAGCTAGTTAGTAGCTTAAAGATCCTTCGGGAAGGTCTTCCTTTGACTTATTTGATTCTGATTGGTTTAGGTCTTAGGGACAATTGCTCCAAAATGCACTCCAAACATTAAGAATTATCCTGTTTATAATCATCCTAGTATCTTCTATGTGCACTGTATTCTCTCAAAAACTTTTTTTTCTAAAGATTTTATTTATTTATTTGACAGACAGAGATCACAAGTAGGCAAGAGAGAGGGGGAAGCAGGCTCCCTGCTGAGCAGAGAGCCGACGCAGGGCTCGATCCCAGGACCCTGAGATCATGACCTGAGCTGAAGGCAGAGACTTTAACCCACTGAGCAACCCAGGCGCCCCTCTCAAAAACTTTAAATGCATATTCGTGGCCACCAACCAGCAAAGAAATAATCTCCTAAAACTGGAACCTCAGAAAAGGAATGAAGAGCATGTCCAACTTAAAAGATTGTGAATCTGAAGTCATCATGACCTGTGAACACCACAAAGAAGATCAACAAAATCTATAAGAATTGGCTGAGTGGTGCCAATGCCTTAAATTATGATCACATGTTTTACTTAAGCTACAACTGATCAAAGGGGGAGAATTGTTAAAAAGGAGACTGCAAGCCCAAAATGGAGTCACTTGTCCTAAACTCCACATTAGCAAACCAAGGCTTAATAACTAACCTAACTGCAGTTTCAACCTCTCCCAAGAATATAAACTTTAACCAGTCAACGGGGAGCTACCTGGTCAGCACTGGTGACATAATGTGCCCCACAGACTCCTTCTGTTCCCTTTAAGGAGGGCAGAAACAGTGCATTGCCTGAAACAATGCATTCTTTGCTAATAATTTTTTCCCACTCCTTTCCGTATTCAAAAACTTCTCCTTTCCTATGCTCTGCAAAACTCCTTTCTATTGCTAGGTGGGATATTGCCAAATTCATGAATTGTTGAATACAGCCAATTTGATCTTTAAATTTACAGGTCTGTATTTTTGTTATTTAATGCCTCATAAAATATTCGGAATGCTTTTTTTTTAAAGATTTTATTTATTTATTTGACAGAGAGATCACAAGTAGGCAGAGAGGCAGGCAGAGAGAGAGGGGGAAGCAGGCTCCACACTGAGCAGAGAGCCCGATGCAGGGCTCCATCCTAGGACCCTGAGATCATGACCTGAGCTGAAAGCAGAGGTTTAACCCACTGAGCCACCCAGATACCCAATATTCTGAATGCTTAAAGATTCAAATGTTGACTTCTTCAGCAGTTGAACACTGAGGTACCCATTCATATTATCATTGAAAAGACCTCACATTCTCAGGTAACTTTCCCAAACACATATACACTTTTGCTTTTATAAGTGACTTCATGCAGAAATGGAAGAATAGTGGTCTTTAACTTAAAAGGGACATGAAGCTTTGTTTTTTTAATTAATTAATGTATTTATTTATTTTTCAGAGACAGCGAGAGAGAGAGAGGGCACACAAGCAGGCAGAGAGGCAGGCAGAGGCGGGGAAAGAAGCAGGCTCCCTGCCGAGCAAGGAGCCTGATGATGCGGGACTTGATCCCAGGACCCTGGGATCATGACCTGAGCTGAAGGCAGTGACCTAACTGACTGAGTCACCCAGGCGTCCCAGGACATGAAGCTTTGGATCAACTTATTTTGATAACCATACTCATTTTTTTCTCAAAGACGTTTATTTTTATTTATTTTTTATTTTTTTTAAAGATTTTATTTATTTGACAGAGAGAGATCACAAGTAGAGAGAGAGAGAGAGAGGAGGAAGCAGGCTCCCTGCCTAGCAGAGAGCCCGATGTGGGACTCAATCCCGGGACCCTGAGATGATGACCTGAGCTGAAGGCAGAGGCTTTTAACCCACTGAGCCACCCAGGCAGCCCCAAAGACTTTTATTTTTAAAGCTATCATTTTCTCCACAGATTAGATTTAGTTATTTTGCTTAAAAAAGACTTGTAGTAAAATATTAGTAGTATCCTCCTCCCAAACATTAAAGATAAACTTAAGGCAAAGATATTCTAAAAGTAGTATTTTATTTCTTAATACTCTTATTTCACTACAAAAATTTTTTTTGAAAGTTTATATCCTCCAAATACCCAACAATGGCAGGCATTGTTAGGTCATTTTATAAACACACACACACACACACACACACACACACACACACACACAAAGGACATACTTAATTACTTAATTGAAAGAAAAATATTTTCATGAAGCTTTAAGGATCAGGAAAACATTTCATAAAACACATAGGTAAAAATGCATAAAAAGGATGAACAGGTTATATTATTTTAGCTATTATTGATCACCTGAAAAAGATAAAGCTATTCAATTGAATTCAATAGTAGGTTGTAGTGGTTAGATGGCCATCTTCTTTTTCTAAAATTGCATTTAACATAGTTGGTGGCAGACAAATAAACAACTAACCATAATACAGGACAGGCTAAAACAAATGATATCGATTCAGTTTTTGACTTATTCTAATCAATAATGTCCTTAAAAGTAATAGTGTAATATTGGAAACCTAAATGTCATAGAGTCTAGACTCTTTATCATTCCAGTCTAGCCTGCCTTCAAGACAAACAAAATAATGATTTTCATGGTCTAGCAAAGCAACAGGCAAAGTTTCTGAGCCTGAAGCCTGTGGAAAGTCAAGTGTTCCTTGTTTGCATTTGTATTATTTGGTTCTTCTAATTATGAGACTTGTACAGGGATCTGGTTCCGGTGTGTTTCTCTCTTTCTTCCTTTCCTTTTCTGCTATTATTGCTAAGATTACTTCAAATGCTGTTGTTTGCTCTTGTTCTCTGATACTTCTTCTTTTAACTCATATGCCTTTCCTTCTCCCCAGATTAATAATCAGGCCTGCCAGGGGACTCAATTCAATGCTGATCAGGAACTCAGCCTGGATAGAAGTTAGACACTTAAAAGCATCTCTTATTTAGTTCCCCAAAGACAAGCACATTGCTCTTCACTGTCTTATGCGTACACCAGCTCTAGACTGGCAGTTATAGAGATGAGGTTGCTGTGGTGGGAATCCACACCATTTTTATTAGAAATACAGGTCTTCTCTAAGGAAAAAAATACTTTTTTTTTTTTTTTCATACAAGATTGAGAAAAACACAACAGAAACCCTACAAGTGTACAGTTAGTGAAGGAGCACTTACCAAAAGTTAGGTTTAATGTTTTTATGTCTTAGGAGCACATTTTCCTAAGGATTGTTTTATAGTAAATTTAATTTTTTGGTCTAAACAACAAGACCACTTTATTAAAAACACCCAACATTAAATTTTATTTCAACCACACCCAAGTATAATTTATAGTTTTTATAGATTTAAAAACATAGTTTTATGCCAAAAAAAAAAAAAAAAAAAAAAAAAAAGGAGTCTACACTATACTTCACAAGGAAACGCTCTGGGCAACACAGATGCCTCCCAACTATGGACCAGGAGGTCAGGAGGTAAAGGCTCCTGTGCTGGAGAAATTAGGGCCCTGGGGCTGGATATGGAGGAACTAGTGAAGACAGATTTGGGACAGGCCCAGGTATAAGTCGAGGAGCAAAGAGATCAGTCTTCTCAGGGCTTCGATTTTTTTGAGAATTTCAGAGTGACTGGATCCAGAGTGTGTATATGAAAATGGGTGCTGGTCCAAACACTTAGTTCCTTTACAGTGTCAAGCAGGCCTTAATAAAATACAAAGGTATCTACAGAATCAAATTCAAATAGGATGTAGTATAGCTGCTGCCAGGGGCTGGTTGTGGGGAGAATTGGGGTGTTGTTTAATGGGTATAGAGTTTCAGTTTTGCAAGATGAAAAGGTTCAGGAAACTGATTGCCCAACAGTATTAATATACTTAATACGAGTAAACTACTTAAGAATGGTTAAGATGGAAAACTTTGTCATATGTAATTTACCATCGCTATTTTTTTAAAGGACTATGATTTACAATCTAATACAATGAAGACAGCAAAGAAAAATGAAAATTTAAAGTGATTATCTAGAAAATGTAGATATAAAATGCATCTGTCTTTTCCCTTCACTTGCTCTATCCCTACATTTCAAGAGGCTCAATGGCTCCTTATATCCTAACAGTATGAAGTATGCCTGTCAAGCAACATTCAGCAAATTTTGTGCCTTTGATCTGGGTACAATAATTGCTTCCTAACAGCAAGCTCCATTACTAGGATAGAATTTTCCCCAAAGAAATAATCTGCAGATATAAATAACCATGTGCATCTGCCTGGCTGTCTTTCTACAGACACACACACACACACACACACACACACACACACACACATACAGCTATAAATAACATGCATATGCTGCTTGCACACTCATGAGATATGAGTATGGACACTGCACAGTTCTTACTGGACATTCAGCCAATGTGCACTGAGCAGCCTCTATGCCCAGGCCATCAATAAACAGAAGAAACATGGTCCCAACCCACATGGAGCCTATAATCTGGAGACAGTTCCTGATGCTACAGCCATGGAGTGCCACAATAAGATAAGAACTGGATGTCTACCCAGACCAAGCTAAAAACCCAAGAATGAATAAGTCCTAAGGATGTATGTTTGTAGACAAATGGAGAGAGGGTCCAAAAGGAAGAGAAAAGGTTAAGTAAAAGAGTCAAAATATGAAAATGACCTGGAAAAAGAAGAATACTATCATCAAAACCACAGAATGTTGGTTATGAACTACTTATACACAATGAGAATGAACAGTAAGTTGATTTGTGTGAAGCATGATATACATATTAACATAAATGATCATCCCCTCATCATTGTAACATGATCAATTTTTACTTTCCGTTATGGAGATATTGAAATTAAGATTCAAACAAGTTCACCTGCCCATGTTTACCAAGCTTTCAGGCTGTTTTCCCAGGAAAGAAATTTAGGACCTTCTAGACTCCAAAGCAGTGTTTTAACCTCTGTTGTGTCTACCTCAGCAACTATGCATGTGTTCTTGTCTTCTAATCTCAACTTTGAGTAATCTTTGTTGTGAATTCCTCCCTTTCCATGTTCTACCTATGACATGATCAACAGTGGGAAAGCAGAACTGAAGTCAAGATTCACACTTTAAAGACTATGTGTAGGAGAGGTGGTGTTATATCCCGGGCAGGGTCTCTTTCCCACTAGTTTCAACATCCACTTATTGCAACTTTCTTCTGAGTTCACCCTAACATAGTTTCTGCCTTGGAGCGATTTGCCATCTAACAGGGAAGAAAGGTGAGAGAGAAACAAGTGACTACACAGAAGAGCACACCCAACTACATTCGCAAGGAGGCCCTGACCCTCAGCATCTGAGGATGAAAGACAGAACACTTTGGTGCTGCAGGCATGGGATCATTAGGGAACAGAGACCATAGTGATGGTCAAGAGGAGAAACAGTATCTATGTTTTGTCTTCATTTGAGGAAAGGTAAGTGATCCATTGTAACATCTCCATGAATATCTCTTCCCGGAGGGAACCCTGCCCACACAAAATGTCCAGACTGAATGGCCTGCCCCTTAACCTCCAAGTTTCTGTCCACACACCCATTTTTCTTCTGTTCTGTTTTCCTACTTCATTTTTCTTTCGAAACATTTACTTCAAGCTATTAATTCGGTATAAAAACTCTGATATAATCGTACCGGAATGGGCAGCAGAACGATGAGGCTCTAGGCCCAACCTGTGCACGGTTGGTCCAGTGGCCTTGCATATGGTGTAACACTTTCTGGATGTGAGTATCCTCATTTACCTAAATGAAGGCTTAGATTTTTAACAGCCTTCAAGATCCTTTCTGGCTTCAAAAGTAGGATTCTACATTCAAAGGGAGAATGAACCAAAGGTACAGTCTGTGTACTTTTTGTTTGTTTTATGAGACTTTTTTTTTTTTTTCCTGAAGAAAATCCTCTAAAATACTTATGGGTGTAGTACAAGGAGTTATATAAAGATATTTTATAGTTGTATGCCTGCTTTTATGCACTGAGTCTGATTAAGGATGCTGAGAGGATGTGAAACCCATTCTTACTTCATCCTCTAGAACCGTATCTCTCAGCTCTCCACTTCTCACTGACTTTCCCTTTCAGGGTGGTCTTCCTTCTCTTTGAATTGGGTAGGTTGGAATGACTGTGCTTTTCCACAGCTTGTAATTAAATCATGAGCTCAGAGCCCCAAATACCTCTATTTTCCTCACCAGCACGTCCTCAGTGCAAAGCATCAGCATCTATCTTTTGGGTCACTAGAACAGAGCCCACCTCCTGGTCTCTGAGATGCCTTCTTGACTCTGCAATTCTTTTCTGCACATAATATAGACAGTGATCTCTTCAAAACAAATGGAATCATTCTATTTAATCTTGCTTAAAACCTGCTGGTGGCTTCCTCTTATACTTAGAATTAAGTTGAAACTCCTCTCCTTGGCTTTAAAATTCTCCACAGGACCGGGACCCAGGGTGCTCTTCCTCTCTGCTTTGGTTCCTCAAACAGGAACCTCGGCACCTCCCCTCCAGCTGCTTCATGACCTCTTCCCCTGCTCTTCATGTACTTAGCTTTGTTCTGTTCATTATAGCTCAGTTTAAATCTTACCTCCTTAGAAAAGGCTTCCCTGGGCAAGTTTAATTCACTTTTCTTTTGTTGTGATACTGTAAAATTCTTTGCTGAACATTAACCAGTGTCATGTTTTATTTCTCCTTCCCCTATTCCTCCCAAACACACACTCTTCCATGTAAGTTTCACAAACACAAGAAACAGTCTGCCTCAGTCAGCCTCATGACCTGGGAGAAATCAAGTAAAATGTTTTGGAAATAAATATAAAAATGCAAAAATGTAGAAAATAAGTGAGTGGCTTGTTTTGTATCAATGGCACTTAAATAATGCTATATACTACCTCACTTTACAAAAACAAAAGCTTCCCATTCCTTCATTTTCCACATTAATATTTACACATGGGGCCTTCAAAGAAGGCCTTGCTTTCCCCTCAAAAAAGATATAAAACTTTATTAAATTTGCCACTGATTGAAAGGTACATCTGGATAAATCATGGTTATATAGTAAATTGGGATATGAATCTTGAAAATTGGTAATAGATGTCAAAAACAGGAGTATATCTTTCCAATTCTCTCACCATCCTAATTTTTGAAATAAAATAAGAATAAATGACTCAGGGAGAAAATACAGTTTCTGAAAGAAGCTGTTAATTGAAAAATAAATGAAAGTGAATTCCATGTGCCCTACTACCAACATAAACAAAAAAAAAAAAAAGAAAGAAAGAAAAGAAATGATGAAAAAGCAAGTTAGCAAATTCTCAACCTTGTTAATTTGTCAGAAATAAAGAAGGCATGTAACAGCAAATGAAGATGCTGAACACGTAAATATGTTTTTCTAAGTGTTGCAGGCACACAACAATGCTGTTGTAAAACAGAAGAAATCTTTCCCCAAACTGAAAGCAACCGTCCCCTTCTTGTGGACCTCCTATGATTTATGAGCATAGACAACCTGTCTATTATGGTTATTGGAGAGCTATCTTGCAAGGTCTGTGAAAGACCAAAACATTCAGTTCAGGTTCATAGTGTTCTTATCCTAAACACAATTAAAAACAAAAACAAACAAACAAAAAATAAAACAACAACAACAAAAAAAACATTATCAAGAATTGTAGAGACTGTGTGCCAACTCTACAACTCAGAAGAAATTATAAGGATCTTGAAGGCAAATGTTGCTATATATTTTGTGGCAATTTTTTAAAATCTTAACCTTGAAAAACTTAGTTGAATAGCATTGTATCATAAAGTCAAAATTAAATAGCCTGAAAGTAAACTAATTCAAGGATCCTTAGTAAAAAATTCCAAGAAATTTCATAAATTCTTTCACCCAACCCTACCATAAATGAAGAATGAAAATATCTCTTGAATGCTGCTGCGTAATCTCAGTTGCTGAAATCACTATGAATTAAGACATTCTAGGGGCACCTGGGTGGCTCAGTGGGTTAAGCCTCTGCTTTCAGCACAGGTCATGATCTCAGGGTCCTGGGATCAAGCCCCACATCAGGCTCTCTGCTCGGCAGGGAGCCTGCTTCCCCTTCTCTCTTTGCCTGCCTCTCTGCCTACTTGTGATCTCTCTCTCTGTCAAATAAATAAATAAAATCTTAAAAACAAAAACAAACAAAAAAACCCTCCCCAACTCATTTTCGAAGAGACAAGGCGTAGCTAGACACAATGATGATCTGCTTATTGAGAACAGGCTCTGAAGGTTTGGGCTAGGATGGGTTTCCATAGGGAGCATTCTCTGGACCATCCAACCCTCCGGAGAAGTACACCTGCAATGCACACTTCGACGTATTCATTCTACGTGCCCTTTTGCTAGATTTACTCCGTACGTAGTCTGCTAAAGTCACCTAGAAGTTCTACCATAAATAGATGTCTAATTTTGTTTTACCCTGAATTTCTCAAAACTAATTACCCATAAAACCCTTTTATGACATAATATATATTGATATATATGAAACTAATATTTTCAGAATACATTCTGGGAAACTTTCAGCAATAAAATATATTATTGTAGATGTAATTTTTTCTGAAACATCTTACATTACTTTAAATAGAATCACCAAATTTTATAGCTGAAAGAACTTAAAATTATCTAGTTCAAAGCCCTCAATTTATAGTTAATAAAAGGAGCCACAAGGTCATGCAGCTAGTAAATCACTGCTCTGGCATGTGGGGGATGTGTTCTCCAAATTTCCAAGCCAGGGCTTATCTCTTACTTAAGCCAAAAGAAAAACAAAACAAACAAAAAAAATCCCTTATGCATCATCCTGAGAATGGCTGAAAAGAACAAGAAATTTGAAATCAAAGGCCTCAGAATAATTTTACCACTTTTTAACTGTATGTCCTTAGAATATAAATTTCCCTTGTAGAAAAGTTATTTTAATAATGATTTATCTACCTATCCCATAGAATTGTTAAGTGCAAAAAAGCTAATAAAATACCTAAAAGCGCTCTATACAATATGGAGGACTAACCAAGTATTAGTCCTCATTAAATAATATTGTAATGGTGGTTGTTTTACTTCATCAACCTCCATTTGGAAATCTAAGGTGATTTTTTGTAATTAAAGTTACAGTCTATGATTTTTATGACTTGCTAATGGAGTTATTGCCAATGCTTCTAGATAGGAACAAAAAGACAGCTGGACTATTTGAAATTTTGGAAGCGACATTCATTCACTTTGGAAAACAGCATGTTTCCTAATATAACAAAATAAAAACCTGAACTAATGGTTAATTTTAGTGTATTCAAAAAGGAAACAACCTCTTAGTCTAACACCAGGAGTCTAACACAAGGAAAGCTGGGATTTCTAGTATAACATTAACATGCTTTCCCCTCCTTTAAGATGATAATGTGCATAATGCCAAGAATGCTCCCTAATTCGAATAAAAATACAGAATTTAATGCAATTGTTAGACTAATTGTAGAAATAGCAGCTTGTGGAAATGAAATGCTATATATGTTATCAAACAGGATCAGAATTATCAATGTTGGTTTCAGTTTTATTTCTCCAAATATTCCTTTCTCAATCTCTGCATCTCTAATTTTGTTCTAAAGTCCTAAATTCAATTGATTTGACCTCACATTGAAATATATTGAATACTAAAAACATTAAAAAATACTCTTTTTTCCAACCTATACTTCTTCTTACACCTTTCTATCTTGCTTAAATTGTTTTTAGTGTTTTAAAATACACAGGTGCATATTTTATGAAAGCCAGGACTCACCAAATGAAAGCAGTGAATTTCATCTCATCTGAAACAGTCTCTTTTTACTTGAAGCCAGCTTGGACCTGAGTCTCCAGTGCATTCACAGTGCCACTAGTTTGCCCACATGCCCTACACCTTTACGTCAACTTTGCTTAAACTTGGCATCATTCCCTAACCACAGCTGCCAACTGTTCAAGGTAAGAGAAAAGGGTCTCTAGAATTAAGGAGAGGAAAAAAAAAAGCTGTTTGCCTGTCTCACTAGCTGTAGAATCTAGGACAGCAGAGTTGTCCTTCTCTAGAGACACAGTGATTAGAACCGCATCAGTTATTATTTTCTCTGACCCTCAACTCAGGCAGGAATCTTACAAAATTAAAAAAAAAAAAAAAAAAAACAAGACAGACATCTGACTATAATTTGGATGGGAGTAGTAAGTGCTTATTCTCTAATGAATGGATAATTTGTTATTAATTATTTTGGAAGTTCCAGAACAGAAATAATCATCTAAAACAACTGCATGTGTCCTGAGGAGACAATGTCTGCTCTAATCTGACAAGGCCACCAAGTACTAGATGTTGAATAAATTAAAAACTGTATAGTAGGGCTTACATGTATTACCAGAAGAATGCAACATATTTCAACACACGTTTCTGTAGCACCACCCACAGCTGTTGAAACTGTGTGTTAATCTTACCATACACACACTGAGAAGTTTTGCAAGAAGGTGAGGCCCAAAGATATTATTAGTTTCGGGTCAGTGAAAAACTTTTTAATAGAATTAACCATACTAGAATTTGCATTCGTCATCCAACCCCTGCCAGTCATCCCAAGACTGATATAAATGTTCCCTTCAGTCAGTATGCATCATGGCAAGTTGACTAAAACAAATAATAAAAACATGAGTTTGTCTTGTTAGCACTCAACTGTATACCAGGCTGAAAAAAAAAAAAAAAAAATGATCCTTAATCTCATCATCAAAAAACTGCAAATATTGGTACATGCATCATCAACATTTGGAGTGCAGCTGAGGAGAGCAGAGGGGGAAGAAACCACTATTTTTCAAGTTCTATAAACTTAGAATTTACACTGTATCATTGTTTTCATTGCACAGCTAGCTGTGTTCTCTTATGTGCCCAATGCAAAGTGCCATATGTCACAAACGTAGTTTGAAAAATCAAGTGAATTAAAATGAAATAAATTTGCTATTAGGAATTTTTCTACATCATACAATTCTCTGTAAAGTGATATATGGATCCTGTGGTGAAAGAAATCCAAGGTTTTATTGTATTAAAGCCTCTGAATTCTTACAGATTCATAATCAATCAAAAAAGGAAATTTAAGAAGTGAACTAAGCCTCCTAAAAAATTAGTTCAACCACCTCATTAAAAAAATAATCAGAACAGAGAGCTTTAATTGAATTAAGCAGTGCTTACACAAGCCACCAATACATTAACTACCTTGATCTGGATATGCTAGCACCTAATTTTTCTCTCATTTCACCTCTTATCCATTTTACACACTGTTCTTAAATTAAAATATATGAAGCTCAGACATGTTCACTTCCCATCCCATTTGTCCAGATTTTATCCAAGTCCCTTTACTTGGTACACAAGTCCCCCAAGTTTTAGATGCAGCCTAGTTTTTGCTCTTTCCTTTTCAACATTGGCTGTTGCCTCAAGTCAATACCAAACCAATGGAAAGGCCCAGTATTATTTCCAGTTGCTTCCTAAGTTCCTGAGTGGATTCCCTTTTAATTTTCTGAAACATCAGAGCATAGTATATATAAATATATAACTGTGATTGAACTTAAAAATAAATACTCTCTCATCAGCCCAGGAAAAGAAAGGTCTTCATTATTCTTCAAAATCTACCTTAAGAATTACCTTCATCATGAAGCTTCATCTGATCTGATTATATAATGTATAATGGATTATATAATGGATTATATGCATTATACATTATATATTAATATATACTATATGTTATAATAAATTAACAAAAATTAAAAACAAAAATTGATGAGTAGTGAAGATTTTATCACTTTATCAATGAAAACTTTTATTATCATATATGCACTGAGCAAATCTGTAGCCTGAAGAAGAAAATAAACCAAGTCAGAAAGGTTCATAGGCTCATACTGATGAGGGAATATAAGGTTAGCTGAAGACAAAGCATAAGCTGACACCCTGCAGCCTCCCTCCTCACCCCCACTTCTGGGTGGGATATGTGTGACATCCTTCCAAGAAGGTCTCAAATATCTTAATGTTAATGCTTTGCTAGTGGGGGAAACAACCTTAACTTGACAATGGCTTGGTCTATGATATCTTGTAGGTCCTCTTTAACATACGAAAGTGCTTTTGAAAACCTCCCTTTTTCCTTACCTCCTCCCAAACCAAAATATGTAATCAACCACCCTTCACAACCATGGTGCAGCAGCTCTTTCTGCCCACATGTCCTGTCCTTGTGCTTTAATAAAACCACCATTTTAAACCAAAAATGTCTCAAGAATTCTTTCTTGGTCGTCGGCTCCAGACCTCACCCCACCGAACTTCATCTATATTCCAAAACCACATCAATATCTACAAAAGTAGACTCTATAGTAGATCAAATGAGATAGAACAAAGGGCTATGTTGCATGGTGACAAACACCATAATGTGATAGACTGTAAGTACCCTGGTAACAGGGACTCTGCATTTTGGTGGAAATATAGAAGAATTATTAAAGGCACAGAACCCAAAGCCAGAAAAGCGTTGTTCAAAGCCTTGCTGTGCTACTTTATTAACTATGTGACTTTGGGCCAGTCACATAAACTTTCTGTGAGTCAGCTTATTCTTCTGCAAAATAGAAATCAACACATCCAGCTTCTGAGGTTACTAAGAGGATTGTAATTCACTTAAGCCCTTGGATCAATGCTAGCCAATATTAAGTGTTAAGGAAGTGTTAGCTTTTAGTATTATTCATGGTATTGTCTAGCACAGTGCCCTTCAAATGATATATAGAACACAGAAACATTTGCTGATACTGTTTATAGAAAGATCAAAAAATATATTGTTGGCAAATTCATGATAAGACACCAAACTTACATAAACTATAATACAGCTGTTAGCTTTGCATTATAGTCATAAAACAAATATTTATTGAGCATTTATTATGTGCTAGGCATACAGTACATACAAAATATGGCTGTAAAATAACATGATTTCACAAGTCATCACGTCCTTTGTTTATCACAAATTAACTACTACTGGAATGAAAAATGTAGAATAAAAATAAATCATTTGCAGAGGCAAAAATCTATGTTTTAGTAAAAAAGACTGGAATCTGTAATACACTATTTTAAAAAAAAGAAAAACAACAGTAACTAATACATCTAAAGTACTAACTGTATTTTGAGGTAAAATCTGCAATTTATAACAACCCCATGATTTCTTAGCTCCTTTTTAATAGATACATAAGCTGAGGCATGAAAGAAGCAACTTGATCAATGATTAAAACCCAAGTAGTCAGACTCCAAAGTTTATTTTTTCATACCATTTTCCCAAGAGGAGCAAGAAAAATAGAAAATAAGTAAAATTCAATCAGAAATAGAAACAAAATATATTTTAGATACGAATATTTCATGGTAAAAATACCAGGGAAAAACAGAGGAAGGTGCACAAAAATTTAAATAGTGGATGAAGGGGAAGAGTAAGAAGACCCAACGTAAAAGGTTGAAGAACAAAAAATAAATTGGCTTTAATATTGTTAAACAAAATAGAAGCTAAAATGAAAGATCTTGGGACAAAGGAAAAACTCAGTAAATTAGTTAACATAACATCTAGGAAAGAAAGAGAGTGCAAATAAACTAAATTTTGTGACATAACATTTGGTCTGAAATATCTTTGAAATTACATGAGCCAGAGTTGTACTTATTTATACTATTTTCTTTTTTTTTTTTTTTAAAGATTTTATTTATTTGACAGACAGAGATCACAAGTAGGCAGAGAGACAGGCAGAGAGAGAGAGAGAGAGGAGGAAGCAGGCTCCCTGCTGAGCAGAGAGCCCGATGTGGGGCTCGATCCCAGGACCCTGGGATCATGTCCTGAGCTGAAGACAGAAGCTTTGAGCCACCCAGGTGCCCTTATTTATACTATTTTCATTAAAAAATTCTCTGTTATTTGAAAACTGAATCCTTCTGGTGGAGATAGGGGATGGTGATTAATGGAGATGCTAACACCCGCCTTAAAGAAATATAAGTCAGGTGTTTGAATATCTAGATGTCAAATTTCTACAGAGATCACTGCTGTCTAGAGCAAGAACTCTCTTGAGTTCTCACTGATAATCTAAACATATTCACTTTCTTATTTCATTCTCTGTTTGCTCAGGTGAGTAAGCATGAAAATCAGAGATGTCCTTAGGAAGAGAACAAGCCGATTAACCAGCAAGTTGTCATATTGGCAAATACATTCAGGCCTCAATCACCACATACTCACATATTCAGCTGTTCATAAAGAAAGGAGTGTGGAAAGGGCCATTGGATTCCACCACCACCACCAACATCATCACCACCCATTAAACATCTTGCTCTCTGTAACCAGATGTGTTATAATCTTCAATAGAAAACTACCTTCTTACAGCTAAGTATGTGTAACCTATCACCATTTATTTAATGCAAATTCCTCACTGCTGTAGGTGTAACAAATATGCAAGTCCAATATTGCTGATGTACAATCAAATCATGCCATTTTAATACCTTTCAGGGAGCAGTCAATGCCAGTATCCTTTATCTGAGGTAAAGAACACCATTAGAGATGATGTAGGTATTCTTTACCTCAGGTTTTCACTTACCAGGATAACATCTAAAACACAACCATTCAACAAAGAAGACATGTGATACCAGACATCATTTAACAAAAAATAGTATCAGTGTTTCCTGTTTTAACTGAAAATAAAGGTCAGAAATTCCATGTCCTATCCTGTTCCATATGCCATTTATAATTTCTATTTGCTTCAGTGATTACTGTACATAGAAACTCTAATTTATAGGGATGCCTGGGTGGCTCAGTCAGTAAGCATCCAACCCTTGATTTTGTCTCAGGTAATGATTTCAGGGTTGTAAGATGAAGCCCTGTGTTGGGCTCTGCACTGGGTGTGGAGCCTGCTTGAGATTCTCCCTCTCCCTCTTCCTGTGTCCCACCACTCCCACTTGTGCTCTCTTTCTCTAAAACAAACAAACAAACAAAACTCTCTAATTTATATTAAATATTGGCACTAATATGTCTGGACAGTACTTCAGGTACCATATGAAGAAACAAAATATCCAAAATTTCAAAATTATATTGAGCATAATTCTATCTATCTTGGACATTCATAAGACATTTTTAAAAACTTCATTGTTTCATGGACATCACTAAGTAATACTGTCACTGAACTGGATAAATATAAAAATAATTGTTAAAAAGAGAAAAGAAAATAGGAACATAATAAAAATGAGAAAAAGGAACAGTCTAATTTATTTCAACAAACATGATTGTGTATCTTGCTCATGCCAAGATTTTGCTAGGATGGAAGATTGCAAAGGTGAGCAGGACACACAAAGGTTTGTACCAAAGGTTTGCCACCTCATGAGAAAGAAGAAATAACAAAACCCAACGTCTCTAAGTGTATTAGTCAGGGTTCATCAGAGAAACAGAGCCATTAGAGCTTGCTATGTGTGTGTGTGTGTGTGTGTGTGTGTGTGTGTGTGTGTGTGTGTGTACACACAGAGAGACACAGAAAGAGAGAGACTCAATTCAAGGAATCAGATCACATGACTGTGGAAAGTGGCAAGTCTAACTCTGCAGAGGAGGCTGGCACTCAGGAAAGAATTGACATTGCAGCTCAAGTTCAAAGGTAGTCAAGCTGCCAGAATTCCCTGTTGTTAGAGAAGGTCAGTTCTTCTATTAAGGCCTTCAAATGCTTGCAGGCCTACCCACATAATGGAAGGCAACCTGCTTTACTCAAGTTTGCCAATTTAAATGTTAATTTCATATAAAAACACTTTTATTTTTTTGAGTGGGGGAGGGGCAGAGGGTGAGAGAGAGAGACAGTCTTAAGCAGGCTCCACGCGCAGCATGAAGCCAAGGCAGGGCTCTATCTCATGACCCTGAGATCATGACCTGAGTCAAAATCAAGAGTCAGACACCCAAACAACTGCGTCACCCAGGTGCTCCTACAAACACCTTTAAAGAAACATCAAAAACAATGTTTGATCAATTACCTGGGTACTTTGATGTTGACACATTAAATTAATGATCTCACTAAGGACCTACTATGAACAAGAACTGTGGCAAGTGTGAAATACACATATATTCAATTTAACTTGTGTTAAGTTGAAAATAAATTGTGGGAATTTAACAGGTTTGATTCAAACCATTTTTCTCATTTTAAGCTTTAGAAATTTTTTTTTTTTTTTTTTTTTTAGTCAGACATTAGTAGGGAAGCAAGGAAAAATTCTCTCTAAATTGAAAAGATTTACAAAAAAGAAAAGAAAAGATTCACAAAGACATGTTTTTGTCACATCAGCTATGGAAAACAGAGAAGAAAATGAAATCTCTTCAAGGTTCTATTTTTAACAGATTTTAGATCTCACTGAAATAACTTGGTATCTATTCATAGCACTGCTTTATGAATTTGAGCTCCTAGTCATACAAATGTACAATAAAAAGATCAGTAGCTTACGGTAAAGGAAACTCCAGCCTACAAGCACTAGACCTGAATTCTACCTGGCTTACAAAATTAAAAGAAGCAAAGTATACAGGCACTGCCTGCTTGGTCAGGAATGTTCCCTGTAAGGAAAAGAATAAAGATAAATGACCCTTAGTTTTTAAGATAACAGAGTAAACACTAACAAAGGCACCCTAATGCACTGAAATAATAATATAAACCAGGGCCTTACAAATGGTGATCCAAAGACAATAATAAAAATGTGAGATGGTAGTATATAAATGGACACTGCAAGCCCAAGACAAGAACCAAAACAAGATCAGACTTGCCAAGGTAAGAACTGGACAATGTGCCAAAACTCACTTTTAAGCACTGGTCTCCAAGATTCTCTTCATCTGATTCCTTGGGAGAGCCTTTGCAGAAAAATGCTCAACTAGCATGTGCTGAGGGCTCATGCCTGGGGTCTCTCAGCTTCCTGGCATGGGAAAAACCAAGGAAATGACAGTGGGGCAGGTTAAAGATGGCTTCCTAACTTGGAGTTGGATTAGTTACTCAACCATTCATATTTTATTCACTCATCCATTCATTTATTCTTTTAACTAATCTGTTCAGATTCCATCTTACACAATTATGTTATGTGGTGCAATGAAACTGCTGGAAGTCAGAAGCTCCCTGTATGCGCTGCCCTCTTCTAGTCTGAGTACCACCACTCTGGTTCATGGAGCCCCACGTGTATCCCTGCTCCCTCCAGGACACTGCCTGCCTCACAGCTACACACAGTCCAGGATGCCTGCCATTAGAGTCCCTCACCCAGCTACTTGAGTAGCCCAGGCCCAACCCCTCACATCTCCTCATCCTGCTGACTTCAGGTGCCATCTATACTCATCTACCAGGGTACTGCTCCAGTCTGACCACTAAGACCAGCTCTGCACATCCTAGAGTCAGACCTAGTCACCAGTGCCAACCTGACCCCATGTCTCTTCTTCTGCACTCTCACCTCAGCAACACCTGCAGAAGCTAATATTTGTTTTTAAATGTCCCCTTGACTAGAACCTGCTAACCAGAGCCTGTGCAAGAGCCCAAGAAACAGAAGGGCAGCTGGTGTTTGCCCAGCTGCCACTGGTGTACTTTGACTGCCATTCTCAGACTCCCTCAAGGCCAATTACAAGTTATTTTTGTAAAACCAGTAGAAACAATGTCATTTTTCTTACAGTTTGATGGAAAATCAAGAAGTGACCTTGGTACTAATTAACTGTGTGATTCTAACAAGTCACTGTATTCTCCTGAGTCTCAGTGTCTCCCTCCAACAGAAGGAGATGACAGGGGATCCGGGCTCAGGAGGTAATGTGAGCCACAAGACCAGTAAAAGTATCACAATGGGGAGATGACTCAGCAAACAATGTCCATCAATGTAAGTTATTACTGTTCTCCTTAAAGTCGATCAAGTACATTCTATAACAATAATTTATGACAGAAAGTATTCCTCCAAGAAGCCCACCAGAAAAATGTCATCAGCAGTGATGTAGGTATTCTTTACCACAGAGTTTTCATTTACCAGGATAACAGTTACAAACATGGACCTTCAACACCCCCCTCCCACAAAAGGGGGACAGTGTTGAAAATTTTATGCAGAAAGACAGTGGGTCGGGGTACATGGGTGACAAGTATCCCTGGCAAGGATACATGCATCTTCTACACTTCAGAAAGCACCAGCCACTCTGGTTCCCACAACCAGCAGTTTCCAACCAGCGTGGAATCTCAGCCTATGGATGACAGTGGAGTTCAACCTCTTATTGAAGATAAGACTTTTCTTTTTATTGTAGATAATAATGGCAAATCGTAAATACAATGCTTAATGACAACAGTGTTGCAGCAAAGTGTTGTTGCCTGGCAAACAGTGAATAGAAATTTCCTTTAAAGAAGGAACAGCTTTGGGGGGGGGGGCAGAAAAAAGAGCCAGCTGTGTTTCTGAAGTAGAATCTGCCAAAAACAGGACCCCTACAACCCTATATAACCGAGCTTTAGTCAAATGGTAGGGCAGTGTCCTGCTTCTCCAGTTGTATTTTTCCCCAAGTCAGCAGCTAACATCTGGAAAATAACAGCCCTGAAAAGAGAAAAACTGTTTGTAAGATGGTCTTTTAATAAAAGTATATTTTTCTATACATGTAATCCTTTCCCCTCTTCATAGCCTTGCTCCTGTTAAGTCTCCTAGCCATATCCAGGCTGGGGATTCCTCCACACTTCCCTAAGTGTTGGAAGACCTTCACCATGCTACCTGAGAATGGAAGAGCCAATGTCTTGTTACATAGCATTAAAGGGCAGGGGCATATCTTTTATCTTCAATTTAGAAAGATACAGACCGAGAAGGTCACACAAGCTTTTAGCAACAGAATAGAACTGGAACAAGACCCAGATCCTTCTAGAGCTCTATCCACTTTGTGCCTTCATCCCCTCCACTCACTTGCATCTGATATATTTGAATATCAATCCATTATACCTGCATTTGTATTCCTCAAAATAACTCATAGTACCATTTATACCATAGCATTTCATAGCTATAAAACACTCTATATATCAACATATCCAATCCACTCAAAGATAACATAAGTTAGGCTTAAAGATATAGATCTTTCTGTCAAAGTCCTATTTCTAATTAATATAAAGAGTGTCACCTGGGATGCCTGGGTGGCTCAGTCGGTTAAGCCATTGCCTTCCACTCAGGTCATGATCCCAGGGTCCTGGGATCAAGTTCCGCATCCGGCTCCCTGCTCAGCGGGGAGCCTGCTTCTCTCTGCCTCTGCCTGCCACTCTGCCTGCTTGTGCTCTCTCTCTCTCTCTGACAAATAAATAAATAAAATCTTAAAGAAAAAAAAGTGTCACCAAAATCTGTATTTTAAGTCGTATCTGTGTATTTGCTTAAACTGACCTTAGAACATCCAACCTAACCCTCTGTTATTCACTTCCTTGTTCATTATTTGTTGTATTATTTTGACTCCTTAATATAACTGTATTTTCTCCTGAACTTCAAAATATCTAATAGTAAGTCCATATTTATGTTCAACAAATACATGTTGTTGGATTAAAAACATCCAAATTCAAAGTCAAGAAAAACATAAATTTCACCAACTCTATTGAGATATAGTTGACATATACAACATTCTTTATAGGCTGTCTTACAGCAAATTGAAGAAAAACATATATCAAAATTGTTATAAAGAATGTCATCAGATGGGGTGCCTCTGTGGCTCAGTTAGTTAAGCATCTGCCTTTGACTCGGTCATGACCTCAGGGTCCTGGGATCAAGTCCCTCATCAAGCTCCCTGCTCAGCGGAGGGTCTGCTACTCTCTCTCCCTCTGACCCTCCTCCCCATTTGTGCTCTCTCTCTCTGTCTCAAATAAATAAAATCTTAAAAAAAAAAAAAAAAAAAAAAAAAAAAAAAAACATGTCATCAGGCACGTCTGGGTGGCTCAGGTGGTTAAGCATCTGACTCCAGCTCATCCAGCCCCACACCTGGCTCCCCACTCAGCAGGAAGTCTGCTTGTCCCTTTCCCTGTACCCCTTCCCCTGTCCATGATCTCTTTCTCTCTCTCAAATAAAATCTTCTAAAAAATAATGCCATCATTAAAATATTACATGCATATGAATATGCATGTTAATACCTAACATACTGCATACATATACACTCTTTGAAGCATCAGATATAGCACCTAATGAAAGTTCAATTACATATGGACCATTTGTAAAACAAATATATTCTCTAAAGAAAAAAAAAAAAAGACTATAAAAATAAGTTTCCCAGTACAGCTCATGTGATTCTAGTTCATTTTAATGGCATCCAATTTGGTTGTATAATGTACAACATGAAGAATGCTAGGCTAAGTCTCCAGCAGATCTTGAGTTTCAGTGCTGACTCTTTGGAGCTGCAACACTGTGGGTAACTTCCCAACTTCATGGACTTCCCAGTTTTCTTATCAGCAAAGTGAAGGGGTTAAACTAGAAATCTTCATCCACTCTATCCTGAAAAGATTCTGATGCAATTTAATATTACATGTGGATCAGCAGGTGTGCTCTGCAGACCAAGAAAAGTTACCATCAGGATTCTAGAAACTAAATGTGCATTGTAATGGGCTTCCACACAAAAACAAAGGCACAAATGTCCATAGGAACATTCTTCATAATAGCCAAAAGATGGAGACAGCCAAAATTCCCATCACCTAATAACAGATAAACAAACTGTGATTTCTCCCTACAATGGAATATATTTGGCCATAAAAAGGAATTAATTACTAATACATGCTACAACATGGATGGGCCTTGAAAACGTTATACTAAATGAAAATGCCAGACTCTCTCTCTCTCTCTCTCTCTCTCTCTCTCTCTCTCTCTCACACACACACACACACACACACACACACACACACACACATTGTATGAGTCTATTTGTATGAAATGTCAAGAATTAACAGATCTATGGAGACAGAAGCAGATTAGTGGTTGCTTGGGGCTGGGGGTGAGGAGAATGGGAGGAATTACTAAAGGGTCTGAACATTCTATTTGTGGTGATGAAATGTTCTACAATTATGATGATGATTGCACAACACTGTGTACATACAAAAAAAAAACAATGAATTTTACACTTAAGGTGAATACTACGATACTTGAATTATATTTCAATAAAGCTACAATTATAATGCAGTGTGTTAAGAATCTCTCTATGGCGGGGCGCCTGGGTGGCTCAGTGGTTAAAGCCTCTGCCTTCGGCTCAGGTCATGATCTCAGGGTCCTGGGATCGAGTCCCGCATCGGGCTCTCTGCTCAGCAGGGAGCCTGCCTCCTCCTCCTGTCTCTCTCTGCCTGCCTCTCTGCCTACTTGTGATCTGTCAAATAAATAAAAAAAAAAAAAATCTAAAAAAAAAAAATCTCTCTATGGAAAAACAATTCAGATGTCTGACTGCTGTGAGGTCAAAAACACGGAATCACATGTTTACTAAAATGTTAACTTTCTGGCAATAAGAATTAGGGGCCCCAGGTCGATGATGTCCTATTTCTCAATGATACTTAATATTAATAATAAAAACCAGAAAGGTCTTTCCTCCCCTTCCTTGCTCTTTGCCACCATGCTCCATCTCAGGGGCAGCAGGATGGAGAGAGAACCCTTGGCACACATGGGCTGTAGATCATTTTCTCATGAGCATGATTTCCACAAATCAGAAAATGTCTGCAGTGTTATTTAACAATTACTATTAAAAATATAAAGAATGCATCCCACTTATTTTTACTAGTTAAGAAATATTATAACAAACAAAAAAGTTCAAGAGCTAATTAGACGAATTAAATTTTCATATTGCAAGGAGAATCATATTTTCCACAGTGACTAAAAGTTCAAAAAGCAAGCCACTGGATGCTTAGAAGCACATTTTCAACCATGAGATAATTTAAGCTCTGATTGAAGGTATATTTTCACTTTTATGAAGGCTATAATCTCTGCTATGGAGACCCAAAAGGAGAAATATTTCTCTAATAAAAAGTGTCATCTTTCTACTCCATGACCAGTAATGATTCACCTGTGATTATATACTTCACTGTTTCCATCTAAGAATGATCTTAATTAGGTTTCATAGTAGTAAATTCTTGGACTAGAAAGAAAACATTGACAACCAAATCAGCTCTAGAGTTGTAGGAATGCCTCCTTCTCATAGAGGCATGTCCAGCTCTATAAACGGTATCACCTCTCTCCCATGCTGCTGGCAGGTGGGAGGCCTCCCTACAGGTGGTTTGCCTTATGTTTGGTTCCACAGTGGATTTAAAATGGGGTATGTGATCCTTTAGACAGGACACAGCCCCTCCCACTGGCCACAGTGTCTCGGGGACCTTAGCAATTGGCTTCAGTCTCATCTACCTTCCTTCCCTGATCTTTCCCTGTGTTTATTAAATCCCTGACCTCTTATTAAACCCAATGGCAAATCTTTAAATGTGGAAGTGCAGCATTAGATATAGGACAGCAGAGAGACTTTTTAAGGGCAAGACTTCAAATATCACGTTCTATAGGTCCTACGTCATCTGTATAATTTTAAAGCCACCACCCTTTCAGCAAACTTTTCAAAATCCAACCAAAGGACTCCATGAAGGTAATGATTTGATTAAGTAACCTCATGCAGTCTCTGCTGACATTCCAGTTTTTATTTTTATCTGGACATCTGTAAGAAACGTTAGTAAGAGAACTTTGTCTTCTGGAAAACGTTCTTTCCCACCAGCCTATCTTTGCCATGCATTTTCCTCCCTGTTACTCTCTCCTATGTGTGGGGACCAACAAATTATGACATTCTCCCCATTCCATATATGGCTAAGCCAATTCCAATTGCTCAAAACGGTTTCATATAAAATATAGCAGTAATGAACGAAAAGAACATAAAAATGAATGACACCCATAGTAATATTCACATTTTTTAAAATGAATGCATTTAATTACAGTAAAAATATATACTACAGGTTGGACAGCCAGTGACTAAAATGAGCTCAGGAAAATGGCATTTTGTTGATTTTGCTGTTCTCATTCTTGCTAACAAAATACCACTCTCTCCTGGAAAGTGTGAAAATGAGACAACCCACACACCTTTTCACAAGTCTACATGAAATACCAGTGAGGATTGCCATTATCCTAAATGGTGGAGTTCTAGAAGTTATAATGCTGACTGCATTGTTTTTGTTAAAGCTCTAGAGGTCGCTGCCTTTAAAAGACTTGAATTAACCTTTGCTTGTCTAAGGCTCCTACTTTATTTCCTGGGGTCCCACTTCATATATGTTAATGGAGACAAATATGAGTAACAATGTTATCAGAGCTACCCCGCGTATTGCACTGCCCAGGGTTGCCCACGGATCATAGCCACACCGGCCTTAGTGATGAAGTTCTAGAACCTAGGTGAGGTTCGGTGGCCTGAGGTCTGGAGCCGATGACCAAGAAAGAATTCTTGAGACACCTTTGGTGCAAAATGGTGGTTTATTAAAGCATGGGGACAGGACCCGTGGGCAGGAAGAGCTGCTGCTGCCTCGGGTTGTGAGAGATGGCAGGTTATGTACCTTGCGGTTGGGGGAAGGTGAGGGGAAGGGAGGTTTCAACGGAGCTTTCATATGCTGAAGAGGGCCTACAAGGTGCCGGGACACCGGAGGCCTTGCAGCTTGATCAATGTTGTCTTTTGGCAAGCCATTCACATTTCTGCTATAAGTGTCTTTGTTAGTGAGATTTGGGTTTAGAAGAAATTTAACTTTATTTAGGGCTTGAGGAACTGAGTTATTTGCCTCTGGAAATTATGCTATTGATAAGGCAACTTATTTGTTTGTAGATCTCTAGGACATTTGTAAACCAAGGGAGACTCCTGTTTTGTAGGATTGTGATTTCTACAAGTTAACTATTTGTTTCTCACTTATGGCAGTCAGGGGTGCCTGAGGAATGTCACACACATTACCTAGGGGAGCGGGTGGAGAGGTGGGATGCAAGATGCCAGCTTTTGCTTTGTCCTCAGCCAGCCTCCTGCTCCCTCATTAGCACTGACATTTCTTTTAATACAAGTTAGTAATATGCTAGGACCCTATTTATAAAATAGCAAAGCAAAGTCTGAGATGCACAGTTACTTAGAAAGATCAAGTCTTGTAATCTAGATAATTCAATCAAAAGACAAAGTTAGGGTAGTTATGTTTTGGGTTTTGCCTTAATTGCATACATTGTCTCTGAGGGATTCTTCAACTCACTAGTTATACCATGTTTTTTTGCTCAAACTCCTAGATTATGTGTTTATTACTGTTTATGCAAAAATAATAAAATAATAAAGTAAAATTTCTTCCTGGAAAATGTAAAATAAACCAGGTAAGAATTTTAAATCTGTATGTTCTTTATACCCATGACTCTTGTTAAATAAACAGCAACTGATACATATAATACTAAAGGATATTTCTGTGATGAGAACATCTATCCAGCTGGATCAAAGAAAAATTTGGCACAGTAAAGAAACATGTCAATCAAAATAAGCAGAAGAAAAATGGCACTGAAAAGGAGATGACATATATGGGTCCCAAAATTCTTTTGCCAAGGGCTTAGGAATCAAAGGTCTGTCAAAGTTTACCAGCCTTGCACTAGGCAAGGCCGAGAAAAGCTTATTAAGGGCATTTATCTCCATGATGAAATTGTGATGAATATGTAGCAAATCTGCTCAGCAGTCTGGATGACCAAGGCAGTTTCGCAGTGCCTAAAGATTTTGTTTTGGTTTTTTACACAAGCGAGTAGATGTATTTTAAAGCAGAGAGTTCATTAAAATCAAAGGAAGTGCCTGGTAAAAAAGTAAACCACATTAATCCATTTCCTGTTAAAGATAAGTAAGTGACAAAAAGCTACTGGGTGTGTCTTTGCCAGCTAGATTTGTATTTGTAAGAGGTTTACTTCCTGTCTCTGCATTTGAATGGACAAAAAAGCAGCTTAAAACACTGGGGCTCATTGTACACAAAGAGCTTCACCTCACCTTAACCCTCCTGCAAAGGGCACACTGAAAATGCCTGCCACTGAAAGATCCAGAGGAGAGCAAAACAATGCTGAGAGTATCACTGTGTTGCATGAATACTTTATAATGAGATTATTTTAAGTTAAAAAATGATGTTATCTGGCTAAAAAAGAAAACATTATTTGTCAACTCAGTACATACAACAGATTTATGAGATGACGATATACACTGAGATACACTATACAGTCTTTGGTCTTTAACAGAAATGCAGTTATGCCAACTATTCTGGCTGAGACTGTTTTCCCTCATGCCATATGTGGGTTATGAATCTTTAAGAAACAAAAGTACAAAATATACCTAATATTAAAATGATGCCAAACATAATTATTCTTTGGATGTTCATGGAAGCACTTCAAAATCGTTCACCTTTTTGGAGTCATTAATATCATTGCCAACTAAAGGGATGCCAGTTGATAACACTCCGCTTAATAAAATACTAGATAAACATTTACAACATATGGATACTAGAAAACTAAAAAATAATAGAGTGTTCTAACTTTTTTGAAGCAAACAATAAGACACACATTACTTAAAGTAATATTGCAAACTAATACATCAATGGGCTTTTTTTTTTTTTTAAAGAAAATAGTAAAAGCTGTTAGTGGAAAAACAGCCTTCTTTCTGAAAAATATTCTGAACGTCTAATAAAAATAGGCTTTTGCCATTTAATTTAGGCCTCAGTATTTCATGAGGGTAGGGCTACTAATTTAAGGGGTTCTATAACATAAGCTTCCAAGATAATGGCAGATTTTATTGGACCCATAAATTAAAGACAAAAAGAAAGAGAAAACACACATTCTAATTATTTCAAGTTTTGCATTTAACTCTACTTCTCATTGAAAACTTAACAGAATTAAGGAAATAAAAACTGATCACCTTTCTCCTTCTAAATAGCAGCATTTACTAATTGACTTCAACTTATGATACTTACCAGACATTACAGACCAAAATCATTTCTCTTAAGGAATACTGCTGGTGACTTTTATGTCTGATACGTAATTGCTAATCAAATGTATGAGCCATTTAGCTATTTGACATTTCTCTGAATGTGGCCTGCTATTTAATTATTACGCTTTCAGACAATAGCATTATTTTAAATTTTCTTTTCTGGCTGTGTGGGATTTTCTCTCTGACTGGGTTCCTTTAAAAATTATCCAGCTAGGGGGCACCTGGGTGGCTCAGTGGGTTAAAGCCTCTGCCTTCAGCTCAGGTCATGATCCCAAGGTCCTGGGATCGAGCCCCGTGTCAGGCTCTCTGTTCAGTGGCGAGCTTGCTTCCTCCTCTCTCTCTGCCTGCCTCTCTGCCTACTTGTGATCTCTGTCTGTCAAATAAATAAAATCTTTAAAAAAAAAAAAAAATTATCCAGCTAGTTTCCAATTATTAGGAAGATGAAAATCAAATGAAAACAGTGTCAAATTATTACAATGATTTCTATACAAATCATTTCCAAAACATTTCTAATCATACATTCTGATGTGGGAAACAGAGGCGGGATAAAAATTATTAAAATTTCCTTACCCACAGACAAGACCTTAAAACAGGCAGAGTGACATTCCTCTAGGGACTCAATTACCTCCACCTGGCGGCTTTGTTAAGGGCAAAGGGCAATCCTAGCCTGACTGACCTTTACCCCCAACCAAGAATCTGTAGGTCTACTTTAACAATTCCCTTGGAAACTTTATCTCTAATCCCTCCAAGATAGTGTTGACCGCCATTCCCAAACATATCGCCCACTGATACACATCTAAAGTATCTCACACAAAGGTTTTATTACCGTTAAGGAGTAACCTTTGCCCCCAACAATAGCTAGCCCCTCAAGGGTTGATGCTATTCCTGACTTCCTCCCCCACTTTGCAAGTATATAATGGAGCACTCCTCACAAGCCCTGGGGAAGCAGCTCTTTCTGCCCACAAGTCCTGTCCCTGTGCTCTAATAAACCACCATTCTGCACCAAAGATGTCTCAAGAATTCTTTCTTGGCCATCAGCTCCAGACCCTAACCCCATTGAACTCACTTATATTCCAAGACTTCATCAGTTCTACCCCTACATTTAGTTGTAACAGAAAACATAACAAATGATTTTAGTCCTTAACTTTCTTAACCTTTACTACAGCAAAAATACATTCTGAGATCTGTATTTCTGTTTATTTTTTAATCACACATTTTTATTACAAATATAATTGAAGTGCCTATAGAATACAGGAGGAGACAAAGGTAGCAAGTTTCAGTTGCTACATAAAATAATTTCCTAAGTTCTTATTCAGTGCTGTCATACTATTTTTTTTCCAGGGATCTGATTTTCCAAGAAATTAACTGAGCCTCCACAAAATTGGATTTTTCTAACATAGACTCTGTTTTCCTTCATTCTATGGGAGAGCTAGCCCTAGAAAGAACAATACTAATGACAATGTATGGTGTTACATTTTTCAGGGTGATTTCCAGTGTCTAAAGTAATTTAATTCTCATCATACCCTGGGGAGAAAACAAAATAGATATCTTCCACATTTCCTTTTTATTCACAGACGATTAAAGGTACACAAGAAAAAAGAGAATGAGCTCCATACTCTTGATTTTAAAGTACTTTGCTCTATGTGCTAGGCATCACCTCATCCTTCCCTTAGATCTCTCCCCTGCCTCCTCCACCTTCTTTAAGGTGCTAGGACACTGATCTACGTCATTTTACCAACAGCCTGTAATCATCTTTGGCTTCCAGGTGTACTTGGCCAGTAGGCATTATCAACAGAAGATGGGAGGGAAGGAAAAGAATTAGAAAAGAGCATTTGACCTCTGCCTCCCTCCCAGTGGTCCGCTCAGATTCGGTTGAGTCCCTAGAGAGTAGTTAAAATTCATACTAGCGAGTCTGCTGTCGTATGGATGAGGGCAGTGACACACGGGTTATTAGTCCCCTTGAAAGGAAATCCTCCTAATTTGACATGCTATTTATTTGCTGTTGGGACAATGACAGACACAGTCTCATGGTGGTTACATCCATTCTCACTGATACGAACCTCATCAATACACTAATGTCATCTAAATGTACATATCCAATTCAGACTCCCCTGAACTCTGGTTCACTTACCGACTTAGTTATTGACATCTCTATCTGGAAGGTAATGACTTTACCAACATGACCATTCCTGATTCTCAACACTTGATTTCCACCATTCTGCCACCCAAAATGTATTCTTTTTTTTTTTTTTAAGATTTTATTTATTTATTTGACAAAGAGATCGCAAGTAGGCAGAGAGGCAGGCAGAAAGAGAGGAGGAAGCAGGCTCCCTGCTGAGCAGAGAGCCTGATGCGGGGCTCCATCCCAGGACCCTGGGATCATGACCTGAGCCGAAGGCAGAGGCTTTAACCCACTGAGCCACCCAGGTGCCCCCCAAAATGTATTCCTAACCAAATTATCTTCATCATGGTAAACTGGACAGAACCAGTTAGTTAGCAAAGTAAAACAAAATCAAAAACAAACTAGGAGTTTCCCCTTGAGTCCTTCTTTATTATCACCTATCATATCAAATCTATCAACAAGTCTTATATATTTGATTTCAGAAACACATTCAGTATCTGCCCAAAACTGCTTTATGATCTCAGTCCAAGCTACATGATTGTGTGGCCTACACCACTGCAGTGGTATTAATTAAAACTACCTGATTGTGTCACTCCCCCTCCCAGGTCAGGCCCCCCTTGGGACTCACTGATAAGAGCATCAACAACACAAAGGATGTCAGGCACCTGCCTATCTCTCACCCTATTCTAAACCACAGTCCTTCATTCGTAAGCCATACCACAATGACCTCTAATTTGTTGAAGAGGCCAAGATCTTTCACATTTCCAGGCCTACATGGGGGTTGTTTCTCCTGTGTGGAATGCCTCCCCCACTCGTTATGCAAGCCTGGTTCCTTCTCTTCCATTCTCACTCGTAAAGGAAATCTCTCCCTCCACATTCTTGGCAGGCCTTTGCATCATTTAATACAATACCACCAATATTTACTTTATAGAACTTCCCATGTTTCCTCAGAAATCTGTGAAAAGAGAGGCTAAAAAGACTTTCCTGAGTACTGATTTAGTTTTCATGGCTTAGTATAGTGTATTTATTCAACATGGTAGTTGAATAAAAACAAGTAACAAAAGAAGTTTGTTTTTAAGAAAAGTCCAGTCATTGTGAAGACATTCAAATCTAAAACGGTATTTCTGGTGGAAATCTTTCTCTAGACTCTAAAACCTTCTTGAGATCAATCCAGTTCCAATTACTCTCATAACACAACAAGGAAAAGAGCAGTTCTAGGTGATATATTTACTGGCGGCTACCCTTGCCGTGCTCCCTATGTTCATAGATTCCCTCAAGGAGTTAAGTTATTAATAAAGATTTGCACTCTCCAGGAACAGCACTGCCACTATCCTGTTTATTATGACCAAGGCCAGGGAATATTCTCTATGCCTCAGTGACGTCCACAGGAAACTGGGATAATTATATCTGCCTTTAAGGTTTAGGAGGGTGGCACCTGGGTGGCTCAGTTGGTTAAGCATCTGCCTCTGGCTCAGGTCATGATCCCAGGATCTTGGGATCGAGTCCCGCATAGGGCTCCTTGCTTGACAGGGAGCCTGCTTCTCCCTCTTCCTGTTGCTCTACCTGCTTGTGCTCTCTCTCTCTGTCTGACAAGTAAATAAATAAAATCCTTTGAAAAATTTAAATAAAGTCTAAATACAGTAAATATTGAGTCTAAAGCATTTATTATTGTTATTTTCTATTTCTTAGTACAACTGATTATTTAGTTCTCCTTTCACTGATAAAATATCACTGCTTTCACCTTCAGAGTATTCACGTTAGGGGCTCCTGGGTGGCTCAGTGGGTTAAAGCTTCTGCCTTCGGCTCAGGTCATGGTCCCAGGGTCCTGGCATCGAGCCCCACATCGGGCTCTCTGCTCAGCAGGAAGCCTGATTCCTCCTCTCTCTCTCTGCCTACCTGTGATCTCTATCTGTCAAATAAATAAATAAAATCTTTTAAAAAAAAAAAAAGAGTATTCACGTTAAAACAATAGCATGATGAATTAGATGTCAGCAAACCAAATATCCATTCTTACTTAGACCATTAATTAGCTGTGTAAAATTGGAGTAAAGACATAATCTTTCTTTGTCCTAATTTCACTATCTCTAAAAATGAAAGTATTGGAACTTTTTGTCAGTTCTACCTAACAACCCTAATGAATGACTAAAGAAAAAACAGTTCCGCTATCATCTAGTCAGATCATTTTATATTGAAAAAAAGTGTGGTGTGAGCTCCTCGCAATTAAGAAATGGACAGTTTCACAGTGACAATATTTTCTGGAATTCTGGAAGAAATTCATATGTCTCAGAGCTCTGAGAAATAGAGAAAGCTTGGGGAGCATTTGCTAAAACCCACATTTGGCAGATGGTGAAGGTGAAAATTGACGGAGTTTCTACATGCCAAATCAAAACCAACTGCCCAGACTGCTGCATGATCAAATTTGTCGTTTTGAGAAGGCGAAATATATCCTTTTCGTGAAAAAAATACCAAGACATTAAGAAGCTGCCTTTTATTTGATTGGCAAAGAAACAGCTTTTTCCCTGAATTCCTGATATCATTTAAAAAGGAAAAAATAGGGGCGCCTGGGTGGCTCAGTGGGTTAAGCCGCTGCCTTCGGCTCAGGTCATGATCCCAGGTCCTGGGTTCAAGCCCCACATCGGGCTTTCTGCTCAGCAGGGAGCCTGCTTCCTCCTCTCTCTCTGCCTGCCTCTCTGCCTACTTGTGATTTCTCTCTGTCAAATAAATAAATAAAATCTTTAAAAAAAAAAAAAAAGGAAAAAATATAGCCTAAATATTAATACAAATAGGAACTGCTAGAGAAATAGCATACACAATGTAAACAGTACTTATTCAAACCTTTACAACTATGATTAAAACTAAAAATAAATTATTTATATTACCAATCATGTGTCATAGGCCATTTGGGACAATAATAAATTTACTTTTAATAGAAGTTAAGCAACAGGGGGCACCTGGGTGGTTCAGTGGGTTAAAGCCTCTGCCTTCAGCTCAGGTCATGATCCTAGAGTCCTGGGATCGAGCCCCGCATCGGGCTCTCTGCTCAGCAGGGAGCCTGCTTCCTCCTCCCTCTCTGCCTGTCTCTCTGCCTATTTGTGATCTCTGTCTGTCAAATAAATAAATAAAATTAAAAAAAAAAAAGAAGAAGAAATTAAGCAACTAACATTTAGGATTTACCCAGAGGGGGATAGTCTATAAAGATTCAGTAAGGGGCACCTGGGTGGCTCAGTCAGTTAAGGGTCTGCCTTCGGCTCAGGTCATGTTCCCAGTGTCCTGGGACAGAACACCACATGGGGCTACCTGCTCAATGGGGAGTCTGCTTCTCCCTCTGCCCTGAACCTGCTCATGCTCTCTTATCTCTCATTTCTTCTCACAAATAAATAAATTAATTAAAAAAAAAAAGGAAGCATTCCAGTGAAACTGTCCTTCGAACTGCCCTTTAAGGTCAAAATGTTCCAATAGTAACTAAAACATGCTTGAGAATTTCAACGAAGAATAATTACATCCACAAAAACATATACAAGAAAAAATAGTTCAGCTAACTCAGAAGTGTGCATCAACAATACTCCCTCATACTTTTAGAAGTATGGCATTTTCAGGCAAAATAAGCTAAGCACAGAAGTCAGATCTCTCCTTTATCACAACTGAAAAATACAAAAATCAAAAACATCCAATGAGTCCATCTAACATATAATACTCTTTCTTTTGAGGAGCTGCATGTAGTTCAGAATTGGTAAAGCTTGGATAACCAGGGTGGCTCAGTGGGTTAAGCAACCAATTCTTGACTTTGGCTCAGGTTATGATCTCAGGGTCCTGATTCTGAACCCAACATCAGTTTCCACACTCAGCATCAAGTGTGCTTAAGGATTCCCTCTCTACCTCTCCATCTACCTTTCCCTCTGCCCACATGACCTCTCTCTTTAAAATAGGATTTTTTAAAAGATTTTATTTATCTATTTTTCAGAGGGAAGGAGAGAGAGTATAAGCAGGGGGATCAGCAGGCAGAGGGAAAAGCAGACTCCCCACTGAGCAGGAAGCCCAATGTGGACTCAAACCTAGGACACTGGGATCCTGACCTGAGCCAAAGACAGATGCTTAAATGACTCAGCCACCAGGTGTCCCTCTAAAATAAATTTTTAAATCTTAAAAAAAAACAAAAACAAAAACAAAAAAAACTAGTAAAGCTTGTCCCAACTATTTGCACATGAATTTACACAATTTGAAATAAGTAAATAATAATGAAGATCTTGATGTAAGTTTCATGCCCATAAAAGAAAAAGAAAGTTCACTGGTCTTCTTTTATGAAGACCAGTGAAAGTTCACTGGTCTTCTTTTATGAAGACCAGTGAACTATGTATCACGTGAGCATAAGGGGTGAATAGTTCAGCACACAAGGAGTGAGCATTTATTTTTAATTTGCAATCAAGCTGTAAATCAGTTGTATATGGAAACAGTTTAAAGGTATCTTTTTTCCCCATAATGACACTGATTCTTGATCTGTGTTCATATAAATGTGCACTACCATTTCAAATGCCTCATTAGTAAGTGGTGGACAGGATCCCAGCAGGCCTCCTCACTAACCACTAATCAATCGGCAGTATGTCCTAGGAAGAGCTTCCTGAGTCATCAGACCAGGAGACAGAATGGCTTCAAACATCAATACTGTCTGGACCAACAATAAGCACAGGATTTTTTCTACTTGACCTCAAGAAGCTTGGAGATCAGGGGGTGAAAACCAATGAGAATGAATCAGTCCACTTATGATGTACAAAATGTGATTCTCAGTGGCTCTGGAACCTCTAAAGGAAGAGTAACATAGATCCTGGAGGACCTAATGGACAAGATGAATAGGTAAATTGGTCTCCTCTATATTCTGAGCCGCAAGCCCTTTTGATTTGTAGTTAAGGCAACTGTAGAAAGAACGGCTTCTTCCTAATGCCTCAGCAGAAGACTGATAACATTCCAGCCACAGATGTTCCAACATTTTCACTGATTTTTCTTAACAGCCAGAACTGAGCTTTAGGTATCAATCATAAACAGAAAAAAAAGACGAAAAGAGGGGGGTTCTAGAGAGAGGAAAAAGAAACAAAAATGGACTTTTACCAAAATATAGCTGCTCAAGAAGACAGAGGATGTTTTATCTAAAAAAAATAATAAAAGTACTCGAGTAAATTCAAGTTCAACCCTCAAAAGTCCCGGAAATAAGAACATAATTTTTAAATTAAATGATTCAGTAGATGATCGAAGAATGAGATAATAATTGTTGAGTGGCTTGGAAGTTAAGGTTGAAGAAATACATTAAATCATATAATAAAAAACGCACAGGACAGGAACCATTAAGGAAAAGTTAACATACTTGGAGGAGACACTCAGGTCTTTGTTACAACATCTATCAGTCTTCATGTCTGGTAGAAGACAGTTAAACATCTTTGAACTTCAAATTCCACAATGCAAAATGAGGAAAATAACCTGTGATGGTTAATGAATAATGAAATAATATACTTAACACAGGTTTTGGAGATCCTGCTTACAGTATGACCGTAACAAATGTTAGATTTTAATGATAAACATGAGTCCATGTGGATTTTAATTTACAGAGATCTCATGAGATTAAATAGAAGAGAATAATTAAGAGTCAGAGACATTTATGCTGTAATCAGAGATCAAAACCTCTTCTGAATTTTAAGGTGTCATATTTTAATGTTAATGGAGTTTTAATAGAGGCAAAATATATTTATTTGTAGAAAATTTAAAATCTTTGAGCATTTTCCTTTAAAATCCTAAGCTCCAATGACCTGGTCTCTGAAGAAGTTAGAAGATGGTCATTATGATCACATAAAATCAACTCCTGAGTTAACATTCTATGGGGATTAAAAAGTCTTCTAGCAATATACATCTTGTTACCCATTTTCACAGTTTATATCAGTTAGAAAATGCAAATATATTCATTGACACAGACAACATCTACAGGAGATTAAAATATATTTAAGTTTTAAGAAGAAACTTCCTTCCTGGAAGGCACAATTTATAATATGTATGTATTACCAGTGAATGCAGGGAGCAAACCTCTTGATTTACTTACTACCCTGATAAAGATGATGATGGTGAAAACAACGCCTTCACCAATATAGCACTCTGGTTTGCTAAGTGGTTTCACAGGCCTTCTTGCATCTGAAATTTACAAAGACCTTGTATGGTTAGCATCGGAAATGTCGTTTTTACTTAACAGATTAAGAAATTGAGTATCCAAAGGACCAAATAGCTTATAAAATGATATATGACTAATAAATTGCACATGCAGATTTTGGAATGAGATACCTGACTTTTGGTCTGAAGCTTTTAAAAAATTATCTTTTTTTATCCTTTTTAAAGATTTTATTTATTTATTTATTTATTTTGTCAGAGAGAGAGAGAGCAAGCAAGCACATGCAGGGAAGCAGCGGGCCGGAGGAACAGCAGGCAGAGAAAGAAGCAGGCTTCCCGCCAAGCAAGGAGCCTGATGCAGGACTCAATCCCAGAACCCTGGGGCCATAACCTCAGCTAAAGGCAGACACTTAACTGACTGCGCCACCCAGATGTCCCTCATGATATTTCTTCTATTTCCTGGTTTAATTGCTTACATATGCTTCCACTGAGGGTTTTTTTGTTATTTGTTTTTGATTTTGGTTTTGGTTTTTTTGGTCAAATCAATGAATTAGCTTTTTTCCCAGTAATCATTTTAGGATTCTTTTTTTTTTTTTTTTTTTTTAAATTTTTTTTTTTTTTTTTTTACAGAGAGAGATCACAAGTAGACGGAGAGGCAGGCAGAGAGAGAGAGAGAGAGGAGGAAGCAGGCTTCTTGCTGAGCAGAGAGCCCGATGCGGGACTCGATCCCAGGACCCTGAGATCATGACCTGAGCCGAAGGCAGCGGCTTAACCCACTGAGCCACCCAGGCGCCCCCCTCATTTTAGGATTCTAAGAAGCCTTTTTCTAACATACAAAATATTTTAAAGAGATGAAATGGATTATTTGGGAAACACTTATTTTTATTTTTTATTTGCAATTTTGTAAATGTGTAATAAGATTAAATATCCCAATGCCAGTTCTTTCTGATTTGTCATGTTCTATGGAATATTGTAAAAGAAAAGGTTGTGATCATTAAAATACACAGCACAAGTGTAGCTATTTTTTCATGCCAACTTATTTAAGGTATGAATCCAAGAACTCATACAGTTATATTTATACTTAGAGTGAATTTTAAAGAACTTCTTTTTTATGTAAATATCAAGAAGGTAAGGATGTGCTGGGGTGCCTTGGTGTCTCAGTCAGTTACGTGTCCCAGTTTAGGTCTTGGGATTGAAACCCATGGGCTCCTAGCCTAGCAGGAGTCTGCTTCTCCCTCTTCTTCTGCCCCTCCCCCTGCTCATGTGTGCCCTCTCTCTCCCTCTCTCAAATGAATAAATAAAACCTTAAAAGTAAGATAAAATAAAATCTTTAAAAAAAAGAATGTAAGGATGTGCTAAGAAAGATCAAGCCCTTGATAATAACTGAACACTTTTAATGATTATTCCATAGCTTTTTATTTCAGAAGACATGTAAGTTATGCTGTTTATAGAAAAAAAGCTAATACTTACTGAGCATTCATAAGACAGATATTTGTATAGATGTTTAATTCATTAATTTATGTTATTTCTAGAAAATCTTAAAAGGTTTTCTAGTATTATATTTTTTTCCAAATAAAGAAAGTAAAATTCAATGAGAAAAGTGCCTTGTGTAGGGTCACACAGTGAGGGTGCTCTGGCAAATCCATGCCCAGGTCCTTTTCCTTACATCTTTGTAATTTTCTCTGCAACTTCACGTGTCAGAATTATCTTACCAATGAGAACAACTTGTAGCTGTTTTGAGGACAGACATATCTTTACTCTCCTTTAATCTCTTGTAAGATTAAGGAGGACTTAGTTTTAGTAGATGGGATAAACATGTATGTTGACTCTATTAATATAAAAATTGAAAATATGAATATTTATAAACATACTCAATTTAAGAAGAAATAAAATGGTATGCAATTAACATGAATTTGAATCCAGCTAAAGGTTACGTCTCTTAAGATTATTTAACAGAGGGGCGCCTGGGTGGCTCAGTGGGTTGGGCCGCTGCCTTCGGCTCAGGTCATGATCTCAGGGTCCTGGGATCGAGCCCCGCATCGGGCTCTCTGCTCCGCAAGGAGCCTGCTTCCTCCTCCCTCTCTGCCTGCCTGTGATCTCTGTCTGTCAAATAAATAAATTTTTAAAAAATTATTTAAAAAAAAAAGATTATTTAACAGAGAAAAAAGTATCCTTTTCATGGTTTAGGTCTGGTCCCAACAAAGAGGACTTGTGTCATATAATGGTTGATTTTCGTAACACTGACCAAATTCAGATTATACCAAAAGGTCCAATTTGACTGCATGAAAACATTGTGAGACTTAAAGTACTAAGGCAATTTCTTTCTTTTCCAAATCAGAAATACTGTCTTTTGGGGCACCTGAGTGTGTCAGTTGGTTAAGGGTCTGCCTTCTGCTCAGGTCATGATCCCAGGATCCTGGGATCGAGCCCGGCATTGGGCTCCTTGCTAAGCAGAGAGTCTGCTTCTCCTTTTCCTCTGCCTTCCGCTCCCCCTGCTCCCTCTCATATTCTCTCATTCTCTCTCTCTCTCTCTCTCTCGCTATCTCTCCCTCTCTATCAAAAGAATAGTCTTAAAAAAAAAAAGAAAAGAAAAGACAAAAAGAAATATTGTCTTCTATTTAATAAATAAAAGAAAGAAAAAAAATCCTGAAACCACTAAAAACACTAAAAGGAAGAAATCCACTAACATCCCTAAAAGTTACCAACACCACTTTAAAACTAGAATGTTTTAGCTTCTGCACAGTGAAGGGAACAATCAACAAAACTAAAAGGCAATCTACGGAATGAGAAAAGATATTTGCAGATGACATATCTAATAAAGGATCAGTATCCAAAATATATAAAGTACTTAAAACTCTCAACACCAAAAAACCAAATAACCCAATTAATAAATGGGCAGAAGACATGAACAATCATTTCTCTAAAGAAGACATCCAGATTAAAAAAGAAACAAAAACAAAACATCCAGATAGCCAACAAACACATGAAAAGATTCTCACCAGCACTTGCCATCAGGGAAATTCAGATCAAAACAATGAGAGATCACCTCGCACCTGTCAGAGTGGCTAAAATCAACTATATAAGAGACAACACATGTTAGCTAGGATGTGGAGAAAAAGGAACACTAGGGCACTGTTGGTAGGAATGCAAACTGGTCAGCCACTGTGGAAAACAGAAAACTATGATCCAGCAATTGCACTACTGGGTTTTACCCAAAGAATACGAGAACAATAATTCAAAGGGATACATGTATCCCAATGTTTATGGCAGCATTACTTAACAATGCCAAGATAGAGACACAGCCCAAGTGTCCCCTGATTGGTGAACAGATAAAGAAAAAGGGACACACACACACACACACACACACAATGGAATAGTATTCAATCAGAAGAATGGCATCTTGCTATTTGCAATGACATGGATGGATCTGAAGAGTATAATGTTAAGTGAAATAAGTCCTTGAAAGAAAAATACCATATAATTTCACTATTATGTAGATTTAAAAACAATAAAACAAATGAGCAAATGGAAGAGAGAGAGACAAATTAAGAAACAGACTGTTAATTATAGAGAAAAAACCTGATGATCACCAGAGTGGGGAGAAGTGATGAGATGGGTTAAACAGGTGATGGGAATTAAGGAGGGCATTTGTGATGAGAACCTGATATTGTATGGAAGTGTTGAATCCATATATTTTACACCTGAAACTAATATAATACTGTATGTTAACTGGAATTAAAATAAAAACTTTAAAAATAAATTTTATAATGAAATAAATAAATAGAATCGGTACTTCTTAAATACTTAAAATTTTTAACAAGTCAAGTAAAATTTACTTTTTTTAGATTTTATTTGTTTATTTGAGAGACAGCCTACATGCAAGAGAGTGAGAGAGAGCATGAGGGAGGTCGAGGAGCAGAGGGAGAGGAAGTAGCAGACTCCCCACCAAGCAGGAAGCCTGGAGCAGGGATCAGGGCTTGAACTCAGGACCCCAGGATCAGATCATGACCTGAGCTGAAAGCAGAGGCTTAACCCACTGAGCCACCCAGGTGCCCCATGAATCCAAGTAAAATTTAGAAAGAACTGATGCTCTTGATAGAAGTATGCAGGGACGCCTGGGTGGCTCAGTGGGTTAAGCCGCTGCCTTCGGCTCGGGTTGTTGATCCCAGCGTCCTGGGATCGAGTCCCACATCGGGCTCCTTGCTCAGCGGGGAGCCTGCTTCTCCCTCTGCCTCTGCCTGCCACTCTATCTGCTTGTGCTCACTCTCGCTCTCTCTCTGACAAATAAATAAATAAAATCTTTAAAAAAAAAAAGTATGCATATTTCTCCACCGTACACATCTCCCAGAGTTTTCAAAATGTCATTTTTAGAATCTTACCGAAGCCTAAACTGGTCAAAACATACACTGAATTATTATATCTTTGAAGTTATTCTCAGTATTTTGTCTAGTTGAATTAATAGACTTTAATATGCTTACGAGTAGAAGATAATGGTTATTATATATGGTAGGAGCCTGAGTTCACCTGGAAAATCAAAGGATGCTGAATGTAGAATACTAAAGCTGGAAAAGAGAAATCTTTAGGGAAGCATGACACTGTCTCCCAGCATTAATGTATGTAAATAGAGAGAAAGATACTGGACCAGGGTGAGATAGTGGGCACAATGAAAAGCACAAAGTCCAAAGAAAAGCAGCTTTGGACTCAGATCTCAGTTAGCTTCCTAGCTTTTGCACTCAATGTAACCCGAGGCAAGATAATTAATCTTTCTGATTCTCAGTCACTTCATTTGCAATATGAGGGGATGCTTAGCATGACCTGCTTTCACACAGAGATCAGATTTAAGAGACATGATATTTTGAATTATTGTCCAGCAAATGTTCCTGCCCTCCTGCTCCCCTGTGTACAGTGTCCATCCTTGCTCCACTCAGGCTTAGCTGGGCCATAGGATATGCTTTCACAATGGACACTTGGTGAACTGATGCACGCAGAGACCTTAGACACGCCTGCATTCTTTGTCTTGTTTGACATGCTCCAGCCATCACGAGAACATGAGCCTGACAGATGCTGCCCCTTCTGCCCCAGGAGGCACGGGTGAGAAACAGACCTAACCTAACCTGAGTCTGGGGCAAGGCTCAGCCCAGCACAGATAGGGTGAATATGGTTTATCAGCAGAACACTAATGTAAAAATAATGGTTTGTTGTTGTAAGATCATTGCAAGTCACTGTCTCCATAATGCAGAGTTCTTGGGGCAATAGTTGATTAACAGAAGATCAGTGGAAAAAGACTAAATCGATGCAGACACTGGCTTTCTAACCATTTAGAGCTTCCCAAATGCTGGAATAGGCTGCCTCTAATAATCAAATGTTTCTGCCATGTGAGGTGCTCCAGCAGAGCACAGATGAAATGCTGATGGACCAGGGACACTGCACCAGAGACTTCCACATTCAGAGGAGGAGAGTCTCTTAACCCCAGATTTTGTCAATCTATGAGTGTGTGTGTGTGTGTGTGTGTGTGTGTGTGTGTGTGTGTTTTAGTACCAAAGTTAAGTTACCAAACTTCTAACATTGTTTTGAAAATTATAAATTGAAATACTAAAGATGGAAAAATGGATGTCATCCTATGTAGGGTACTAAATACATAATAAATACAAAGGTATCTACTCAGAATAGTTGGTTCATCACACTGCAAGAGCAAACTACATAATTAATTATTTTAATGGGGGGACTTTATGCCAAGTACAATAACAAACATTAGCTAATTTTCAGATTCCATAATTAAGAATATGTTCTGAAATTGACACAATGTCTTTTCTCCAAATACTTCTTCCTAACATAGTGTCTACTGATTTATAGAATAAAAGGTATAATAGTCAATACCGTATTTCTTAAAATATAATTATAGACTCACAGTCCAAAGACAGCTTTGCAAAGTCAAACCTGATACATGTTTAGCCATCTTAGGAGTGTTTTTCTCTTCCCAAAGGAACAGTTTGGAAATGTGAGTAAGAATTCAAAACTTACAAAGATCTGGCACCAGTATAGTATCATATAGAATCAAGGGATGCATAAAATAAGGATAGATTAACTAGCACTACTTTGGATAAGGACATTTAGAAAGATAATTTTTAAATTATTATATATTAAATGCCTAATACATGAAGTATTATTTACTGTGGGGCTCAGAGTGAAATTTTAAAAAGATGGATTATAGGGCCAAAGGGGCAGAAATAATAATTTTATAGATTGGACAAAATAGTAATCATTCCAAAATGCTGCCATGTTGGCTCAGGCCTTCAGAGAGGGAGATGCTACCGTAGCTTCCAAACTAAATTGCTTCACTATAATTCCCAGCCTTAATAAGTCATCCTGTCCTTCTTTATGTATTTCAGGAAAATTAATACAGTTTCAGAGGTCTGAAGACCTGAAATTTACCCTAAAATGTCAGCACATGTAACTGGTGCTTAATATTTATTGAATTAAATAGTTACTAGAACATGCATTTCATCTTCATCCTACAATACCCAGTCCTGCAATTTTTCCTTTATTGTCCAATTTCTCCACTACTTCGGAGGCTTCCTGTTGCCAAACAATGAGCAATGCCTATGAGTTGCATAATTGGGTGAAGTTCTGAATGCACATCTTTCTGCAAGTCACTTAACCTCTCTGACCCAACCTTTCATTTACTGCCTAATGGATGGAACCGAGTATTAAATATTTTTAAGAGAAACTTACTGAACCAAAAAATAAAGGGTGTTGCACTATAAATAAAGTATGAAATAAACATCCATGAGTCCATACTAATATAATCAGTGATTAAATAACTAAACAAGGAGGAGAAGAGAAAATCACTCATGAAGAAGAATTTCAAATAATTTTTACAGATAGTCTTCCTTCAAGGACGTGGAACCCAACTCCCTGTAGTGAATTCCTTCTAAGAGTATAAGATGGAAAGGGGCAGGTAGACAGGTAATCGTATGAGGGAGAAACCTGACAAACACCACCTGAGCCAGGGGACCAAGGTCAACATCAACAGTAATAAGCCGTTGTTGATCTTAGGCATATTGGCATGATTTGATGAAGATGACAGTTTACCCCCACAATCTTTTTCTTTAAAACTCATCACCCCAATTTAATCCTAGGGAGAAACATCAGACAGACCCCAATAGAGGGACATCCTATACTACACCTGACCAGTATGCCTCAAAACTGTCAGGGGCATCAAGAAATAAGAGAGTCTGAGAAACTACCACAGTCAAGAGAAACCCGAAGAAACATAATGACTAAATGTAATGTGTGTGGTATCCTGGGTAGGATCCTTTACAGAACAGCAGATGAAAGCTAAAGGAAACCCAGACAAACTGTAGACTTAAGTGAAAAATAGTGTGTTAATATCGGTTCATTAATTGTAACAAATATGCCATGATGCTAATGAAGGGGAAAACTTGGTATGAAGTATATGGGAACTCTCTGTACTCTCCCTGTACTTTTTCTGTATATTTAAAGCTATTCTAAAAAATAAAGCTTATTTTTAAAAAAGAAATGTATATAAGATTTTTCTAGGTTACAAAGTGATCTGCAAGCTGAGAGCTATGATCATGATTAGTTCATTTTTTCTTTTCCCCAGTCTTGGGTAGGATTCCCTCATGCCAAATATAGCATCTATTAAGAAAAGTTCTTACCAGATTATTTGGTCAAGGGTTAGAATGCCTCCTTTACTCCTTCATATCACTGTCTAACTAGAAAGGCAGACAGATGTAGCCTAGTCTATGTTTAGTATACATATCCCCCCTTCGTCTTATTGGTCTATATTGATCTGTAATCATTTGTATCCATTCTCACATATCCCACTAGATTTTAAGCCTCTTGATGGCAAAGATAGGACTTCTGATTCTAAACAATTCTCATATCTTTTATCCTCGTATGTGCTCTCAGTAGGTTTCTCAGACTCATAAAAACTTATTACTCCAAAAATAAGTAAATAAGTATAAAATGGTAAACCAAGGCAGAGTTGCATCTGGAAGAAAAGAACCACATATAATTTCAGGCATACTGAAATAGATTAGTAGGAATATCCAGCCTCTATCCCAAAAACTTCCTACACTTTCATTACAAACTTTATAATAGAGTTCATGGTATCCACTAGCAAAGCACGGCACAGATTCCCTCTTGGGAATGCTTGCCAGGTGCATAAAGTAAATCAGTGCACAGGACAGGGTCGGGCATTCCAAGCCCAAGGTGCTAATTCGGGCTGTCAGCTGTGCCCCTCGTTAATTTTTAAGGATATGCAAAGACCTCCATGACTGACCTTAAATGCTACTTTGTATTAAAAATGTCTTCAGTGTTTTAATATAAGCAATTATTGTTTAATGAGTTTCAATGGGAAAGTCAGAATTAAGGTAAGAAGCAACATCAAGCTGTTGCTAGGAATATCAATTACAAGTAGGGTTATTATAAGCTCCATCTTATAACTTCTGCAAGGTAAAGGGGAGCTATAAAGATGACTTTCTCGGGACGCCTGGGTGGCTCAGTTGGTTAAGCAGCTGCCTTCGGCTCAGGTCATGATCCCAGTGTCCTGGGATCAAGTCCCACATCGGGCTTCTTGCTCATCAGGGAGCCTGCTTCTCCCTCTGCCTCTGCCTGCCATTCTGTCTGCCTGTGCTTGCTCTCTCTCCCTCTCTCTCTCTCTGACAAATAAATAAATAAAATCTTTAAAAAAAAAAAAGATGACTTTCTCTGTGAAGAGGGGCCCTGTTACTGTGCAAGAAAGTCATTCAACCTGCTAGATGACATTAAGTTGCCTCAAAAGAAAAAGCGAGGAGCCTATGTTTTTGCACCTCTTGGATGGAAAGTGGGTGAAAGGTCAAAGGATAGTGTCCTATGACATTACCCAGGAATGTAGCTACATTTTTATTTTATTATTATTTACATTTTTCATATTTTGAATGCAAAAGGATATGGGTTTGCAGAGTTTTTCTCTTGGAATGACGGTTGTCCACTCAGATACACTCTATATAGATACATATTTTATTGGCGAATTCAGTCTATTTAATGTTCCACTTTAAATCTCCAAGGTGGTTCCAACAGTGCACTAAATATTGTCCCATTAAAGTTACCTCGATTTTATCAATTAAAGTTTATTAAATTTAGAATATCAGTCCAAAGATCATTTCCTCAAGGTAGTCATTCCTGACACCTTAGGCTAGGACATTCACGGTGGTAGCATCCTGCATTTCTCCCTCACATATTCATTCACATCTTACATTTTCACTTGTATGATTGTATGTCTAATATTTCTCTCCCTCACCAGATTATAAACTCCATGAGGGCAGGGCCATAACTGTTTTGTATCCTCTGTCCCTGGCACAATATTGGGGACATAACAGGTCCTCAATATATATTTATAATATGTCCCTTGAGGAAAGGGAATGCACAGAAATGTTGTCTGTTGTACATAGTGTCTCTCATTGAGCAAATTTAAGAAGAGCTCAAATGTTAGAAAGGTTTCCTTGGTAATTCTGGAATCAAAACCAATGATTTAGCCATATAAATTAAATATTATATATAATCAAGTGAAGAGATAAAATATGAGACCTTAAAAAAGAATGAAATCTTGCCATTTGTGACAATGTGGATGAGCCTAGAGGGTCCTATACAAAGTGAAACAAGTCAGAGAAAGATAAGTAACAAAACTAAATAACAAAAAAGAAATAGGCTCATAGATACACAGAATGAACTGGTGGCTGCCAGAGGGCAGGATGTTGGGGGATAGGCAAAAATAGGTGAAGAGGATTAAAAGGTGCAAAATTCCAGTTATAAAAGAAATAAGTCATGAGGATGAAAAGTACAGCATAGGGAATACTCAATAATATTGTAGTAATTTTGTATGCTGACAGAGGGTAACACACTTAGCACAGTGAACACTTCCTAACGTATATAACGGTCAAATCACTATGTTGTATACCTGAAACTACTATAACATTATATGCCAACTATATTTCAATTAAAAATTTAAATTTTTTAAATTAAGAATATTAACAGATAAGGATAGATCTGTTATGATTGGATCAGCTATGCCTGCTTCTACTTAGAAAGTATTTTCCAGGTAAATCACCTTTTTTCCTAAATTAACCAACTGTCACCTACCCTAAGAGTGGGCACAGGCTTTCCTCAGATATATTAATTTGTAACAGTCTCTGGTGTGGGAATCTCTGCCTTTTAAGACATTTTTGCTCACTCCTATTTAATGTATTTGTTGAGGACTGCTGAGCTCACTGTCTCCAGGCCCAGTTTTTGAGGTCTTTCAGGGCATTCGGTTTGTGCCCTTGCTCCTCCTCCAGGATTCAATGCAACATTTCTCTGTAGTGAGCTGTTCAATCCCAGCACCTCAAATTCCAGGGACTTCAGATTATACAGACCAAATCCTGAACAAGTGGAATCCCAAGAGCCTAGAATTTACCTCATACTACCTCACATTCAAATACCCTCTAGTGTATAATTTACTATGCTTTACAAGGCTTTCACATTTTAGCTTATTTCACTTTATAAAGTGAATTTCAGTATTCTTCTTTTTTCTTTTTTAAAATAAAAGTTGGGGAGGAGAATTCTAGATCTATTCAGAATCTGCTGTCTTCCCAAGAAGCCCCATGTTTAGAATTTCTTCTAACATTCAGTGCTGTCTGGGAGAACAGAGGTTCTAAAGGTGGGCCTTTCTAAAAAAAGAATCCATAAGTATAGAATGTACTAAGGAGTTAGAGAACAAGTTGTTCAGTCTGGTTACTTTAAAAGCCTTATTGACTGACGGAAGAGTCAGAGCCAACTCAAAAGACATATGGCAGGAATTCTACATACAAAAAGTAAGTACAGTACACTGCTCTATATTAAATGAGCATTTATCTGTGTCTACTAAGTGGTCAAGAGCAAGGGGCTTTCAAAAAGCTGTGATAAAACCACATGCTACAGTGCTCTGTCATTCATTTAAACTACTTACTGACATCTGACCATAAAAAGACAATTTACAGATGGGATCGTAATGGTTGGAAATAATTTGAAAAGATTCTAACATTTACTCATATAGATAGAAATGCAAATTCAAATGTCAACATATTAATTTTCACCCAACAGAATGGCAAATTTAAAGAATGGAATATGCCAAAAGTTATCCAGAATGTGAGAAAATGGAAATCTTCATGCACTGGTGAAGAAAGTATAAATTCAAATAGACAGTTTGGAGAACAGTCGGGCAGTACTTAATGAAATTAAAATTGTGAAAACCTTCTACTCAGCAAACTCATTAAATCAATAGGAGACATGTGTGAGGACTTTATTATACTACCCCACGTAGTATCTTGTCCCTGAAAGCAATCTGTGGGTCCATCTCCATGAGATAAGTAAGTAAAAAATGTTAGATCTCTAGTATGGAATACTATGTGGTACCTGGGAGTACTGAACTATAAGTATATAAATACCACGGTGGTATCTTCACAAACATATTGCCGGAAGAAAAAAGGTGATAAGCATAACAAGTCTGTATCACAATATTGTTTATATGAATTTATAACATACAAAATGTGTTACCTATTTTATAGTGATATTTTTGTCTTTTAAAAATCCTTCATACATATTCTCCACTCACCTCTGTGCCACAGGAGCCTGAGCTGAGCGGATTGTATCAAGTGGCTTCCTTGCCTCTGGCTTCTGCTTAAATAAAGTCAATGAGAGGCACCAACAGGAGATGGGAGAGGGGAGAAAGAGAGCTCGGGGTGTTTGTCCCCAAGTCAGCTGCCTATGAAGTCCCTGAGTTGGCAAAGTCCCTCTTCAGGAAAACACAGATCCTGGCAGTCACCTCTGTCCACACACTCACCTTCTCTGAGACCAAATGAGTGCTCCCGTCCTCTATCCTTTGCCCCTTCAGACAGCACCCAATGGTATACTGCATGCAGGCTCATGCTGTTTCCCTGAATCCTTCCCACACTGTGGAAATAATCCATTTATTAAGTTCCCTTCAGATTATCTACTTTCAGTGATGGATATTTCCTGCTGAGGAACTCACTGGTAGTAAGTGGTATAATTAAATTAACTTCTGTCATGAAGTCCAAGAAAGTAATGGAAGAAAGGGAGAGGGAGAGAACAGGGTGTGGATGTGGGGGAGGGAAGAATTCCACTCAATGTTAGGTAGGCAGTAGCAGAGCAGTACAGTAGTTAAACTGTGTTTTGACAATAATTCCATGGTTTTCATCTTGAGTATCCAATTTAATAAACATGCACCATGTCTCTTCCTCTATAAACAGAGATTACGATTGTTATCTACCTTCCAGGATTCTTGTACAGATTAAATTTGATATGGCAGGCAAAGTACTTAGTACATACTCAGCTGATACTGTCATTTGGAAAGTATCATGGGACATGACCATACATGAGATTAGAGACGAGTGGGTTCAGCTTGTAAAATTATTTCAGCTTTGAAAATTATGACAAGGAGTTACCCTGTCAGCTGTCTGCAATCAGTGAGGGTAAGGGTCTAGGTCATCGAAAGATTAGGATTTGTGTTTTAGAAATAAATCTGAGAGCGGTATGGGTTTGAAAGGAGTTGTTAAGACCAGTTAGGAGACTGCTAGCATAGCCATGGAGAGGAGAAGCCAAATTGAAAGACAAACATAGAGCAGAATTTAAGACTGGTTATTGATGGGGTTTGAAAAAGGAGGTAGAGACAAAGTCAATGACTACGCCAAAACTACCAGCTTGTGGATCTGGCTGGAGCAATATTTCACAAATAGAAAAGCCCTAAAACAAGAGAGGGAGGTAGTAAAAGAAAGAGCGAGAGAGAAAACACACTGTGTTTAAGAGAACTGAACAACTCTTTAAAGAGAAATGTAAAATCAAGCTCTAAAAAAAGTCACATTTTGCCTTTGCTGTTATTTTTCATAAGTCCCATTTTTAGCTATGATTTGTTTTGCCATATATTAGTTGAAAAGGCCTGGTCATTTGTGCTACACATTCTCCACTCTGGATATAGCTGATTGAATCCCAGCGGTGTTGTAGAAAAGACTTTTTTTGTTCCCTGCATTTCCTGTGAAATGGTAGTTAAGGCTAGATCATCACTTTCTGATAGAGATGTAATGTGAGCCACATAGGTCATTTTAAATTATCTAACAGCCACCTTAAAAGGTATAAAGAAGGGGCACCCGGGGGGCTCAGTGGGTTAAAGCCTCTGCCTTCGGCTCAGGTCATGATCTCAGGGTCCTGGGATCGAGCCCCGCATCGGACTCTCTGCTCCGCGGGGAGCCTGCTTCCTCCCCTCTCTCTCTCTGCCTGCCTCTCTGCCTACTTGTGAACTCTCTCTCTCTCTGTCAAATAAATAAAATCTTTTTTAAAAAAAAAGGTATAAAGAAATAGATTAAATGAAATTCTTTTAGCAGTGTGAGAATAATTGACATATAACAAACTGCACATATTTAAAGTGCGCAATTTAAAACTATTACCACAATCAAGATACTCAACACTTTATTTGAACCAATTTGACAATTATATTTTAATTACCAAACATGTGAATGATACTTATACAAGTCTCCAAAACTGCAAGTTGCATAATAATTCTTAAAAGAATATTAAGATCACAATGAAATCAACTCATACTAATAAATAAATAGGGAAATCATAGCAAAAGTGGATTTGAAATTTTAAGCACACTGAATTGTCAAGGCACATAATTATTGGAGCCACACATAAAAAATAAAAGAAAATGTTCCTTTCGGCCAAATCAATTTTTAAATTTATTTTTAAAAGGTATTAATTTAGCTGACATAATTTTGGCCAACTCTGTTAATGATTCTTACTCATGTACTAAACCTTTTACATTATATCCATTAGTTTGCAAATGGCTTTGCATTTTGGAAACTCAACTCTTGCCAACTAAGTCCGCAGGATCCATTCCATTAGGATTTTATTCAGTGGTCATAAACATTTTTTAGTTTCAACTTCAACTGGTTTTCATTGGGTTCATTTTCATATTATCGATTAGTTCCTTTAAACTGAAATGCCAAAGCACTGGTATCCATGGCCATTGAAAGATCACAGATATTATGACAGGGAACTTAAAAACAAAAACAAAAACAAAACATGATCATGTCTCATAGTCTAGTAGAGAAAGTGAATGGAGAATTAAGATGCAAATAAAAATTAAAAACCAAAATGAGCACATGTGCCAGGCTCGCTGATGAATTATAATTTTCGGTTTTGCAATGTCCAGGGTGTCAGGATTCTAGCTTGCATCCTTTGGGTCAGAGATGGAGGCTGAGAACAAAGAATGCTGCCAAGTGTACAAAAGAGAGGTCACGAGCAACAGACATACCAATCTGGGTGCTGCAAACCTTGGTTCAATGCCTTGGCATCTCTCTTGAGCTGGACTGGGAAGGTGAGAACCAGCATGTGTTTAAACAGGGCTACCTTCTCTGCTTCAGTGATTCTTTCTTGTCTCAGCTCCTCTTCCTCAAATAAACCCACTTATTCCAGTGGCCCAGCATTTCCCACATGCAAAATCCTCCAGAGCATCTCTGCCTGTGAATTATGGCTCTGAGGGCCCTTAATAAGGGGAATAGTATGGGGGTGACCAATGATATGCTTCTAATTCCTCATTTCATCAGGTGTTCTACAAACATTTATTCTCAGAAGACAACATCAGAATATCCAGGAGAGCTGTAATATATACACACACTGCTTTTTTGCTACTCTCTCATTACAGAGTTAAGATTAAGATTTAGCAAGTCTAGAATAGGGTCTATTCATACATTTAAATCTTCCCAAAATTGCTTGGTCAGTCTTATTAACTAGTAATCTAGACAACTTTGTTTGCTTTCCTCAATCTTTAGTATTGGACGGATTGAAATTCCTTGCGTTAAATGAGTATTGGCATTGATTTCTCAGGCCTTCTCACAGAGATACATAATAATGATTTGTAAAACCATATTTAAGACTTTTTTCCACAAGTTCAAAGAGAAACAGTTTCTTTATTCCTGCATTTGTCTCCAGGCTTCTTATCTAATCCTGTCAAAGATCCATTTATAGCACATATGCATAAACTTGTTTCAACTATTTGATTAGGCACTTCATACTGTAACCCATATTACCCTAGGAAATTAGACTTTATTTTTTATTTTTTTTTAAAGATTTTATTTATTTATTTGACAGAGAGAGATCACAAGTAGCAGGCAGAGAAAGAGAGAGAGAGGGAAGCAGGCTCCCCGCCGAGCAGAGAGCACGATGCGGAACTCGATCCCAGGACCCCGAGATCATGACCTGAGCTGAAGGCAGCGGCTTAACCCACTGAGCCACCCAGGTGCCCTGGAAATTAGACTTTAAATCAACTTATTTACCTGTTCAAAAAGGATATTCTCATACGCACATACAAACAGATTTTTTGCACCTGAAATTTTTATGAAATATCATTGAACTATAGATAACCATGGCATTGACAATTATTTTGGGGTTTACTTTGCACTCACTTTACTTTCCGGCAGAAAAAATATCATAAGATACACACCCTCCAGAGGAATATTGTCCAGTGAATAGTTTCACCCTGAGGTCTCTCCCTCCCAAACAGTAATCTTTCCTTTCTCAATCACAGCATTTCCTCTTCGAATTAGTAGTTTAATATTCAAGTGGAATGTGGTTCAGACCCCCACAAATTGTCTAGTTTGCAAATACCACTCCATCATGCTTTCCCTCAAAGAAGGTCTACATGGAAATATGACAAAGTACATATTATACAGTTTAGGTACATATTTAATATATGTATATGTACAACATATATAATATGTACATGTATATTATATACAACATATTTTGTATATAATATATGGTTGTATATATAAGTATATGTGTTCTTTAATATATACATATTATATAACATCACATATGTATATTATATATTCATATTGTATATTACATATACACAACCCACACATAATGTTATATATAACATGCATATGTATATAACATATGCATCATATGGTGATATACACACATATATGGTATATAATGCATGTTATAATTTATATCATTATATGTTACATTGGTGTTATAAAAATGCAATACATATAATATACACACATATAACATGTATTATATTTATATAAAGATACAAAGGAATACATGACCAGGAAAGATAGCCATGAGAAGAAGAGGTGTTTTTTGCAAGGAAAAGTGTTCACAATCAGAGAAGATATCCATGCTGAAATTATCCATGACAAGAACTAGAGTCAAATTTAGGTTAAGGATATGGATGGCAGCCTCAGACCACTCACTACATAAGAGACTTTCTCACACACATAGTAGTCTCAGAGACTGTATCATTTACTTCTGTGTCTAAGCATATTTGACTTCCATTATAAACTTACTGAATCTCAAAAAAAGTAAATATTTTGGATATAAATTTTTATGTATTTATTTATTCCTTCATGCTTATTCCTCTTCTCTTTCCCAAATACTAAGCTAAACAAGGATGATATAATGCATATTAGTATCCTTTTCAAACCTTATAAAAATGAGTTTAGGAAGTTACAAATAAGTAGCCATCATGTAAATGAAAGGGCATCAAGCAAGGAGGGATAGAAGTGAATGGGTTCACCTATTTTAGAAACTTAGTATAAAAGCGCAATGACAAGACTGGTAAAGGAATGAGATTAGACATCTAGATCAATGAAAAAAAATAAAAATCCAAAAATAAACCCTTGCATCTGTGGCCAACTGATTTCCAAAAAAGTGCCAAGATATTCAAGGACAAAAATGGTCTTTTCCAAAAAATGGTGTTGAGATACCTGGATATACACACGCAAAAAAAAAAAAAAAAAAAAAAAAAAAAAAATGAAATCGGCCCCTACAACATAGCACATAATGGATCAAATACCTAAATGTAAGAGCTAAAACTGTAAACGTCTTGGAAAAAAAACATAGATGAAAATCTTCTCTTAAATTAGTCAGTGGTTCCTTACTTATAGCAAAAATCAATCAATCAATCATCACAGGCAAAGTATATAATAAATTGGAATTTATCAAAGTTGAAATCTTTTGTGCTTTAAAGAACATTACTGACAAAGTAAAAAAAAAAAAAAAAACACTCTACAGAACTGGAGAAGATATTTTGAAATCATTTATCTAATAAAGTTGGAATACCCAGAAAATAAAAAGAACATTCACAAGGCATTATCAAAAAGACAAACACCCCCCTTAAAAACCAGGCAAAGCATTTGTATAGACATTCCTCTGAACAAGATAGATAGATAAACCAATAATCACATGAAACAATGCTGAACATCACTAATCATCAGGTAAATGCAAATCAAAACAAGGAGATACCACTTTACACCCACTCAGATGGCTAAAATCAAAAAGCAGATATGACATGTGTTGGTAAAGATGTAGAGAAATTGGAACCTTCACACATTATTGCTGGGAATGTGAAATGGTGCAGTTACTTTGGAAAACACTTTTGTAGTTAATCAAATTATTAACCATATGACCAAGCAATTTCACTCCAAGGTATATACCCAAGAGAATTGAAAATATATTTTCACATAAAAACTTGTAGATGAATGTTAATATTAATGACTATTCAAAACAGTCAGAAAAGTGGAAACACTAAGGCACCTGAGTGGCTCAGTTGGTTAAGCATCTGCCTTCTGCTCAGGTCATGGTCCCAGAGTCCAGGGACCTAGCCCCCCATGGGCTCCCTGCTCAGCGGGGAGCCTGCTTCCTCCTGTCCTTCCTATCGCTATCGCTGTCTCTATCTCTCAAGTAAATAAATAAAAATCTTAAAAAAAAGAAAGTACAAACACCAAAATGCCCATCAGCTGATGAACAGATAAACAAAATGTGGTATATTCATAAAATAGAATAGAATATCATACATGAAAATGAATGGAGTATTCATTTATTCTACAACACGCATAAACTTTGAGATTACTCTAAGTGAAAAAGTCAATCACGAAAGACCACAGATTTTATGATTCCATTTACATGAAATGTGCGGAAGGAAACCTATTCTAAGATAGAGACAGAAAAAAGATTAGGAAATGCTAAGGGCTGAGAAGAAAGGAAAAAGGAGAGTGACTGCTACCGGATACAGAATTTCTTTTTGGGTGCTAAAAATAGTCTGAAATTAGGCTGCACAACCTTGTAAATATACTGAGAACCACTGAATTATATACTCTAAAAGGCTAGATACTATGTTTGGAAATCATATCTATTTTCTAAAGACAATATCAAACAGAAATTGTCAGTAAAACTGAAGAAGTGCTGACTCTTTTAAAAAACAGTAACAAGGACTAGCTTGAGATAGTTAAAAATAATGTATAACAATATAACACTGAACACTGTAATGAAAGACATGAGAGACTATACTAACAAAGAGTCTCTGTGAAAGATCTGCAGATGTTTATTGTACCATTCTTTCAACCTTTTTTATAGGATGGAAATTTTTCAAAATAAAAGTTTAGAAGAAAAGTGAACTAGGAATAGCACTGAAGTTAAACAGCAGAGCAAAAACTATATGTAATATTAATCCTCTTTAAAAAGGTAAACATTCAATCATTTAACAACAATTTTTGAGCACTTCTGAGTAAATGTGGTAGGCAAAAAGCACCAGGAACTGGAGGGACTGGGTCTTTTCATAGCTTAACAGCTCACTTCTTTTTAGAAATGAATAATGTTCCACTGTATGTACCACAGTTTATTCATCTACCTATCCACCCAATACATCAAGATTGCTTCCAAGTTTTGGCAATTATGAATAAAGGTGCTATAGACATCCTTGCACAGGTTTTTGTGTGGACATAGGTTTTTGATTCATTAGAGTAATACCAAAAGCACAGTTGCTGGATTGCATGGTTAGATTATGTTTAGATATGTAAGAAACTGCAAAACTATCTTCAAAGTGGTTGTACTATTTTTTTTTCCTACCAACAGTGAATTAGAGTTTATTTTGCTCCATATCCTCACCAGCATTAGGTGCATGTTGGCCATTCTTTTTTTTTTTTTTTCATTATAAATGTTACAATTTTTATTTATTAATATTAGAACCTATAACTGTTATAATAATCATCACTTTTAAGTACTTTAGGCCATCCTAGTCACATTCTTTTTTTTTTTTCAGTGTTCCAAGATTTATTGTTTATGCACCACACCCAGTGCTCCATGCAATATGTGCCCTCCTTTATACCCATCACAGGCTCTCCGAAGCCCCCGCCTCTCCCCTCCAAAACCCTCAGTTTGTTTCTCAGAGTCCACAGTCTCTCATGGTTCGTCTCCCTCTCCCCTTTCTAATAGCGGTGTAGTAGTATCTCATTGTTGTGTTAATATGTAATTCCTTGATTACAAATGATGTTGAACATCTTTTCATATGCTTTTTTGCCATCTGTATATCTTCTTTGTGAAGTGCCTGTTGAGGTTTCTGTTTAGGTCTTTTGCCCATTTTTAACTTTAATTTTTTTTTTTAATTTTGTTTTATTTTTTCAATGTTGCAAGATTCATTGTTTGTGCACCACCCAGTGCTCCATGCAATACATGCCCTCCTTAATATCTACCCCCGCTCACCTAACACCCCACTCGCCTCCCCTCCAGAACTCTCAGTTTGTTTCTCAGAGTCCACAGTCTCTCATGGTTTGTCTCCCCCTCCAATTTCCCCCAAGTTCTTTCTTTTACTGTTGAGTTTTAAGAGTTCTTCATATATTTTGGGTAATAGTTTTTATCAAATATGTCTTTTAAAGATTTTATTTATTTATTTCACAGAGAAAGAGAAAGACACAAAAGAGGGAATACAAGCAGGGGGAGTGGGAGAGGGAGAAGCAGGCTTCTTGCTGAGCAGGGAGCCCACGGCAGGGTGATATCTCAGGATCCTGGAATCATGACCCAAGTGGAAGGCAGCAGCTTAATGACTGAGCCACCCAGATGCCCCCAAATATGTCTTTTACAAATAATTTTCTCCAAGTCCATGGTTTGTCTTCTCATTCTTGACATGATCTGTCATAGAGCTACGTTTTTAGCTTTAATGAAATCCAACTTACCAATTATTCAATTATTTCTCTAAGGAATTGTGTCTTTGTATTGTATCTAAAAAGTCATCACCATACCTAAGATCATCTAGATTTTCTCCTATGTTGTCTTTTGTTTTACAGTTTTTCATTTTACATTTAGGTCTATTTTCCATTTTGACTTATTTCTTAAGAAAGGTGTGAGATTTGTGTCTAGATTCTTTATTTATTTATTTTTTTTGACATGTGAATATCTAGTTGTTCCAACACCATTTGCTGAAAAAACTCTAAAATTTTTTAATTAATTTATTTAATTGAATGGTACTGATTAAAGCCCATGCTCTTAGAATTTTAAACATTTGAAATTTGTCATAGGTTACTATGTGGCACAATATATGATCAAGTTTTTGTAAATGTATTTTTGAACTTCTAAATAATGTAAATTGCAAATAATCTACATTTTTAAGTATTATGTGTAGATTTTTTAAATTTGCATACCTATATCCTTATTTTTTGTTATAGAATGTGGGAGAGATTATAAAATCAAATAAATATGGCATTAATGAAATTTTTTTTAGGAAATCAGTAATTGTGTGGGAACATTATTGAATAATTTAAACTTTTGCATTAATTCTTAGACAAATATTATTGCTTTATACCTAATACATATCAGAAATTAGTGCTCATAAAGCAAAAGTAACTGGTATAAATTCATCAACCATCAGTTTAAAATAGTATTACTTGCTCAAAATTCTTTATTTTCTCCAATATGTTACCTGACTTCTGAATATGTATTATTAACATATCCTAATTAAGTGTCCCATATACTTATAACGAGACATTCTGATTATCTGTTATTATATAACAAACTCCATAAACATGAGGGTTCATAACACTGTTATTCATTGTAGCCCTAGATTTGAGACAACCCAAGTGTCCTCTGACCACTAGATGGGCCAACAATCTGGTACAACTGTACCATGGAATACTATCCAGCAATTCAAAGGATAAACTTCTGACATATGCATCAAATTGATGGGCTCTGAAAGGCATTTTGCTGAGTGGAAAAACAAAAGTCATTTTCAAAAGATTATATATTGTATGATCACACTTATATTACATTCTCAAAATGAAAAAATGGCAAAATTCTCAAGAATGGATTAGTGGTTGCAAGTGGGAGTGGGTCACACTATTAAGGGTTAGAACAAGGCAATTCTTTTGCAGGAATGAAACAGTTCTATATCTTGATTGTTAGGGTGGCTGTGTAAATCTAGTGGTATAAATTACATAAAACTACACACATTGCATACATACACACACACACACACACAAATGGGCTGAGATAAAAACTGATGAACTAAAGAAGACTTATAATTTGTTAGACAGGATTGTGGCAATATCAATTCCTGGTTTTGGTATTGTTTTCTAAGTATGTAAACTGTTACCTTGCGGGGAAGTTGGGGATAGGTTTCACAAGAAACTGTCTCTGCAACATCCTTTTGAGTTTATAATTATTTAAGTTGGATTAAAAAGTTGAAAAAAGATTATCCAAATATAGCATTGCTGTGCCTAACTGCGTCTATGATGGGCATTAAACAGTATTTATCTTTCTTTTACTGTTCTTGGAGTATCATCATTGATTGATTAAATCACAATTTATGGTTCCATTTCAACTCAGCCATGAGCTAATTTGAACTTGTTAGCAAATATCAAAAGTTTTCTGAAGGTCAGTTTCCTAACCTGATAACCTCTGAGCACACTTCAGGTTCTACCTTGTCATGATTTCATGATTCTGGATATCCATTGTTTGCCTCTTTAGACTCTAAACTTCTTGAAGTCAGAGACCAAGGTTAGTCTTTAAAAGGAATTTATATAATATAGTTCTGCATACTGAAGTGGCCTACAAATATTGTACAGAAACTGCTAAGTTATGGGCCGGGCTTGTTTCTATTCATCAGTATTCTAACCACTTGACACTGAAATTTAGAATTTTGACAATGCCAGTAAAACAAGTGTTGAACACAGATTATTTCTAACAAACGATTTCTTTCTACAAAGTACATTTACCCTTTATGAAACACTCAAGTATTTAAAATGGTTGAAGTATTATATTTTCATGTATTCGCGTATGAATCTTATTTTATAATTCTATAATTCTATATATTGTAGAAATTTAAGGAACTTTCAGATTCTTAACTTAATCAGACATACAACTAAAGTTCTTACTGTCTTAGCAGAATTGTTGATACACTAATCTCATTCATTAAACTTAAATCTGCCCTGAATTTTCCTTCAAAATATCCCAGAAAATTACAAACCCAGTGGTATTACAGGAACTCATATATTGCTTTAACAATCTAATATACAGATCTACTGATGCTCTATAATGTCTTGATTCAGTATCATCTGTTAAACATTTTTGCTAATTCACTTTATAATGTGCTTTATTAAAAGTCATTAAAAACTGCAGCTGCATCCCGTAATCATTTCCTAAATATAAAGACTGCATTTATAAATGATCTCCTTGTTCAAAATACTGCCATACAGCTCACAAACTCTTTGTTAGAAGCCAGAGAGCTTTTATTCTTTACAAAAAGAAATGCTAAGTAATTCATCAGTTGCCAAACTTTTTTTTTTTTTTTGGCCACATATCGGCCTTGTTCCAACCACTCAACTTCCATGTTCATAAAAAATATTTATAATATAGTCTCAGATTGATGTTTACAACTTTTATCTATTGGAGTGCCATCTTGCTCCTAGGATTCAATCTCTTAATGTGTATGTGTCCTTGATAAACTTGAAAAAACTCAGTGGTTTGTTTGGCTCAGCTACACACACTGAAGTGAAGCTCTTATGCAAATATTCTGGGACTACACATTGAAGGAAGAAACTGTATTTCATTTGGAGTTTTGTTAATTCCATTCAGGAGAAACTAGCCTGTTGGGGGCTTTACTTGCTTATAAAAATAATGTAAATGATTTCTAAGCTTCACTTAATTGATTGTTCTATGCTTTTACTGCTTTTATATATATAACAATATATTTTCTCAGAGAACTAAAGGTTGGATATGAGTTAAAGAAATTCATTTTCACAAAAATTGCATTGTTTATAATAGAATTGTTTATTTCTCAAAAACAATTTCATTTATTCATAAACATAACTGGTAAATATTTACCATTTGTCAATTTTTTATAGTATACCCTAAAATAATGTAGAACACCTATAATTTATTCAGTAGAACAGTATGTAGTATGTATACATATATTACTTTAAATATGATTCACGGGTAGAAGGAAAAAAATTCTAAAAAATTTTTCATCTGACATGCCAGATAGAATATCAACAGCAACAGAAAATTATAGTTTCTAATAGACATGAATCACTACAACTATTGGTGAGTTTATGGAGAAATGTGAGAAGGATTATAACCAAAGAGTTGCATTTAGTAAGCTCATTTACATTTAAGTCATGCAAATTTATAATTGGCCAGAAATAAATTATTCTATTTCTCAAATAAGACCAGGAGAAAAAAAAAAAACAATTGTTACTACATTAAAAGTAAAGGAGATGGTTCCTTCACAAAGAACTCTTGTATAAATCTATAACCTTGTGCCCATGGATTGCTAACTAACCTATCACTATCAAATATACAAGTAATAGCATAGGAATTCCATTCAGATAATAGTTGAAAAGATTATCCGCACTTCCCACTCCCCTTCTTCCTCCACCACATTGATAAACACCTCCTGTCCTCTATGGCTTAGCCTCACATAGACGCAAATGTAACTCACTGGTTCAAAGCAGAAGTTCACACTGACACTCTAAACCATCTGATTCCATCAGAGATGAGGGAATAAACCACCCACTGTTTGGTGGTGCATTAACTCCTTTAGGGTTACCAGAGAGCCTTTTAGTGCACTGAAAAGGTAATTTGCTAAATGGCACATTAGAGGCTTAGAAAACTTAATTGGCCTCCAAAAGGTAGATAATTTACTCTTTTTGTACCAAGGTAAACCAGGCAATCATCTAGGAATTTGAGTGGTTTGAGAAAGGAATTTAAATATTAGACAAGAGCAAAGTTTTTGTTTGCCTGAACTCTTTTGGAAATTCCAGCTGTTTCAGTAGAACTGGCAATACTTCTGTGGTCTTCCAGGTCATTCAACTCAATGAGAAATAAAAAAGTACAGAGATTTTGATTGGTCTGAAGATCTCTTGTACCCATTTTCATCCTCAGAAATTTCTTTTAGATAGATATCAAAATGTTACACATCTAAAGCAGAAAAAAGTGGATAATATAGATAATAATACAAAGGAGGATTAATAATTATTAATAATTAATAATATGAGATGAGTTTCATCCTTTCAAGCAAAGTCAAAACTATGTTACATGTTACTAGTGGAAGAAAGTTAATTTTCCAATAACTAAGAAGAACAATTATTGACTTCTATATATTTTACATGATCACTTAAAAATAAATATTTACATAATGGGAAAAATAAAAGCTTAAGCAAATCTCTTCCCAAGTATTGTATGTATCTCTTTTAGATTTACTCTATGATAAATGACATTTTTCTCACCAGACCTCCCATTACCACAGGCAAAACTATGTAATGCAACAAAGTATTCATTTTCCCAGGAATATGATGTCACCAGATTTCAAGGGGGTGGGGGCTGTAAACTGGGAGTGAAAAGATAACTATATTGCTTCCTATCACATTCTTGGAAAGAATGTGGTCTTTCCATTCACTTGTGGTTTGGTCCTTAGGACCTCACACTCTGAAGGATTATCCTAATCATTTTTCAAAAACTGTTCTCTCCAAGATGCCCATTGATCTACTCATGGGTGAACCCAAAGGCACTTGAATCCTTATTCCTTTCACCTCCACATAGCATCAACAATGTTAACTTATTTTTTTCTTGAAATTCTGTTTTCCCTTACACTTTTCTAAGTACTTTTTTATAATCCTCTCTTCTATTACTTTTCTATTCCCAAATGTAAATCTTTATCTTCATAAATGTTTTCCCTTCATTCTCTCAAAAAGTTAATATATTTTCACAGCTTCAGCAATAATCTTTATAGCAATGACTGATTTGGGTATGTCAGGTTTTATCCTCTTTCTGAACCTAATGGCTCCTTCACCTGCCATTTGGCTGTAACACCCTTTCACTCTTCATTTAACATGTTCCAAGTCAGATGTGACATGGTTCCTTCCAAAGAAAAGCAGTTGACATTTATATGTTTAGCGTTTACCTAGCATGTATTGAAAGTATTATCTCATTAGAGCTCCTCTTCTTGACTCTTCTTTTGTTTTTTAGTGGCATAACTCACCTAATCATCCAGTTTTAATCTGCTTATTTTTAACTTTAATCCCCTTAGGTCAAGTTCTCATCACCTCCAATCTGAATTACTGCAACAGAACAAATCCTGGTCCTTCATGACACCCTGATGCTTCTAAAATATGACTTCAACATGTCATTATGTTGTCCACAAACCTCCCTATCTGTAGAAAATTTGGGTCAAGATAACATAGGAGCCCTTCAAGATCCTTAAGAATCTAAACTCCTCCATAACTTACTAAAATGTCAGTAAAATACAGTTGCTGAGGTTTTTTATTTTTATCACAATCTGAAGCAAGTGAAGCATATAACAGGTGAGATATGCATAGAATAAGTGGCAGTTTTTCTTCCCAAACTACCCACAGCATGTGGAAAAGTATGAAATATCAATAAATCTTAATTTTTATTTAATATAGGAGAAGCATTTAACTTTCCCAGTTTGCGATTACCTCATTTGGAAAACAGGAATGACAGTCAGCCTCACAGTCCTGCCATAAAAATCACATGAGATTCCCTAAAGTGGACTTTTTAAAAACTGTTACTATCATACAAAATGCCAAGAGAATCATAGTATGACTGGAAATTTAAAAAGGTAAAGTTTCCTGGAATATATTTCTTATGTTCTGTGAAGATTCTATATAACAACGAAATACTCTAAACTCCAACTTCAAGGGACTTTTCAGAAATTTATTGCCATAAAAAGAAAATACAAAATGGAAAACAAAAATAAATTGATTAGGTAGTTAACAGATAAATCACTTAAAGGATTTATAAGTAGAGAAAATGATGAACCCAAGGAGAAAAATGAACAGCTTATTTATGAATTTAATGAATTAGATGAACTACCCTATCTTTATTTACCTTAACTCTAAATGTGCCCTATCATACTACTTCTTGGTCAGATCGTTTATGATAAATGGTGCAGTATTTAGGCAATTGATCTGCCTTTAGGAGTGTTACTTTTTCAATATTAAAACCAGACCAGAGGAAAAAATATATATATATAATCTAAACTGGAGCAAGCTTATCATATCATAAATGAAGATATATTACTTTAAAACGCTAGGGAAAAAAAGAAAAAAACACCCTCCAAAGGAAAAAAAAATGCTATCCAATTGGAAGTACTATTATCCACACTGGTTACTTTCCCTATTCCATCCACATGTCCTTTTAGTATTATACATTTTTTTTTAAGATTTTTTATTTATTCATTTGACAGACAGAGATCACAAGTAGGCAGAGAGGCAGGCAGAGACAGAGAGAGGAGGACGCAGGCTCCCCGCTGAGCAGAGAGCCCAATGTGGGGCTCGATCCCAGGACCCCAGGATCATGACCCGAGCCGAAGGCAGAGGCTTTAACCCACTGAGCCACCCAGGCGCCCCTAGTATTATACATTTTTGACTAATAGAGTAAAAAGGACACCCACAAAGATTTGGTATATTAATTACATTGCAGTTCATGTTGTATACATTTCATCCTAAAGATGTTCTTTCTTAGAAAATCAAGACAATAAACCTAGAAGCCCACTTTTGCTGAGTATTTGGTCATCATTAGATACATTAAATGTCTTAGAATAATCCTGTAGAGGACAGTTGCTGTTCTTTTTATCCTATGGTATAGACCCCCTTTTCCTGCAGAATGCACCAAAATTTGAATCTGGGGATAGAGGAACTGCTTTGCACTTAATAGACCATAGTCCGTAATGTATTCTTTTTTTTTCCCTTCACCTAACAGTTTAGTCAAAATTAACATCTGGGTTATTGTTGTTGTGGCACGTATAAGAAGAGGAAAGAAAGACAGTAGTGAGAAAAGATGCTAGAATAAATACATGATGGGATATTGTTGATCTATATTCATTCCTATTTATTATATGAACTATTTTTCCCACAATATTTTTGACCACCAGAGAAATGGGAGTATCTACTTCATCTCAGCCACTCCTCATCATTTGAGATTTATTAGCTGTAAACTTCCAACAGGTATTAAGATAAGGGTTTTTGCTGAGTCATGGTTCATTCTACTATTTTTAGATAAAAACAGGACTAGTAAAAGGCCCTGATTACTGGGTGCCTGGGTGACTTAGTTCTTAAGTGGCTGCGTTCAGCTCAGGTCATGATCCCAGTCATAGAATCGAGTCCCACATCAGGCTCCCTCCTATGCGGGAAGCCTGCTTCTCCCTCTCCCACTCCCCCTCCTTGTGTACCCTCTCTTGCTGTCCCTCTCTGTCAAATAAATAAATAAAATCTTAAAAAAAATAAAATAAAATAAAGACTGACTACAAATGTCAGTTCTAACAGATGTCCCTGAAAGCAGAGAAGTGTTGGTTCTGCAGGCCACAGGAACAAAGGCAGCCTATGCACTGAATCCAGTTTCTAATGCATTTGTTCTATTAAAAAACTTTAAAAGCTAAACTAGCTGAAAATGAGATTTCACACAAAACTCTGCTTTCACTTTCCAGATTTCTCTTTAATAGAGAAAAGCAGAGAGTCAGGAACCTCTTGGGGGCCTTCCTTTCTGCAGTTTGCTGCAGGCTCTCCTGGCCAGCCACTCTTATTAGCGTACATGCCTAAACCCAGTAGGCATTTCAATTTACAATCTATGCAAAGAAGAGTAGGTTTGGATACGTAAACAGAAAAAGAAACAGTCTAGGACAAAGCATGATGAAAAGAACTAGGTAGTGATGAGCACAGTACACTTCGAAAGACAAAATGGGAGATTTATCTGGAGAAGTAATTAAAGAAAATTGTGGAATAGTGAGAGCCACCACATGCAGATTGGCCTAACAAAGGAAGTAATAACAAACACCAACTTGACCAAGTTCCTGATGGGTAGAGGCAGTTCACCAACCATTCTCTATGCCCTGTTATTTTACCCATTCCCAACAAGAGATGAGGTGGAAATTTTCTTTGTTTTACATATGAAAATAAAGAGACTCAGAGTTTACATCCCTTTCCCACGTTTGTATAGCTAATGAGACTACCAGGATTCAACTGATCCCAAATCTCATGCACTTTCCACCATAAAAGTATGGGAATGTTTTCAAGAAAAATGATCTGAGGGAAGCAGAAGAAAATTTTCAGCTCAACTAAACCTGTATGTTTTTGTGTGTTTGTTTTCTAATAGTCAATAATGATTTCCCAAGAGAATCAAGAAACTAGTTAAGCTATTAAATTAAGATAAAGTGAATTACCCAAGATCACATAATCAATTGATGAGAAAACTAATATATTTGATACTAGACTTCATATGTACTTAATAAGTATTTTTAATAAGTATTTTTAACCATGCAATTGACACTTTTTTTTCCAGCATAACAGTATTCATTGTTTTTTGTACCACACCCAGTGCTCCATGCAATCCCTGCCCTCTCTAATACCCACCACCTGTTTCCCCCATTGACACTTTTTTCTTATCAACATTCTTAAATTTCTTAATCTCAGATACTTACTTATTTCTCAACATAGATCCATTTGAGAAGTTTTAAAGAGAATGTATTATTTTTTCAACTGTTTTATATGAGTAACATTGTTAAAATTCTGATACCATTTCTAAAAGATTCCTACTTTCTGTGAATTTATTTGGTGAATCTATCAGGTAAGCATGTATTCCTTTAAAAAATTAAATCTGGCTCTTTCAAATGTTGAGTAACTGGTAATAAATTTACTAAATATAAATGTAGTTATAACTACCTTACAAATTTTAATTTTAAAATTTGAGTAAGTACGTGCATTAAATGTGATGAAGTGATAGAGAGCTAGCCACTACTCTAATGCATTGATTTGATGATTCTTTTAATTTAAGAAAATGGTATTATTTTAGTTTTGCTGATAATTTGAAGACTAAATTTATGAAAATCTAAAATGATCTTCTGACACTTTGTATGGAATGTGTTCAAAAAGCTTCACAGTGAGGGGCGCCTGAGTGGCTCAGTGGGTTAAAGCCTCTGCCTTCAGCTGAGGTCATGGTCCCAGTGTCCTAGGATCGAGCCCCCACATCGGAACCTGCCTCCTCCTCTCTCTCTCTGCCTGCCTCTCTGCCTACTTGTGATCTCTATCTGTCAAATAAATAAATAAAATCTTTAAAAAAAAAAAAGCTTCATAGTGATAATTCAAAGATAAAGTTCTTGGTCACATGACATTATTTTAATGACTTTCATTTCCTACTTTTTCTCCATTTTCCTTTATTTGTAGTTTATTTCCTTTTCCCTTTTTGGTAACTGATAACAAAAACAAAACAAAAAAAAATCTTTACACTCTATCACTAGGTAATCTTATAATTTTCATCACAACAATTTAGATTTCTTAAACATGTTATCACAATATTTTTAGTGATACAGATATAGAAATCTGTATCTATCTTTATAGATACAGAAATCTAAAAAGACTACATGTTCAAAAATTACATTTAAAAAAATCATAGTCATTACATTTAAAAAATCATAGTTGTAGTTTTAACTCCAACGTAAAGAAAATAAGCAATGAGATGTTGCTTAACTTGAGATTCCTGAAGATGTCCATGAATAGAATCTAAGCTTTGGACTAATCTTCACAGCATTTCCATGACATTTCCATGGATCAGTCCATGTTGTCCACACTTCACTCCATTGTCACTTGCCCTGAATCAAACCTAAGCTTTCTACATGTGTTGTTAGATACTCAGTTTTAAACTTCATTTGATCCTATGAGTTTTCTTATTGGTATAACTAACAATATCATTCCTCTTTTACAGACCAGAAAATGATGACACGAAGGCAGTGATTGATCCAATTAAGGGCAAAATGAAAGTAGATAAAATGAACTCCAGTCGTGCTGACCTAAGCTTGATTATTTGGTGTAAGACATGGTGTCAGTTTTGAGTAATAAATGCATAAATCCTACCTGCATTCTAACATTGATTTGATTAAGAGATATAAAAAATTGATGCTGAGTTAACAGGAAAATATTGTATTACTTACACTTTAGTTCTTAAATATAGGAGATATGCCCACCATATAGGAAACACCAGGGAATTTTTCAATGAATGAAGCAATCAATGCTATTGGAGATTATTTATAATAAATCAAAGATACAGCACTCAGGTTTCCAAAATTCTCTCAAAAGCATCATATCGTGACTCTCCAACCTTTCATAGAGTAGGCATTCATTCATTTGTCCCACAAATACTTAGGTTTCAACCATACATAAAGCATTGTGCCTTAATTAGTAGGTAAGATAACCTCTTTTAGGGAAGAAAAATTAAGTTTCAGTGGGTTGAGTGACTTGTCCAAGATCTAATGACAAGCAGTTCAAGAATCCTGACCTTTCAACTGTCAAACAGTACTTGTTCTGCTACATCATGATGCATAACATATTTTGTACTGCAGCATGTTTGCTTCTTTCAATGCATGCCATGTACGACTCAATCTCCTAATCTAAACAGAAGGAATATACTAAATAAGAATTCTTTTTCCATTTGAGTGCTATTCTATGACTCACTGTACAGGTGAGATAACTATAGAAATAATTTCTGACTTACGAAATACTTTTCTTCACCAGTGGCTTTTACCTTGCTTGTTAGAATTGGATGAATAAGTGGTTGTTTGCCTAGAATTCACATATTTTAAACTGTACAAAAATAAAAGTCAATTACTAGGGGCCTTACTAAGTTTCAATAATAATCATTTCATATTCCCATGTGTTTTGATAAAAGCATATGTAACTTGGTTCAAACTCAAGCAATAATTCTAAAGCAACTTGAAGATACTCAAATCCAATATGATATGATTATATCAGTAATTACATTAGAATATCAAATGAATATTTAGATGGCCTACAGAAAAAGTTGATCAAGAAGTAGTTTTATAATATTTCATAATTTAAAGATTCCGATCAGAACTCTGTCCCACTCTCCACTATTTCTTATTAAAATTAGAAAAGCAACTGACTAGATTCCAGAGCTCACTGTTAATTATCTCTGTCCTATATACACTTTACATTTTCCTGATTATGTAATCTTATCTTGCTTTTCTTTTTTGAGTCTTAAATATAAGCAACAGCCAACAACACTTATCCTATCAATAATACTTCCCCTCCCCTAACCCCCAGGAGAGGGGATGCTGAATTGCTGTGTCTGGTACTGGCCAAACCACATGCATCCTTTTTCTGTAACAAATCAAAATAACTATTAAAACAGCTGACTTAATAAGATAAGGATTTACTAGAGTAAATTATTGACTTCTCTTTAAAGACAGGTGATTCTATACAAAAGAAAGGTCTGGTTCATTAGCCCACCAACTCCTTTTTTTTTTTTTCTTTTTTTGGAGTGGAAGACAGTTAGATATTAGCATATAGGTAGGCATTAAGCTGGTCTGCAGAAGTCTATCTCAATTTCCCCCAAAATAGGGATTGATATGAGTACCTTGCCTGAGCTTCAGCGGGTGAATGTGAGTTATTTATTTCTATGACTAAATCTCCAGAGGAATTAGGCAAAGGTAACTTTTACTTTGTGTAGTTCAGCCACACATAGGGCAAGCCTGCCCTCTCTACCACTAAGAAGGTAATTGCGGCCACATACCAACAGCCATGCTTCCTGGAATACATTCTCTGCTTTCTTTTTATGTTCTGCCGACCAGGGAAGTCTCTCTATGGTAATTAATAGACAACCAGAATAAAAGTTTAACAACATGCTGTAATTCTCTTAAAACATGATTTATCATTACATGTGGTAATTTCACTTCCACATCTCTAAAATTAGAAAAAAAAAAATCAGGTTGTGTTAGGAGCACATTGTAAGTCTCCTGGGAAGGAATCCAAATCAATGGTACATTTTCTTTTCCTCAGATTATCATTTCTGACCTATATAGGGCAAAATAGCCCCCAAGGAGCTCAATGACATAGATGCCTCTGCTCCCTTTCTGCTAAGCAAGCAGGTTCATTGTAAGCGGTAAGTGACAGTTAAGAATGATATTTCCTCAGAGTTTAACTGCCACTCTGAGCCAATGCAAAATAAGGGCCCATCAACTCACCAACAAATACCATCTTAACTGCCTCAGATGATTTGCATATTGAAAGTGAGGAGTACGTATGGATATGTACTAGAGACATTCTATATCACTTTTATATATGAACTATGAAATTAAAAGAGAACCATAAAGAACTATAATTTTTCAAAGGGACAAACTGTTTCCACAGTGTTGGTTATGCAGATAGCATCACATGTATTTACATGATTGTAGAAGTCCTTACTTGCAAGTCAATACTCTGCTGAACCGAATATTCTTATTGGAATTGATCAAGCTCTAACGGAAATGTCAGGCATATGCTATAAATTTGTGTAAGTGCCTTTACCCAGTGAACCCTTTTTATTAAAGCAGAATGTTTATCAAGGTCACTGTGAAAGATTGTACTTTTAAACCTCTAGGAGAAGACTGCAGAAATAAGAATCAACAGAAAACAGATTTAATTAACACTTTAAAATTTATGGTTTGTCAAGAACCTATTGGCCTATTGCTTTTTGGATTTCAGTGGACAAATGCATTTTGTAGAATGAAGAAATCAGTATGGTATCAAAAGCCAACTCTCCTAAAAAGGGACACTAAAGCTTCTCATTTTCTCCCTTCTGGCAGATCTGGTTTAAGCAAGCCGTGTTAAGATTTAAAAGGCTGGAAAGACTATGCTAAGCAAAAAAATGTGTGTATTTCTTAGATAAGATTCTACAGGTGTAAGTATACTTGGGGGTTTGGGTAGAGAGAGGGATCAAGTGTGTATGTATACATGTGTTTGTTCTTATATCTGGTTTGGCAAATTATAATCATATAAAATATAATAGAAGAGGTTGCTAAACCATCTCTACTTGTAACTTTGAGTCTTGAATACTATATAACACAGAGAAGATTACTTTAAACCGCATGCATAGGATTAAAAAAAAGCCTTTTACAAAATGCCAGATTATATTAATTTTGGAAAAAAAAACTAAATACACAAATTCAAAAAGATCAGCACTAAGAAAAATACTCAACCAAGAGTTTAATCATATAAGGCAATACATATTATTTTTAATATTCTTGTCACATAAGAGGCTTCAGAGAAGTAAAATATCCTACTGTTTTATGAGGCAAGAGGTTTCCTAAGATCATGCTGCAGGAACAATCATTGAAAAATAAAATTATCTACTCCTTAACCCACAAGGCAAGATCATACTGTTTATAATCTTTCTGTTAAAACCTTTATTAAAAAGTCATTAGAGTTGTAAATAAGTAGAAGTAATAATATTATCACTTACCAGCCGAGTAAAGGAATTAGAAGTCTCAGTCTCTAAGGTAGGGATGAAAGTAGATCTGGAACTCTTCTTTCAAAGCTATTTCCAAAATAGTTGCAACTCTCCAGTGAGCATTCTGTTTATTTCATGAAGTGTGGGCCTTTGAGCATTTCAACCCCTTCTGCAGAGCCCATGGTTTTTCAGAGCCTTTAAGAACTTCAACTTCACTCTCCTGCTTGCATTTCCTCCCAGCCCCCTGCGGAGAAATATTCTTGAAGTTGTTGCTCAGAGTTTAATCTGTGGAACAATAGGACTCCTCAGAGCCCTGTATGGTAGTTGTAGCAGGTGGATAAGAAGGGTTACTTTCCGTCTATCAAGGAAAGGGAGGGGGAACCAAGGGGTATCAGGAGGCACCGCCTTTTAGCTGCGGGGAGCAGGGAGCCCAGATGCCCGTGGCGACGACAGTGGTAGCAAGGGCAGAGCAGTTCTGTCCCTGTGGCGGCAGCCCAGTCCAGAGACGCTGTCCATCCCCTCCGGTGCTGAAGTATAAGGACTGGAACCCCAGCCCGTCCACTGATCGCACTTTGCTCCACCAGCGAATGCAAAGGGCTTCCTTGTCTTCCAGTCTCACCTCTTTTCCTCTGGCGCTTTATATTTTGGTAGGGGTTAACTGTTTCTCCAAAATAATACTCTCATACTTATTTGGTGACAACGTTTCCGGACATTACCTAACATTAGAGGAAAGAATCCGTGAGAGATCAGATTTGAGCCTCTCCTGACTTTTCAGTGGCCCTGAACGAGTTTCCTAATGCTAGAAATGAAAGGAAACGCACGCACAAGCGCGCGCACACACGCGCACGAGGAAGGGGGGGGGGAGGCAGGGAGAGAGGGAATATGAATAAATATAGATTATGTACCGTGGAAAATCCAGAGTTTCTCTGGGTTTCTAATTACAGAAAATGGAAAGGGTTATTTTGGAAGACTCCGCAATCTTGATTATCAATTAGGGGGGACCATACTTAAATTCTGAAAAAACCCGTTTGAAATCCCTGGGTTAGACACAGTAAAGAGGTCGTGGGTTCTTCTTGGACCCTCTAGGCATAAATGACAGGTTAGTTTAAAAAAAAAAAAAGACAGAGAACGAAAAAAGAAAAAGGAAAGAAAAAGCATCTATCTCGGCTTTGCTACCTTTTAAAACGCGGCTGAATTGGTTCGGAATCCTTGCCGAGCAGCTAAGAGGATCCAGCCGGACGCGGTTCATGTGAGTGTCAGTGCTCCGGGAGCCTCGTGAAACAGTGTGTCGAGTCGGGAGCCTCGGGAGGTTGCATTCCCAGGGCAGTGCTGGAGAGCCGCCCACGGCCCAGGATCCTCGCAGGGGTGTGGGAAGACTGATTTCACAAAGGATCGAATAAGAAATACATAAAGTCAGCGGGAGGGCTCGACCATCCCCGCCCTTTAAAAGCCAGAACAATGCCCAGCCCACCCGGCCCTTTGCCTGGCTTTTCAGTGCATTTCCCGTTCGTCTCCCACGCCGCCCCCTAGCCTCTCTGATCCAGAGTCTCCCTGGGCCTTGCAGGCACTTCGCTCCAGCTCCGTACAGTCCCCCCACTTCTGCCCATTCTACCGGCTCTTAACCGGCTGATACCAAAGCATAAGGAAGGGTTTGTGTGGATGGTCCCCAGGGCGGTCACTGAGGGCTTCGCCACCCACACTCTGCAACGGGTGCAGACGCAAGTGTTGTGAGCAGGGGAATTGAAATACACAACGTTGAAACTGTTGGAAAATTGATCCAAATCACATCCACTGGGACCCTCGAAGCTATGTATAGTGAAAAAGGAAAATGTAGTGTAACAGCCCATCCCTTCAGGCTCTGAACTTATTCAGTGTAGATTTCTGTGCTAGAAGACTGTTAGTAGACTTGCGAGGAAATTTGGAAAAGAATTACTATGGAAGCCGGGAGGGGGGAGGCGGGGGGGGCGGGGAGGGCGGAGCGAAACACTAATTTGTGGTAGCAGAAGAGCTGTCGCCTGTCCCTGGCCTCCCTTCCTTGACAATTTCTCAGAATCCTCGTCCTCGGATTTTGGCAGCACAGAGGAAGTCATAAACGCAACGCTTTCCTCCCACGCTTCCATTACGGATTAGCGCGTGGGTCTGGAACCGTCCATGCTGGTGGGCCGGTCTAAGCCTCCCGGAGCTAAATGCGCTCTCCAAGGCACTGGCTGAGCGAGGGACATAGGAGACGCCAGCGCCCGCAAAATGCTAGCTGGTTCTCTTGAGCTGAAACATTTGAACCGGGATCACTTGGGAACGAAAATCAAGCTGGCAGGTTATTTATCCACACGAAAAGTGCATGTTTTCGTTGGACTTTGAGCTATTTCGCTGCTCAGCGCTACCTTCATTTCCCCCGGGGTGAGCACCAGGCGCCCTGCCCGCTTCCAGCTCTGGCTGCAAGAGACGGCGCCCACTGTTGGGCTCATTGCAGGCCGCAGACGCTGTGTGGAGCTACACACGCAGGAAATGTTCGCAGTGGAACGAAGCCCATTATCAACTTACTCTAACAGACCTTTTGAGCAGAGGAACGGTTAAAAGGTGTGAATCTCTGGAACCATGCCTGACGAAACATTTTGGTCTCACTAACATACACAAACTTCCTTGGAGTATTTGTTACTTGAGGCTAATTTGTAAGGGTGTGTTTTGCTTTACGGTCCATGTGAAAATAGATGGAATTCTCAGGATTGTGGTAAATGAAATTTCCCTTTTCCTTAAATGTATTGGAACACATGCTTCTTGTATCTGCACAAACAAGTATGTGTCATCCGTACAAGGAAGTTTCAGAAAGTGCTGGGGTTTTGTCAAGAGACAAAAATCAGCCTTGTTGTGTGAGAGCTACACTCTTCAGGGGCCACTCTCTCCCTATCAGTCAAGAGGCATCTCTCCGCAGTATTTAATTTTGTGCTTATTCTAGTTGATTTGATTGTTTGAATTATTTTCTCCGGACATATAAAAACAAGAATAATTGCAGAAATTTAACGCACCAAATAAAAGAAGAGCACTTAAATGAGGCACAGGGTACAAAGACGTTACTAATTAAAAACATATGCATGCACTTGATTATTCAGACCTAGAGGAACAGATTCTCTTTCTAAGCACTGATTGACATTAATGCGGAACCTCTCTCTCTTTGAATCTTTCTCCCCCTCCCTCTCTCTCTGCCAGGAAGAGAAAAAAGAAGTGGTTGATTAATTTGAACTGTCAATCCCAGTAAGTATCTTAGTTTGATGTCTTTTTTTTTTAAGAAGCAAAATCCACTCCATATTTTTCCTCATCAAATTGTATAACCAGTTATGGAAATTAAGATGAAAATTAAATGTGGTCAAACATCTGATGCTACAAATGAGTAAAATGCACCAAAACCAGGTGACAGATATACTGGGATCAATCAAGGAAATGTTTTAAGAAATGTCACCCTTGGAGCAGATTAAAAAAAATTAGATGTATTTTTTATTATTTTAAGTTATTATTTTAAAAATGTAAACATAGGGGTGCCTGGGTGGTTGTGGGTTCAAGTTCTGCCTTCTGTTTAGGTCATGATCCCAGGGTCCTAGGATTGAGACCTGCCTTGGGGCTCCCTGCTTCTGAGACCTTCTTGGGTCTCTCCTTCTGCCTCTCCCCCAGCTCATGCTCTCGTGCTCTCTCTCAAATAAAGAAAATCTTTAAAGAATTTTTTTTAATTTTTAAAAATGTAAACATAGTAAAATGTGAATGTAAACATCAACACCATGCAGTATATGAAGAATTACATTCACAAGAAAATTCAATACTCTAGAATGGTTACTGTGAATCCTAAACCAGGTCATTTAATTTGTTTACAAAACTAGGATACAATCCCACCCAGCCCATTCTTCACAGTATAGGAATCTTAGGAAACATGTTTGTGAAACATTTTGGAAATAATTTGAAGTCCTTTGAAGGGGGGAGTTTGAAATGTAAAGCAAAATATCCATACAATATGATCTATTGTATATAAAATTCTGACCTTCTATATAACTTATATAAGCCTCCTATTTTGAGCTACCTTGACACCGTATATAAAATGGTGGTAATATAATTCCTGTGAAACTGATTGAATTGTCATATACCAAAAAAAAAAAAAAAAAGCATTGCATATAAAATCTTAATACCTTTGTATATATCTATAAAAAATAGGTAATATTATTTATGGAGTATCCCTTGGTCACTATTTCTACACCTCAATTTCAAGACTGAATAGATAACTTGGGGGTTCTGTTCTTTTGTGGTTTGTTTTTTTTTTAATAGAATATTTTAAATTTATTCATTTGTCAGAGAGAGAGAGAGAGAGAGCACAATCAGGCAGAGCAGCAGGTAGAGGCAGAGGGAGAAGCAGGCTCCCTGCTGAACAGGGACCCTCCTCCCCGAATGTGGGACTCAATCACAGGACCCTGGGATCATTACCCGAGCAGAAGGCAGCTGCTTAACCGCTTAACCGACTGAGCCATCCAAGTGTGCAGGGGTTCTGTTTTTTTATTAACATATTTTTCTCATTATTTCTGTATTTTCCTTATGTTTCCTTTTAGAGATAACGCAATACCCATATCTGACTCTTTCAGTCAACATCTCTAGCATCATTTTGAGCTGGTATTCTCTTGTGTTCAAGTACCAGTAGGTATTATCTATCTATTGCCAATTATTTCCAAATTGGATCTTATTTTTTTTTTCTTTTGTATGTTTCCTAATGAAATGTTGAGTTTGTGGGGAAAAAAAAAATCCCAAATGGAGAAAGCATTCCTAAGAGAATCATTCAAAATGGCATCAGGAGGAAGGATATTGAGGAAGCAGAGCTATGCAGGTCTTCTATTTCAATTCTTGGAATACCATGAACTTTTTTGGCTTTTGTCAGTTGCAACTGGACTGCCTCCAGCTAACATGTTCTAATTTGCTGAATTATCACTAGGTAAATCTAGAGGAATTTGTGTTTGCTTTTGTATTAATTGAGCTCAATTGACTTCAGTTATAGGAAAAGGTAGATGAGATTTCAGAAGTCTACTGTTTCAAAGCAGCTGAAGTACAAAAATCCATCAGTTACATTTGTTTGATTTTTCTGTTGGGGAAAGTAATAAGTGGAGGTAAGAGAAACTTAGGAGTGTAGTTGGGCAGTGTAAACCACAGCTGCCCATGTGTAAGATTTCATTTTAGACAATGACTGAACACTTTCTTATTTATTTATTTTTCTTTAGAAAAAAAAAATTGAGTATGACTTGCTTTAAAAAAAAAAGAGTGTGCTTTTGTCACTTGGATAAGTTACTTAATATTTTGAGCCTATATCCTCATTTTTAAACCGAAATAAGGCAATCTGCTTAGTAAGGTTAACTAACACACAGCACCTGGCTCGGGACCTTATTCACAAAATGCTCAACATATGACAAGCTAGTCTACTTCTAGGACGTCTCTTCATGCCTCTTTGACAGAGGCAGTGTCTTGGAAAGTTTTTTGTTTGTTTTTTGTTTTTGTTCACTAACTTCAAGTAGGGAATACTGCTTTATTCAGACACATCAATGTGAATAGAGTTTATATACAAATATGTGGAAATTCCACTTCACGTTTTCAGTGCTATAGAAATCCTTTCACAGCTCATCAAGTCCTGCATGGTAGCAGGTTGCTAACCAATGACAAAAAATGAAACTATCCTTAAAAGATATACTGCCAATTTAGCCTATATGTCACCATTTTTTTTTCCTAGACCCATCTAATTGGGTTTCTCTATCAAGGTAACCAATGAGTTTTCTATTTCTGAATCCAGTGGTCATTATTCTTTCCTTACATTTGTGAAAAATGATAAAGGGAGACCTCACCAAAGTAGAGTCTGAAAACAAGAATGGGTAGTTGTACTGCTCACTGTCAGTTACAGGAAGAAGTGTCAGTTACATGGCTAAAGAAAAAAAAAAAAAAGGACACTACATTTCCTACAAGAAATTGACTACCCATACTACAACTCAGCCAAGGAGAAATTGTCATCATCCTGAACTCCTGCTTTTCTCCAATTGACTTACACTCAAAACAATGCTTCCCAAGTTCCTCCTTCTTCTTCATAAAATAACTCCTCTCCTTTGTTTGTTGGACTCACCTATAGCTTTGCCATAGCTTGCACAACCCAAACTGCAATTCTCTCTTTATTCTCAAATAAACCCATTTTTGTGATAAAATAACTTTTTTTTAAGATTTTATTTATTTATTTGATAGAGATTACAAGTAGTCAGAGAGGCAGGCAGGGAGAGAGGAAGAAGCAGGCTACCCGCTGAGCAGAGAGCCTGATGCAGGGCTCGATCCCAGGACCCTGGAATCATGACCTGAGCTGAAGGCAGAGGCTTTAACCCACTGAGCCACCCAGGTGCCCCAAAATAACTTTTCTTTTTGAAGTTAACATTAGATTCAACATCTTACCTGACTCCAGAGCAGTCCTTGACCCATTTGATGCCTGCTTCCTTCTTGTGAAGTTATTCACTTAAATGGATATTTTTTCCTCAGTTTTCAGTGCTGATACCTTATTTGCTCAAACCCCTTAATGTTCGAATTTCCAGGATTTTGTTCTTGGAAATCTACTCTTCTTTTTCTGCATTATCTGCATAAGTGATCTCATCCAATCCCAAATCCCATTGCTTTGAAAATATCATTTATATGACACTGACACTTCAATCGGAGAAAGACTCCATTGTGTCCCAGATATATGTAGATGCAAGTTGTGTCATTGACATAGCTCCTTGAAAACTTACTAGACATCTCAACTCGATCATCACCCCCACTGACTCTGTTCCTCTGAACATAGTCCTCATCAAGTAAATACACCACTGCCCTTCCAGTTAAAGCTCAAAACCAAGGAGCCATGTAAATATTTATCTACACTTACACACCATATTCAAAGAATCAGCAAAGAAAAACTCTTGTTTTTGGTCCTAAAATATTTCCCAAATCCTTCCACTTCCTCCAGGATAACTTTTCACTCTAGTGCAATTGATATATCCATAACATACCAATAATTTATCTCATTCCAGCCAGTTTTTCCATTGGAATCTTTGCACAGCAGTAGGAATGGATTCTTGACAACACAAATCATTCCATATCTTGCCTGTGCTTAAAACGTCCCAGGGTTTCCTAATCCATTGAGCATAACCACTGTTTGGCCAGTGTGATATTTACTTCATCACTCTTTCCTCCTTGATCACCTACATTTCAAATCTTCATATTCACCAAACTCAGTCCTGCTGTAGAAACTTTGCAAATGCCATTCCCTAAAACTGAAGTACTACTCTCACCGCCCAGATCTTTACATGTTTGGTCCCACTTTTCCTTCGTATCTTGGCTTGAAAGTCTCATTATCAATGAGGCCTCCCCTGACCTGCCAATTTAAACAACCTTCACTGTCTTTCTGTGTATCCATCAATGTGTTTTAATGTCTTTATAACAAGTATCACCATGGGAAATTATTAACTTTCCTTATTTTTTTTTAAGATTTTTATTTATTTATTTGACAGACAGAGATCACATGTAGGCAGAGAGGCAGGCAGAGAGAGGGGAAGGGAAGCAGGCTCCCCTCTGAGCAGAGAGCCCAATGTGGGGCTCGATCCCAGGACCCTGAGATCATGACCCGAGCTGAAAGCAGAGGCTTTAACCCACTTAGCCACCCAGGTGCCCCTTAACTTTCCTTATTGACTCCTCTCTCCCTCTGTAATCCAGGCTGTAAGAAATCCGCGTGTTTATGAATCCCCTTCTTTAGAACAGTGTGCAGTACACTGGTGTACACACAGTGAGTGCACAGTAAATGGTTGGTAATTGAATGATCAGACTACTGAAGCACTGTGATAATTGCCAAGAATACAAAATTAAACAAAATACTGTCTTTGTTTTTCAAACCTGGAAAAATTTGTTATTTACAGGCATAAGAAAGAGCTTTAACACTGTGGTTACTTCCTAAGACAATTGCTTTTTAAAATTACACTCAGTCAATTTGAAACCACCAAAGGTGGATTTTTGATATTGTAATAAGCGTATTTTTGTAGAAAGTTTCACCTTGTATGTTTCTATAATTATAATATTTTAGTATAATCATGATATTCATGTTTAAAATTACTAAAATTATTCATAGGTTAGCAAAAACAGAAGGGCATAAGCACAGATTTGGTTCTATACCCTTCCCTTCATTCTCTTTGATCTATATTCTTTACACTTTCATTATTTTCACTTCCATAAGAGAAATAGGTACATGATTGCTTTTATCTATAGATGCATCTTCTATTATAAAACCCAATACAATTAACTGTGGAAAAATTGGAAAAGCATGAAGATAATTGTCTGCCACATCCTTATCAATTACTTCCCAACTTTAGTGTATTTTCTCCTAAAATTTTTTTCAGTATATTGCCCCATCTCTCATTAATTATCACAGTATACTTATAATTTTTACTAACACTTTTAATTGAACACAATATGTACAACTTTTTTTTTATGTAGTCTTTAAAATCACTTTTAAAATCACTTTTAAAGACTGTATGTAATTATTATGTGGAGGTAATATAATTGGTCATATCTTTATTTTATGACAGTCTATTTTCTAATTTTGATATTATTTGTATGAATAGTTTCATGGAAATATCATTTCTATTGTTTGCATTATTTTGGGGTAAGAGTCAGAGAAATGGAAAAGCAGATATAAAGTAGATGACTTCTAATGTATGGTTTGTGTATGTGTGAGATAGGCGTACAGAAAGAGAGGAAATTGCCTGGCCTACCCTGCCTTACTAGGGAGAATCTTTAACCATTAGCCATACATGCATGATAAATGAGTTCTGTCATGGTGTTATTCTCTCCAGGACTTACTCTATAGAGTTTCCCAAGTGAAAGGCAGCCTGACTTCAAATTAATATGTGTAACTTTCCCTTGTGACTCTCTCTGTGGACATATATCTGCAACTACTGTTTGTTTCCCTTTTTCACATCTTAATATGTGTGTGTCAGTATTGCATACTTCTTGTAATATTAAATTTTCAGAATTTCAAGAGGATAACTATCTGCCTTTTAGAAGTATATCATCCAATTCCCCAAGATTAAATTCTGTAAATGCCACAAAAACTTGTGTTTTTGTCCAAGCGCCTCAAAAGTGCCATTCAAATGCTGTGAAAATACATTCTCATCCAAGCTTCTCTGGGTGATAACCATTTAAAATCTTTGAATTTCTCTCCAGGGTCCTCCCCTGTAGATTTCAGATTGCATATCTTTTTTAAGTAAGAATATCCCAAACATAAACTCATTCAGATGTTTATAACAGAAAATTTTTTTAAAAATGGACAAACATGAACTTTTTATTTCTTTGCTTTTTTAATACATACATATTTTTTCAAAAAGATTAGAACCAAACACAATGCCAAAGTTAATGTATAAAAGTATAAATTTATGATGGATTCTGATTAACTGTGGATATAATGTAAATGTTGCTTTCTTTTTACACTGATTCATTACCTTGTCAAAAACTCCTGAGATGAAAGACAAAAAAACAAACAAACAAACAAAAAAAAACCCTCTGGCAAGGATGCAACTATATAGTATGTTATAGTTTATCTACACACTAGATCATATAATGGTTTTTTGGTTCAGATACATACATATGTGTAAAGTCCATCTATCTATCTATTATCTATCTATCATCTATCTATCTATCATCTATCTATATTCTATCTATCTTTCCTAGTGGATTGATTGGATTAACAAGTTTAATCAATGGCTTCCTTGCACCCACACTTTGCAATATACTTCAGCTTTTGTAAAGTATTGGAATATATTTCTCCCTTGAATCTGGGTAGTTTTGAAATTTGTTCTTGCTAATAGAAGGAACCAGGAGTAATGGTATGTTAATCCTAGATTTGGACTTCAAGAGCCCTTGAGCTTTCTGGTTCCCTTGTGGAACTTTCCCCTGGAAAAGCCAGCCAGAGAAATGATATGGGGCAGAACTGAGTCCACTCAGTAGACATTATTCTAGCCCAACCATTTCCAAGCCTTCCCCCAGTTCACCACAGACATCTGCAAACCCACCTGAAATTAGATGACCTTGACTCATGACACTAACTTTGGGGGTAGTTTGTTTATCAATAACCAAGTGATACACTATATCTTTTTCTGAGCCCAACTGTTGCATTTTCCATGAATCCTTTTCCAAACAAGCCAGTTGAGTTGGTCACATCCTCCTCTTGCTTCTGAAAACTTCATTTCTTCTTTTTAGTTTTTTTCTTCTGTATTGAAATCAGTTGGGAGCAAGAAAATGTAAAAGCCCAGTATATCATTCTATAGCACTTTTCACATTGAATTCCTTTGGTTCCTTTGATTGTTGTTTTGGAGAAATTTTTAAAGGAAAATTGGGGAATATATTGACTCTCACAGTGAGAAGCCCAGAGAAGATCACGCACATTTTATACTACAGCTTAAACCTTTAGGGCAGGTGTTGCCACTCCTCTTACTCTTTCTCTGAGTTGCCCAAGTGTTCCAAACATTTAATGGAAATATTGGACACAGATAGCTCCAGATTCCTGTTATCTAGCAAACTCATTGGGGAAAACATCACTTATGTATGTGAAACACGAGGGAATGAACAATAGAAGGACATGGTTAGACTCTCAAGTAGTGAGCGCATGGATTGGTGGCCCAACAAAGGTATATGAAATTTATGCACTTGGCTGCATTTCAACCCCTTTGAAAAATTCATGGAAGGTAACTCTATTACCTCAACTAAATCACAAAAGTAATTGACTTCCAAGCACAGAGTCTTCAATGTTGTTCCTAGCTAATCTTGGAATTCTCTCCCTAACACCTGCCCTTCAGCTTGTACATGTGAAAACAGTACCCTCTGAACACCAAATAAATCTCTCATTCTAGGAGAAAATCAAGTGATTCTCTCAAAGAGCAATTTCTTGCATTGCAGGACCTCATAAATGAAACCTAAACTTGTGTTTTAATCTTGGAAAAAAATTTATTTAACACTGTGTGTATATAATATAAATATTATAGTATCTATATATAAACTATACACAAACACATATGATACACGTGTATGGGATCACAGAAATATTTTCATGCAAATAATTACACTTTTTACAAATTTTTATATTTCTATATTTTATTAACAATCTTAGTTGGAAATTTTGTATTTCATTTTTTCTGGGTTATCATAATCAAAAGAAAACCTGAATTTCCAATGTTGGCTAAAACTCTGACAATGTTTCTTTACAATTTATAGTATCAAAGGTTTATTCATTCATTTTACTCATTTTTTTTCTTTTCTCCTTCATTTCTGCTCCTATTGCCTTCTCCTCTCTTTCCTTTGTATTTCTGTTGCTTTTTATTCCTTCTTTCTCTCATCTTCCTGTTCATCTTACTCTTTTTCTCTTTTTCTAGTTTATCTTCCATATAGAAAAATGCAGAATTATACAACACAGATTTCATAACCAATGAAGATATATACATGTAAAACAAAATTGGTGTGTCTTCTGATGTTCTTCTGATGTGGTAAAAGCATGCTTTCAGTTCTCAGAATTTCAAAGATCTTAATAATCAAGCTTTGTCTATATAAGGAGTATTCTTTTTGTGTCTAAGTGACCCCACCATCTTTCAAAATTCTAATTGTCTAGAACAATTACTTATAATATTCATTAATTGTGTGTCTTCATGCCTTTATTCAATAATCTGTTAGTAAATGTTTTGGGGTACCTGCTATTTGCAGAGCACCTTGCTATACGCATTGCTAGAAACCCCAACAGACCATGAAGAAGAATCTATCCCAAGTTCAGTGAATTTACAATATAGTGCTAACTGGATGCAGAGGAAATCTGGGGGCTCCTGAGCAGCTAATATGGCTTAGGTGCCAAAAAATTATCACACTATAATAAGTCCATGTTGGTTTCAGTTGACTTGATATACATACAAGGAGGATGAGAGTGGAAATGAATTTATGGATAAATTGAGAAATAAGAATTGTTTCAGTTACAAGAAAAAACAAGAAGTCTGTGATGTTTTATTTCATTTTTATGAGGTTTCCTCCCAATAAAAGATGTGGAAAGTGCAAATAACTTAGAAAAGTAGAATGAAACTGATCTGTTTCCACCTGCAGGATGTGGAGGATTCATTGCAGGCACCAGGGCTCTCACTTGCTTGAAGGTGGACAAGCAAGGACCGAGAGACAGCAGATCTCTCTTGTGCCCCACAGCAGAGCACCAAGACCTCGTGCAAGAGGAGTGCTGTCTGCACAGCATACATTTCTGGTATTCCCCTTTCTAGTGCAAGTCCTTGAAATCTTGATCTCAAAACAGAAGCTGAAACTGAAAGGTCAAGATTACCAACTCTGGGGTCAAAATATCTTTATACTGAGCTGTAAGACCCTTCTCACTACTGTGAGAGGTGCAGATCTCAGCCCAAGAGAGCCATTTCTTAACACTCTGAACAGAAGTCAGCCTTGGCAGTCAATGGAGGAAAGCTAAGGACACAGGTGGAATCTGAAATAAAGACTCACAGGATTGGCAACTAAGGCCACTCAGTTTCCTTCAACCATTTGTAAGAAAAGGAAAAGTGAAGCCCATACAGCCCTCCCTAGCAGGATAGACCTATCCCTGAAGAGATAACTGCACCTAGCCTCCTGAAAATAGCAAAATGGGTTAGGCAGTTGGACGTAGAGGACACTTTTAGACAACAGGCTTGAGCAATGGAAACTTGATCAAGGCAAAAGGGCCCACAGCAACCACCTGGCTGAATACAGACACATCCATGAAGGCAGCCCACCTCAAATATCAATAACTCTAAGTAACAAATGGGCTAATTAAAACCAGGTAAAGTTACCAAAACAAGGGAAAATTTCACACATCACCATACCTCCTCATTGCCCCCCTTTAAATACACCCCCCACCCACTGCCTTGTGGCAGTTACTTCTTTGCTATCCTGCCTGCTACTTCTTTGTGGTATATTCAATAAACTTCTATCTCCTTTGTTCTGCCTTGGGTGAGTCCTTTCACCACCCATGCTACTGGCTTCCACCCCATCATCACCCCACATTCGGGGGCTCCCATCCAATCCAAAGAGGCACCACATTGAAAAATAAGTTTATAGCATGACAAGCAGTTTGACATAAACAGATTATATCTAGGACTTCTTATTTCTAATAATAAGCAATTTGACCCTCAAATTACATTTAAAAAGTACATAAACCAAGAAAACTTTAAAATTTTTTAAAGATTTTATTTATTTATTTGACAGAGAGAGAGAGAGAGAGAGAGAGATAACACAGCAGGGAGAGGGAGCAGCAGACATACGGAGATGCAGGCAGAAGGAAAAGCAGACTCCCCACTGAGCAGGGAGCCCAAACACGGGGTTTGATCCCAGGGCCTGGGATCATGTCCTGAGGCTGAAGGCAGATGCTTAACCAACTGAGCCACCCAGATGCCCCTAGAGTTTTGAACTTAGAGTCAACTTGCATTCTTAATGTTTTTTAATTTTAATTTTACTTTATTTTTTCAGTGTTCCAAGAGTCATCTTAAATGTTTTTGAAAGAATCTCTGCCCAAAATAAGAATTAGGGTGGAGATATTTCTCAATGTCTGGGAAATGCAATAAGTTAATTGTATCTTATCAAAATCCATCAAAATATCATATCTGACATAGCTTTCTGTCTCCAATCATAATGCTATCAAATTTTTAGAGAATATTTTGTGACAATTTAGTGGTATAATAATTAAAATTTTAGGACATTTTTTTAAAAATCTACTTTTAATGAACATGACATGGATCAGTTAATATCTTAAAAACAAATAAAACCAAAGCATTTTACAAGGATGCTGTATTAGTGCTGAGGATTTTAACTTTATATACATTTCTAAAATTTTAAATCCTTTAATATTTTACATAAGTTAAAGAAAATTTTGTTCAATGTACTAAATATTTACTGTTTTGCCTACATATATTCTACTTAGAGAAGTTTTTTAAAATAAATTTTATTTATTTATCTGACAGAGAGAGAGAGATCACACGTAGGCAGAACAGCAGGCAGAGAGAGGGGGAAGCAGGCTTCCTGCTGAGCAGAGAGCCAGATATGGAGCTCTATCCCAGGACCCCTCGAGATCATGACCTGAGCTGAAGACAGAGGCTCAACCCACTGAGCCACCCAGGTGCCCCTAGAAAAAAAAAATTTCATAAATAAATCTTATTGGTGGGATGTCTGGGTGGCTCAGTAAGTTAAACATCTGAATCTTGGTTTTGCCTCAGGTCATGATCTTGGGGTCACAACTGTGTGTTGTGTTGTTACACAAGTGTAACAGTGACACCAAAGAGAATTAAAATAATATGACTTTTATGAATTGACTAGATTAATGGATTTGGGTTTATAATATTGGCATATATATCCACATATATTTAGCTAAGATAAACTTATTTTGCCTGTGTTAAAAGGAAGAAAAGATGTATCTAGTCATCTTAGCATTCTGCCTTTTGCAAAAATATTTATATCATGTTTATATACCTCAAAGGGATTCAGAACAAGTCACCCCAAAATGTGTCACTTTAGCACATGGACTATTTTGAGTTGAAGGCAATTGAGACCCTGCAGGCCCAGAAGAGAATTTTCCACTCCCTCAACTACCTAGAAAAATATAAATTGAGCTTCTTTCCCAGAATGAGTTTTGGCCAGGGATAATTTTTTTTTTCCAAGTGTTCCATCTATCTGGTAAAGCAAATACATTACTACCGAATATCTGCCCTTCACTTATTTCCCTGTGAATTGTCCTCCTTCCCTCTGAAGTCCCAGCCCCCTATTCCATTCTTTAGCTCAGGATGACATACATACTTCATTTTAACTTTCTGTCTTTAAACTTCTCATATATTTGGGGTTCCCATACATAAAAAAACCCTAATCTTTCTCATGTCAATTTATTTTTCGGATTAGCCAGAAGAGTCCTTAAATGATAAAGGAAAATTTTTCCTCCCTAACAATTCATAGCAAAACTTTTTTGATAACATGTATATTCCTCTTCTGATTGTATCTTACAGTTATTTAAATAAAATTTTAAAAATAGTTAGTAATTAATTTTACAAATAAACCTGAGTATTTTCTTTCAAAATATGGAATTATATAAATCAGAGTGCACATTTTACTTTGAAGTGCAACGTATAAAGAAACATACTATTTCAAATGGATAAACACAGGAGGTAGTAACGTAAGCCTCAATGTAACCAGAGCCAACAATGCAACTGAACATAATTCTAATTTATACTTAGGTATACATTTCATTCTCTTAAATATAAGTAACCAGTAATGTGATAATAACTAAACATGGTCTTTTGCCTTATTGCTCTGGTTGGCATGGATTTGAAATATATTGGATATTTTTTTCCAAATTGATCACTTATTCCTCCTAGTTGTTACCCTTGGAAAGGCCTTTAAGTTTGCCTACATGACTGTTGGTAGCAGCCTCCTGTGTGGCTGCACGTTTCTTGCTTTGCTTTTGTCCACAATTGCCACCGAATCTCTTTTGTAAGAGATAGTTAAAATACAGAAAGCAGATAGAAAAGCAGATAGAAAATTTCCATTAAAGCATCCTAGCAATGGCTTAACTGAGAAACAATGAGACATACATGAATAATGCTGAGGAGAAAACTATCATAGCCTCTGTGAAACTTCAAGCCTTGAAAATTCTCCATGAAGAACTGGGGAATCCTACATTCCCTGCAACAGTGTAGAACCAATTTTGCTGTAATTATTTGGCTTTGGTTTTTTTTTTTTTCTTCATTTTTAATGGCCGTTAGCTAGGTATAACATATTTTCCATTCCCCTTTTAACATAAAAGTCCCATTCCATTCTATTCAATATGGTCCACATGAAAATAGGACATCCTGTTATCGGTTCTAAAATCATCTTATGCAGGAAAATGTCTTCATAAAATGATGTAATAAAAGCTTATTTTCTGGGGTGCCTGTGTGGCTCAGTCAGTTAAATATCTGATTCTTGATTTTGGCTCAGGTCATGATCTCACGGTTGTGAGATTAAGCCCCAAATCAGGTTCAGGGCTCAGAAGCGAGTCTTCTTCTCTCTCTCCCTCTCACTCTGCCCTTCCCCCTTTTCTTGTATTCTCTCTCTCTCTCTCTCTCTAAAATAAATGAATGAAAAACAAATACCCCCCCAACCATATTTATTATATGAGGTATCTGGAATAAACACATTCCTAGGAGCACGGTTGTGGGGAGGAGGAGTGTTAGGAGTTATTGTCTAATGGGTACAGAGTTACAGTGGAAAGAAGAAAAGGAACTGAAGCTGGTGATGCTGATAGTTGTGCAACGTGAGTGGGGCTCATGCCACTGAATTATACATTTAAAAATGGTTAAAATGGTAAAATGTCTTGTTACCACAATAGAATAAGCAAAAACAAAGCAAAACAACTTTAGTTCCTAAAAAAAAGATAACCCCCTTTTCTCTATTTGACTTTCTTCTATAAAATGCTGCCTAATTTTCAAAAACATTTACATTTTCTGTCTGCACCAAACTTGTAATGCATTTATTCTGTTGTGCCTTTATATAAACTAGGAGAGAAAGGAAAACTACTTTTATCACTTTGTTTTTCATTTTCATGAGTTCCAGCCCAAGTTATCTTTTTTTACCCAAAGTAAATGATCATATCAGTATATTTATTTAAAAAGCTTTTTCTTTCTTTTTTTAATTAATTATTTTTTTAGAGCGGGATGGGAGAGAGAGAGAATCTCCAGGAGACTCCCCGCTGAACATGGAGCAGGATGAGGGGCTAGATTTCACCACTCTGAGATTATGACCTGAGTCAAGGTCAACAGTTGGACTCTCAACCAAGTAAGTCCCCTGGTGTCCCCCCTTCTTTTAATTATCTTACACCAACAACTTTAGCCAGAATTACAACTTTTTTTTTTAAGATTTTATTTATTTATTTGACAGACACAGAGATCGCAGGAGGCAGAGAGGCAGGCAGAGAGAGAAGAAGGGAAGCAGGCTTCTTGCGGAGCAGAGAGCCCAACGTGGGGCTCGATCCCAGGACGCTGGGATCATGCCCTGAGCCGAAGGCAGAGGCTTTAACCCACGGAGCCACCCAGGCACCCTGAGAATTACAACTTTTATAACTGTGATTTTTTTTTAAGGGGAAAGACACAAAGAGAAAGAATTATAAAATAAGGAATACAGACAGAAAGAAGGGAGACATGTAGAATTGTAATTGTCTGATATTTTTAAGGGGGCTATATCTAGCAACTGCAGAGGAGAAAAAGCTTTTGCAAAGACCAAAGAGAGGTTTTGGCATTTAAGTGTGGTAAATTGTGGGAAGGTAAATATAGGGGGGAACTAATGAAAGATAAGCCTTATTTAGTAAGGTTTGTTTATGGAAATAAGTCATCACTTTTGATCGACAGTTATCTTCCAGTACTGGAGAGTTCCCTTTACAAATGGAAATGTGTGCCCTGCTTTCATGCAGAAAGGGGGAGGGTAGAAAGGAGGACAGTTCTTCCTAAGTCTGCTATTCTCAATTGCCTTCAGCTCAAAATAATCACTATGCCAAAATGGCATATTTTGGGGTGACATATTCTGATCCCTTTCACTACTAAGATGCAATATGAAATTTATCCGTGTAAAAGCTCAAAATATGCTTATAAGGTTTAATCTGACAGCGATCACCATCAATTATCTGATTTTGACATCAAGCAAAACAAGCCATCAAAAGCTGATTATTTAGCACCCTGAAGTCACTCTTTAACCTACTCTTTCTATTCTGTTTGGTAATTGCCTTTACTTATTTATTTATTTTTATTTATGTATTTGACAGACAGAGATTATAAGTAGGCAGAGAGGCAGGCAGAGAAAGAGGAGGAAGCAGGCTCCCTGCTGAGCAGAGAGCCCCATGTGGGGCTCAATGCTAGGACCCTGGGATCATGATCTGAGCCAAAGGCAGAGGCTTTAACCCACTGAGCCACCCAGGCACCTGGTAATTTCCTTTAATGTACAGACTGCTGCTACACAATTGTCAACGTTATTCCTAATTTGGTCAGCTTTTATTACAATTAAGTTTAGGCATATTCATACCATATGGTGCTATTCATGATATATATGCTGTGCACAAATTCATATGCCAGGTAAGTCTTTGAAAGGTTTGGACCACATACATTGAGTGCTGACTTGTTGGGGGGGTGAAATATATATATATGTGTGTGTGTGTATATACACACACACACATATATATATACACATACATATATACATACGTATATATACATATATACATATACATACATACATATACATATACATACACACACACACATTGTTCTGGATAAAAGTATCATTCTTATCATCTCTAAATTATCCATGCCCATTAAAGATATTAAAAGAAGTTATTCAGCTTGAGGGAAAAGAAAGCCTATGTTCAAAAGAGAGGCCATAAAATATGCCCAGTAATTTATTTAGAATATGGGAAGTAGACAACTTTTCTAGGTATAAATAGGCAGAAATAGAATATGAACAGTTCATTTCTCCATCTTTTTCTTTTTGGTCATTTTTAGACCAATAATTTCTAGAGAAAAAAAGAAAAAGAACCATTATGGTCTTCCCCCAAACTGAAGGTCTTTTCTAATAGCTTTCTAGGAAATAGTAGGTTTTTGTCTTTCACGTAATTTTCATTGTCTATATAAAAACCTTCATTAAAAGAGGCATTGCTGGGAATAATGGTGAAGCCCTTAAAAGGCTGAACAGCTTTGATACTGTTCTTTAAAAGTGCTTCACATAGCTCCAGTAACAGCATGTCAGAGCAATATCTTGTGATCCCCAGCAGCATTCTGTGGAAGGAAGCTCCCTAGTCTTGGGGGTTATGCATGGACTTGATAACCTCATAGCACTGTGGTGCCACCTGTTTACTCTAGGTGTAATACCTGCTGGAGAACAAATTACCTTGAAGGAAATCTCTTTCCTGAGAGAGAGAGAGAGAGAGAGAGAGAAGGAGGAAGGGAGGAGGAAGAGAGAAACTTTTTCTGTTTAAGCTACTGCAGGATTTTGGACTTATACCATGTTTGTCTTAATGCTACTTCTGATATGCAAGTTATTATAGTGTTATTACTAGGGAAAGAGAAAATACTTCTTCCACATTTAAGGACTTAATTATCTTCTAGGCAGAATGTCTTTTGGTAAACGGTACACTGTGTAGTAATTTAACTGGCATTTAAATTCAGTGAATTGAAAATGTTTATTGCTTTTAAGATGTGTGTTTATTCTCCTCAACATTATGCTCAGTACCTTTATTGGATTGACATACCTGGATTTATTTAACTTAGAAAGAATCAATCTACTTCCTTGATGTAAAGTATTATTTTCCAAGGCATATGTACCTGAAATTTTTTAAGTTTCCCTAATGTGAGACATTCTTCATTGCTGCTTGCCTGTAAGAATGACCATAATGATAATAGTAATTGTAGTAATAATAACAGCTAACATCTGTTGGTGTTTCTGAATGCCAGACAGTTCTCTAGCTTCTACTTTTTACTGATGCCAAAACTGAGGTTTGGAAAGGTTAAGATTAAGTTACTTGCCCAACATACTCTAACTATCAAATGAAGAGTCATTACCTAAACCCACGCAGTAGAACCTCAGATCTCAGGCCATCAGTAAGGCAGAAAGGTAAAAGTGACCATATTTTCCTTCTTATAATTCTTTTCCTATTACACCCCCCCCCATAGAGTAACATTTATTCAAGGATTTATCTTATGTTAATGGCAATATCAAATTACAGATTTTAACTTACTCTACTTTTATTTTGAAGGCAGCTAGTTTGTTATTTAGCTAATATCTGATGTGCCATCTCTTGAATTGGAATTCAATAATATATGTTGATGTCAATCACACATAGATAAAACTGAAAAATACTAATTTTCTGTCAAAATAATAAATTTGTAATTGCTAAAATTATGTGCAATGTGCATATAAACATGCTTTCTCTGTTTTTGCATATTTGAGGATAACTGAATTAGAGCATTTAGGCAGATATTAGACACAATTGTTAATAAATTCACCACACAGACACCAAAATAAAAAGTAGTCTAAGTCAATAAAGAAAAAACTTGTTTCTAATAACCCAAGCTACTATTCTATCAAAAAGAATTAAAATTTAAGACCCAAGTTTTTGCCTTAAGAGAGTAAACCATCATATGATCCTTATATGATCCTCTCAATAGATGCAGAAAAAGCATTTGACAAAATACAGCATCCTTTCTTGATGTAAACTCTTCAAAATATAGGGATTGAGGGAAGATACCTCAATATCATAAAAGCCATGTATGAGAGGCCCACAGCAAATATCATTCTTAATGGGGAAAACTAAGAACTTTTCCCTTAAGGTAAAAACATGGCAGGGATACCCACTCTCACCACTTTTATTCAGCATAGTATTAGAAGTCCTAGCCTCAGCAATCAGACAACAAAAAGAAATAAAATGTATTTGAATTGGCAAAGAGGTCAAACTCTTTCTGCTTGCAGATGACATGATGCTTTATGTGGAAAACCCAAAAGACTCAACTCCCAAATTACTAGAACTCATACAGCAATTCAGCAGCAGAGCAGGGTACAAAAACAATACACAGAAATCAGTTACATTTCTATACACTAACAATGTGACTGAAGAAAGAGAAATTAAGGAATTGAGCCCATTTATAATAGAACCCAAAACCATAAGATACCTAGGAACAAAACTAACCAAAGAGGAAGAGGATCTATACTCTAGAAACTACAGAAAACTTATGAAAGAAATTGAGGAAGACACAAAGAGATGTAAAAATATGCCATGCTCATGAAGTGGAAGAATAAACATTGTTAAAATATCTCTGCTGCCCAAAGCAATCTACACATTCAATGCAATCCCTATCAAAATACCATTGACATTTTTTCACAGACAACAATCCTTAAATTTGTATGGAGCCAGTCAAGACTCTGAATAGCCAGATGTAGAAGAATGAAACTGGACCATTCTTTTATACCATCCACAAAGATAAACTCAAAATGGATGAAAGACCTAAATGTGAGACAGGAATCCATCAAAATCCTAGAGAAGAACACAGGCAGCAATCTCTTCGACATCAGCCACAACAATTTCCTTCAAACACATCTCTAAAGGCAAGGGAAACAAAAGCAAAAATGAACTTTTGGGACATCATCAACATAAAAAAATTCTGCACAACAAAGGAAACAGTCCGCAAAACTAAAAGGCAACTCATGAAATGGGAAAAGATATTTGCAAATGATGTATCAGATAAAGGGCTGATATCCAAGATATATAAAGTATTTATCAAACTCAACACTTCAAAACTAAATAATCCAGTCAAGAAATGGGCAGAAGACATGAACAGACATTTACCTAAAGAAGACATACAAATGGCCAACAGACACATGAAAAAGTGCTCCACATCACTAGCCATGAGGGAAATACAAATCAAAACCACAATGAGATACCACCTACACCAGTCAGAATGGCTAAAATTAACAAGACAGAGAAAAACAAATGTTGGCGAGGATGTGGAGAAAGGGGAACACTCTTACACTGTTGGTGGGAATGCAAGCTGGTACAGCCACTCTGGAAAATGGTATGGGGGTTCCTCAAGATGTAAAAAATAGAACTACCCTATGACCAACCATTGCACTACTGAGTATTTACCCCAAAGGTACAGATGTAGTGAAAAGAAGGGGCACATGCACCCAAATGTTCATAGCAGCAATGTCCACAATAGCCAAACTGTGGAAGGAGATGAGATGTCCTTCAATGGATGAATGGATAAAGAAGATGTGGTTCATATATACAATGGAATATTACTCAGCCATTAGAAAGGATGAATACCCACCATTTGCATTAACATGGATGGAGCTGGAGGGGATTATGCTAAGTGAAATAAGTCAGGTAGAGAAAGAATTATCATATGCTTTCACTCATATGTGGAATATAAGGAATAGTGCAGAGGACCATTGGGGAAGGGAGGGAAAACTGAACAAAGACACAGGAGACTCATGGAACTTCAACAGCTCCTTATGAATAAATGTTTTCCATTCATTGTTGATCTTTGGTCAATTTCTGGAGCCCTGATAATGTAAAGGAGTTTTTGACAACTTTGTTTATGTCATAGTTGTTTTTTTTGTTGTTGTTGTTTTGTTTTGTTTTGTTTTGTTTTTGCTGCGGGGGAGTAATGATTTTCTACGTGTTTACTCCAGCATGGTTGGAAGTGCCTTCTACCTTTCTTCCTTCGTCCAGAGTGGTTAATTTCTATTTATCCCTCAGTCTCATCTTCTTTGAGTTGCTTTCTTGACACCCATGTAACCTAGGAGAGCTGTTTCCATGGTATCCTATATGTTGCTTTATTTAGCTTATAACAGTTTATGTTAAAAGCCTCTGTGCTGGGCATGGAGCTTACTTAAGATTCTCTCCCTCTCCCTTTGCCTCCCCTCCCCAGCTCTCTCTTTCACTCTCTCTCCCCTCTCTTAAAAAAAATGTTAACAAGACATGTTGGTCATGAAAACAATGATCTTTGCTGGCAGAAGTTACTAATTTGAGTTGGAGCAGAGAAGAGAAACTAATGTACTTTGTCATTGTAATTAATGACAGAAATATTGATAGGAAAATATTTCTAAAGACCATACACCAATAGAAAACCATACACAATTAGAAGCAATAGTTCTTCTCTCTAAAAATCCCTTACTGATGAGGAGATAAATATTTGGAAGGAGAGACCTGAGGGAGGCAAGCACCCAACACACTTCTGGCTATTTGAGAGTCTATAATCAATTCAAGGAATTCCTGAAAAGACCTGGTGGAAGGAAAAACTGGGACAGACTTGAAGCTTTCCAAACACTGAATGTGCTTCCCAATTCACATACAGATCTATCAACAGAAAGTAGAAACCTAATGGGCTTGAGCTGTTTTATCATAACCACTGAATAATCATTGACCTACTACTAAGCTAAGCCCTACAAAGCCAGGATAAAGAATACAATAATAAACAGAGATGTCAGGGGCTGCCTACAACTGGTCAGAGAGAAGTCTCAGATTAAGTCCAAGTAAGGTACTAAAAAAACCCAAGATCTCATTCTTTTTTATAGATGTGTAATAGTCCATTGTATGTGCATCACATTATTTTTTAAATCTATTCATCTATTGATGGACACTTTACTTGGTTCCATATCTTGGCTCTTAAAAACAATGCTTCAAAAAACATAAGGATGCATATACCTTTTTGAATTCGTGTTCTCATTTGAAAATACAGTAATTGAACCAAAAAATTCACTGGAGGGCTCAACAAAATATTTGAGTCTGAATGAATGTAAAGATAGATTAATTAATAGTCAGTTTGAGAGACAGTAAAAAAAATAAGTGAAATGAGTGCCTCATGGTCCAGTGAGACACCATCAAGCATACCAACATACACATAAAGTGGTGTCCTAGAAGGAGAGGAGAGAGTGAGAAAGTGGAAAAAATATTTGAAGAAATAATGGCCAAAACTTGATTAGGAAAAAAAAAAAATGCTACACATCCAAGGAGCTCAACAAACTCTAGTTAGTATAATTCAAAGAAAATCACACACCTAAACACATCATAATCAAGCAGTTGAAATACAAAGATAAAGAGAAACTTGAAAGTAGAAAGACAGAAGTGCATACAAGAGTTCCCCAGTAATATTCATAACTAAGGTTTCTTGTCAGAAACCGTGAAAGAGAGAGGAGAGTGGGATGATAGATTTAAAATACTAAAAAAGAAATAAAATAAGTAAATAAAACCCAAAAAAACAACAATAGTCAACTTGAAGGTATACAGCCATCAGAATTATTCTTCAAAAATTAAGAAAATTTAGACATTACTTGATAAATAAAAACTGAGAGAATTTGTTACAAGGATACCTGTCCTATAACAAACACAAAAGGGAATACTTCAGGATACTAGACAATAACTCAAATCCAACAAAGAAATGAATAATAGTAGTGAAGGTAATTACAAAAGTGAGTATGAAAAAATATAAATATATTTTCTATTTATAACTACTTGTATCATATGTGATTTAAAATACTAGCATGCAAAAAAAATTACAAATTCAGTTTGACATGTGTGTATAAAGATACAATTTTATATGAATATAGCACATAGGAGAAGTAAGGGAAAGAGGAAGAAAGGAGCAAAGTTTGTATATATTATTGAAATTCAGTTGATGTTACTGAAAAAGAGATTATTATAATTTAAGGTATTCATTGTAATCCTCAGAGAAACCAATAAAATTAACTAAAAAAAATGTCAAAAAAAAAAAAAAGAAATGCCAAGGGAATTCAGAGGGTACAGTAGAAAAATCTTTCTTTCTTCATTTGTCCCTTTGGTTTCATTCCTGTCTTTCTCTTTTTAACTGAGACGTAGTTCACACACCATAATATTAACTGTTTTAAAGTGTAGGATTCAATACATTCACAAAATTGTGCAGCCATTACAACTATCTAATTCCAGAACATTTTCATCATTCTCAAAGAAACACCATATTCATTAGCAGTTACATTCCATTTCTTCCCAACCACCAGTCACTAGAAACCACCCACTTATTTTCTGTTTCTATGAATTTTCCTATTCTGGATATGTTGTATAAATGAAATCATAGGGTTTATGGCCTTTTTTTTTAATATTTTATTTATTTATTTGACAGAGATCACAAGTAGGCAGAGAGGCAGGCAGAGAGAGAGGGGAAGCAGGCTCCCCACTGAGCAGAGAGCCCGATGCAGGGCTTGATCCCAGGACCCTGAGATCATGATCTGAGCTGAAGGCAGAGGCTTTAACCCACTGAGCCACCCAGGTGTCCCGGGTTTATGGCCTTTTATGACTGGCTTTTCTTAGCATAATATCTATAAAGCAAAATATCTGTAATTCATGTTATAGAATTAACTCCTTTTTATGGCTGAGTAATATTCTATTTTACGGATACACCAATTTTTATATATTTATTAATCTGTTGATGGACATTTGAGTTGTTTCCACTTTAGGGCTATTATGAATTATGCTGCTTTGTGTACATACATTTCATTATTATTGGTCATTCCCTCCATTCTTTGCCCTGTTGTATTCTTTGTCCAATTGGCAGAGTGATCTTTTTATAACATATATCAGATTATTTCCCTTGTTTAAAATTTCATTGCTGTCCACTGCATTTATAATCAAATAAGGACCTCTAATTTGGCCTCAAGATCCTTCATGACGTCATCCTTGACTTCATCTGCAACTTAGTCCCTAACACTGTTTGCGTTATTATCGTGTTCCACTTGTACCCGTCTTATTTTGCCTTGAACACATCAAGCTAGTTCCCATTATTGCCATCTACTAACTTCTTAAAAGGCTTTTTAAAAAATTGTTTTAGGGAGCGCCTGGGTGGCTCAGTGGGTTAAAGCCTCTGCCTTCGGCTCAGGTCATGATCCCAGGATCCTGGGATCGAGCCCCACATCGGGCTCTCTGCTCAGCAGGGAGCCTGGTTCTTCCTCTCTCTCTCTGCCTGTCTCGATGCCTACCTGTGATCTCTATCTGTCAAATAAATAAATAAAATCTTTAAAAAAATTGTTTTAAAATATATATAAACATAAAATTTGCCATTTTAACAATATTTAAGTGTATAATTTTGTGGCACTAATGACATTCACAATGTTGTACAACCATCACCATTATCAAGTTCCAAAAGTTTTCAGTAACTGAAACAGAAATTCCAGACCCATTAAGCAATAACCTACCACCCCTCTGCATTAGCTCCTGTAAATCTCTAAATCTATTTTCTGTCTCTGTGAACTTGCTTATTATAGGCATTTCATATAAATGGAATCATACAATATTTGTCCTTTAATGTTTGACATTTAATTCAGTGTCATGTTTTTAAGGTTTACCCATGTAATATAACTTTGTTCTTTCCATGGTTGAATAATATTCCATTATATATGTACCCTATTTTGTTTGCCTATTTTTCTGTTGTGGGCACTTGAATTGCTTCCACCTTTTAGCTATCGTGAATAATGTTGCAATGAATATCAATGTACAAGAATCCACCTGAGTCCCTCTTTTCAATTTTTGAGGGGTATATATCTAGGAGTGAAATTGCTGGGTCATATTGTCCTTATATGTTTAACTTTTTCAGGAACCACCAAACTGTTTTCTATAGTGTCTTCCATCAGTTTACATTCCCAATAGCAATACCTAAGGATTCCAATTTCTCCATATTCTCACCAACACCTGATATTTTCCATTTTTAAATATAGCTATGGTAGTAGGTATAAAATAGTAACTTTATTGTAGTTTTATATGCATTTCCCTAATGACTAAAGATTTTGAGCATCTTTTCATGTGATTTTGGCCATTTGTATATTTTGTTTAGAGAAATATCTATTCAAGTTCTTTTCCATTTTAATTGAATTATTTGTTTCTTTTGTTGATTGATATATAGTGGATATTCTTTATCAGATAAATAATTTGAGAATGTTTTCTGTCAAACATTGGTTGTCTTTCACATTATTCTTTTAAAATTAGTTTTATTTTTTATTTGAGAGAGAGAAAAAGTGAGTCAGTGATTTGGGGTAGGGGCAGAGAGAGAGGTAAAGAATCTCAAGCAGACTCCATGCTGAGTGCAGATCCTGATGCAGAGCTCAATCTCATGACCCTGAGATCATGACCCAAAGTGAAACCAAGAATCAGTTGCCCAACCAACTGAGCCACCCAGGTGCCCTCCACATTCTTGATAGTGTCACTTGATGCTCAGAAGTTTTAATTTTGATGAGGTTATCTGTTTTTACCTTTGATGTTTGTGCTTTTGGTGTCATAGCTAAAAATCCATTGTCAAATCCAAGATCATGAAGGTGTATAACTTATGTTTTCCTCCATGAGCTTGAAGCTTTTAAAATCTTATATTTAGATCATTGGTCCAATTTGATAATTTTTGTGAATGGTGTGAAATAGGGATCCAACTTCTTTCTCTGGCATGTGGAAACCCAGTCATCTCAGTATCACTTATTCAAGAAATCATTTTTCCCCATTTGAATGGACTTGACAATTTTGTCAATTATTTGACAATAGGCTTTTTCTATTTCTTTTTTTTTTTAAAAGATTTTATTTATTTATTTGACAGACAGAGATCACAGGTAGGCAGAGAGGCAGGCAGAGAGAGGAAGGGAAGCAGGCTCCCCGCTTCGATGCGGGGCTCAATCCCAGGACCCTGGGATCATGACCTGAGGTGAAGGCAGAGGCTTTAACCCACTGAGCCACCCAGGCGCCCTGCTTTTTCTATTTCTGAAAATAAAGTCTGTTGGAATTTTGGAAAAGTTTTTTCTCTCTAAATTTTTACTTATTAATTTTTTCTCTTTTATGGTCCATTCCTTCTGTAAAAGGAAAGAATTTGTCGATTAACAAGTCAGTTACATTTTTTTTTAATAACAGAGATTAATTCTCACTACAGAGAACAACAAACAAAAGATCTATGACATTAACTTTGAAAAGATCTTTTGGAAATTTTTTCTTCTAAAAAAGAAAACTAATAATTTTCAGATGTCATGTATGGTTCTTTCAAAGGATTCTACAAGGCAGCTGAATATCTAGATTGTGTTGGGTAGTATTGGCATTATATTATTAAGACTTCCTGTCTATGGACTCAGTTGGAGTTACACTTATTTATGTCTTATTTAATTAGTCTCAGCAATGCTTTGTAGTTTTCAGTGTACAAGCCTTCTATTTCTTTGATTAAAATTTTTCCTTGATATCTTATTCTTTTGAATGATGATATAAATTGAAATGTTTTCTTCATTTATTTTCCTGATTTCTCTTTGTTGATGTATAGAAACACATTGAATTTTAATATCTTGATCTTCTACATGCAAATTTACTGAATTTTGTGTTTTAAAAAATATATATACAAAAATACATTTTCATGTCAACTTTGAAGTTCTTTTTTCCAACTTGTAAAATTTTATTTTATTTTTTCTTCTTTAAAAGTACCCTGGCTAAAACAGCAAGTATAATACTGAAAAGTAATGGTATGAATCAGGCAACTTTATCTTTTTCCTAACCTTAGGGAGAAAGCTTTCACTCTTTCACTATTGAATATGATGTCAGGTTTGAAAGGGAGGTTGGTAAATGCCCTTTATCATGTTAAGGAAGTTCCCCTTTGTTCCTAGTTTTCTGAGGGTGTTTACTATAAAAAAAAAAATTGTCTGATTTTATCAAATGGCTTTATAGAGTCAACTAGGATGACCGTGTGTTTTCCCTCAAGTTCTATCAATGTGGTACATTTTTTTTTTAATGTTGAACAATCTTTGCATTCATTTATATATAAATCCTATTTAATCATCTATGTAGCCCTTTTAATCATTTATATAGTCCTTTTAATATTCTGATAGATTTGGTTTCCTAGTTTGTTGTCCAGGATTTTTGCATTTATATTCACCAAAGATATTGACCTATAATTTATTTTCTTGTAATGTTTTTACCTTGTGTGGTATCAGTGTGATGCTAGCCTCATACACAGAATGATTTAGGAAGTAAACCATATGCTCCTTCTTCTTCCTCTTCTTCTTTTTTTTTTTTTTTTTTTTTCTTCTTTTTATTTCTTTTTTTTTTTTTTTTTTTTTTTTTTTTGGCAAAGTTTGAGGAAAGTTATTATTAATTCTTCTTTAAATGTTTGGTAAATTCACTAATGAAGCCTCTTAGTCCTGGACTTCTCTAATGATTAAAACACTTTAATCATTATAGTTCTCTTAAGAAATTGTATTTTTTCTTAAGTGAGTTTAGGTAATTTTGTGTTTCTATGATTATGTCCATTTCACCCAAGATATCTCATTTGTTTGTATACAATTGTTCATAATGTTATCTTTTTAAGATTTATTTATTTATTTGAGAGAGAGAGGAAAAAGAGAAAGAGCATGAGCAGGGGGAGGAGCAGACGGAGAGATAGAGAGAATCTGAAGCAGACTCTATGCTGAGTGCAGAGCCGGATGTGGGGCTCTATCTCACCACCCTGAGATCCTGACCTGGAGCCAAAACCAAGAGTTGGGTGCCTACCTGACTCCACCACCTAGGAGCCCCTGCTCATAATACTATTTTATAACCCTTTTCATTTCTGCAAGATCTGTATTAATGTCCCACATTCATTTCTGATTTTAGTTATTTGTATCTTCTCTTTACTTTTGCCTTTATTTCTCCTTCACTTTTGAAGGATAATTTCCCTAGATACAGAATTCTAGGTTAAATTTTTTCTTCTTTTAGTACTTCATATATTTCACTCCACTGTCTTCTTGCTTGCATGGTTTTTGAAAAGAAGTCTGATATAATTTTTATCTTTTTCTTGTATAGGTGAATATGTTCCCCCAGACCTCCACATCTTTCAGGCTTTTCTCTGTCTGAAATTTCTTTCCTATAGTTCAAATATATTGTACACAGATATGGTATGTGTGTGTGTGTGTGTGTGTGTGTGTGTGTGTGTTTATGTTTGATGTTCTCTGAGCTTCCTGGTACTTTGGCTTGGTGTCTATCATTCATTTCAGAAATTCTCAATTATTACTGCTTCAAATATTTCTTCTTTTCCTTTTTCTTTTTCTTCTCCTTCTGATTTATAATTATGTATATGCTATCTATGCCTTTTGTAGTGCTCTCACAGTTCTTGCATACTCCATTTTGCCTTTTATATTCTTTTTTCTCTTTGAGTTTCAGTTTTGAAAGTTTGTGTTGACGTTTTGTCCAACTTGCTAATTCTTTCTTCAGCTGTGTTCAGTATATTGACAAGCCCATCAATGGTATTCTTTATTTCTGTTAGAGTATTTTTTTTTAATTTTTAACATTTTCTGCTATATTATCCATCTGCTTATATTACCCATCTGTTCTCACATGTTGTCCACTTTTTCCATTAGAGATTTTGGCATATTAATCATGGTGTTTTAAAGTACCACTCTGGTAACTCCAACATCCCTGATATTTCTGAGTCTGTTTCTGGTTATTGGTCTGTCTCATCAAACTCTTCATTTTGCCTTATTGTCTTTTACTATGCCTTATAGTTATTTTTAAACCAGGTAAAAAGTACTAGATGAAAGAACTGAGGTAAACAGGGCCTCAGTTGAGGTTTTGTTTGTCTGGGTAGGATTTAGGCTTTCCATATGCTTTGATGTATCTGTAGGTGTCAATGGATAACATTTTCTCTGGTTTCCTTTGTTTGGTATCCCTTGTTTTGTCTCCCGTGTTGAGGGTTCTCCATATTTAAAACATGTATTTTATGTGGGTTTTATATAGGATATAAAGGTTTTGTGGGTTCTTATATATTTAGGACCTTCTTAAATAAGATCTGAGATGCAAAGTCCCCCCCCACCCCAGTTCTAACTATTTGTTACTATATAAGACCTCTACTGATGTGACAGTAAGGTGGGAGTAGGGGAACCATTCTGTAGTGTTATGATTAGATCTCAGTCCTATATTGGCTTTGCACCCCTGGGTTGTGACGTCCAAAAATAATTCTCAGTTTTACCTCTTGCCTTATATGAGACAAAGCTAGAGGGGGATGGACATAAGTTTTTCCCTTTGCCCAGATCCACTGAGCTGTGTTAAAACCAGAGTTATGTATGCTCTGTTGAAATAATGTCCTTCAGGGCAGACCTTCTTAGGAATAACATAAAAATAACAAACAAATAAAAGAGTTTACCAAAGGTACAGAATGCAAGATCAATATACAAAATTGATTACATTTCCAGTGAACAACCCAAAAATGAATTCTAAAAAGAATTTCCATTCATATAAGCATAAGCAATAATAAAATAGTTAAGAAAATATTTAAAAAAATAAATACAGGAATTAAACACTGAAAATTACTAAACATTCCTAAGATAAATTAAGGAAAATCTAAATAAATAGAAGGACATTTGACATTAATGAATTTGAAGATTCAGTAGTATTAAGATGGCAACTTTCCCCATGTTGACCTATAAATATCAATGCAATCTCTATTCAAATTCCAGAAAGATTTTTGCAGAAATCAATAAGCTAATTCTAATATTTATATCTAAATGAGAAGAACCTAGAATAGTCAATACATTTTTTTTTTTGTAATTGGAGAAATTAAACTACCTGATTCCAAACTTTACAATAAATCTGGAGAATCACTGTGGTATTTAACTAAAGAAAAGACCTGTAGATCAATGGAATAGAAATAGAAAGTCCAAAAATAAATCCTTAAGTCTGTCTTAAATGTTTTCCTTCATTCCATATCAACCAACTTTCACCAGTGCAGGGACAAGGGATATTTGAAATTCCTATTTTGAAGAGTATAGTGATGGTTTTGTTTTGATTTGTTTTGTTTTGTTTCTGTAAATATGTATCCTTATCTTTATTGGCCATCTTATTTATTTATTTATTTATTTATTTATATTAATATATAATGTATTATTTGTTTCAGGGGTACAGGTCTGTGATTCATCAGTCTTACACAATTCATAGCACTCACCATGGCACATACCCTCCCCAGTGACCGTCCCCTAACCACCCCATCCCTCCTTCCTGCTCCAGAAACCCTCAGTTTGTTCCTGAGATTAAGAGTCTCTTATGGTTTGTCTTGCTCTCTGGTTTCATCTTGTTTCATCTTTCCCTCCCTTCCCCTATGATCCTCTGTCTTGTTTCTCCAATTCCTCATATCAGTGAGATCATATGATACTTGTCTTTCTCTGATTGATGTATTTTGCTTAGCATAATATCCTCTACATCCATCCATATCGTTGCAAATAGCAAGATCTCATTTTTTGATGGCTGCATAATACTTCATTTTAAATACACACAGACACACACACACACACACACACACACACTCCACATCTTCTTTATCCATTCATCTGTTGATGGATTCTTTCTATTGTTTGGCTATTGTGAACATTGCTGCTATAAACATTCAGGTGCATGTGCCCCTTTGGATCCCTACATTTGTATCTTTAGGGTAAATACCCAGTAGTGCAATTGCTGGGTCATAGGGTAGCTCTGTTTTCAACTTTTTGAGGAACCTCCATACTGTTTTCCAGAGTGGCTGCACCAGCTTGCACTCCCACCAGCAGTGTAGGAGGTTTCCCCTTTCTCTGCATTCTTACCAACAACTGTCATTTCCTGACTGGTTAATTTTAGCCATACTGACTGGTGTGAGTTAGTAGCTCATTGTGGTTTTGATTTGTATTTCCCTGATGCCGAGTGATATGGAACACTTTTTCATGTGTCTGTTGGCCATTTGGATGTCTTCTTTGCAGAAATGTCTATTCACGTCTTCTGCCCATTTCTTGATTGGATTATTTTTTCTTTGGGTGTTGAGTTTGTTAAGTTCTTTATAGATTTTGGATACTAGCCCTTTATGTGATATATCATTTGCAAATATCTTCTCCCATTCTGTGGGTTGTCTTTTGGTTTTGTGGACTGTTTCCTTTGCTGTGCAAAAGATTTTGATCTTGATGAAGTCCCAATAATTCATTTTTTTCCTTGCTTCCCTTGCCTTTGGCAATGTTTCTAGGAAGAAGTTGCTGCGACTGAGGTTGAAGAGGTTGCTTCCTGTGTTCTCCTCAAGGATTTTGAGGGATTCCTTTCTCACATTGGGGTCTTTCATCCATATTTGAGTCTATTTTTGTGTGTGGTGTAAGGAAATGGTCCAGTTTCATTCTCTGGCATGTGGCTGTTCAATTCTCTCAACACCATTTGTTGAAGAGACTGTCTTTTTTCCATTGGACATTCTTTCCTGTTTTGTCGAAGATTAATTGACCTTAGAGTTGAGGGTCCATTTCTGGGCTCTTTATTCTGTTCCCTTGATCTATGTGTCTGTTTTTGTGCCAGTACCATGCTGTCTTGATGATGACAGCTTTGTAATAGAGTTTGAAGTCTGGAATTATGATGCCGCCAACTTTGGTTTTCTTTTTCAGCATTTCTCTGGCTAACAGAAGTCTTTTCTTATTCCATATAGATTTTAAGATTATTTGTTCCATTTCTTTGAAAAGGGTTGATGGTCTTTTTTTTTTTTTTTTTTTTTTTAAAGATCACAAGTAGGCAGAGAGGCAGGCAGAGAGGGGGTAGGGAAGCAGGCTTCCTGCCAAGCAGAGAGCCCAATACGGGACTCAATCCCAGGACCCTGAGATTATGACCTGAGCCGAAGGCAGAGGCTTAACCCACTGAGCCACCCAGGCGCCCCAGGTTGATGGTTTTTTGATAGGGATTGCATTAAATGTATAGATTGCTCTAGGTACCATAGACATTTTTTACAATATTTGTTCTTCCAATCTATGAGCATGAAACATTTTCCTCCCCCCCTTTTTTTGTGACTTCCTCAATTTTTTTCATGAGTAATCCGTAGTTTTCTTTTTTCTTTTTTTTTTTTAAAGATTTTATTTAGGGCCGCCTGGGTGGCTCAGTGGGTTAAGCCTCTGCCTTCGGCTCAGGTCATGGTCTCAGGGTCCTGTGATCGAGCTCCGTGTCAGGCTCTCTGCTCAGCAGGGAGCCTGCTTCCCTTCCTCTCTCTCTCTGCCTGCCTCTCTGCCTACTTGTGATCTCTGTCTGTCAAATAAATAAATAAAATCTTAAAAAAAAAAATTAAAAAAAATAAAGATTTTATTTATTTGACACACAGAGAGAGAAATCACAAGCAGGCAGAGAGGCAGGCAGAGAGAGAGAGAGAGAGGAGGAAACAGGCTCCCTGCTCAGCAGAGAGCCCAATGCGGGGCTCGATCCCAGGACCCTGAGATCATGACCCGAGCCGAAGGCAGAGGCTTTAACCCACTGAGGTTTAACCCAGGCGCCCAATCCATAGTTTTCTAAGTACAGATTCTTTGCCTCTTTGGTTAGATTTATTCCCAGGTATCTTATGGTTTTGGGAGCACTTCTAAATGGGATCAACTCCTTCATTTCTCTTTCTTGTCTTGTTGTTGGTGAATAGAAATGCAACTGATTTCTGTGCATTGATTTTATATATACTGACACTTTACTGAATTCCTGTATGAGTTTTAGCAGTTTTGAAGTAGAGTCTTTCGCGTTTTCCACATCAAATATCGTATCATATGCAAAGAGTAGGCATTTGACTTATTCTTTGCCAATTCGGATGCCTTTTATTTCTTTCTGTTGTCTGATTGCTGAGGCTAGGACTTCTAGTACTATGTTGAATAGCAGTAGTGATAGTGGGCATCCCTGCCATATTCCTGGCCTTAGCAGAAAAGCTCTCAGTTTTTCCCCATTGAGAATAATATTTACTGTGTGTTTTTTCATATATGGCTTTTATGATATTGAGGTATGTACCCTCCATCCCAACACTGTGAAGGCTTTTGATCCAGAAAGTATGTTGTACTTTGTCAAATGCTTTTTGAGCATCTATTGAGAGTATCATATGGTTCTTGTTCTTTCTTTTATTAATGTATTGTATCACATTGATTGATTTGTGGATGTTGAACCAACCTTGCAGCCTAGGAATAAATCCCACTTGGTCGTGGTGGATAATCATTTTAAGGTATTGTTGGATCCTACTGGCTAGTATTAGGTGAGAATTTTTTACATCCATGTTCATCAGGGATATTGGTCTGTAATTCTTTTTGATGAGGTCTTTGTCTGGTTTTGGATCAAAGTAATGCTGGCCTCATAAAATGAGTTTCAACATTTTCCTTCATTTTTATTTTTTGGAGCAGTTTCAGGAGAATAGGTATTAATTCTCCTTTAAATGTTTGGTAGAATTCCCCAGGGAAGCTGTCTGGCCCTGGGGTCTTGTTTGTTGGGAGATTTTGATGACTGTTTCAATCTCCTTACTGGTTTTGGGTTTGTTCAGGTTTTCTATTTCTTCCTGTTCAGTTTTGATAGTTTATGTGTCGCTAGGAATGCATCCATTTCTTCCAGATTGTCAAATTTGCTGGTGTATAGTTGCTCGTAATATGTTCTTATAATTGTTTGTATTTCTTTAGTGTTGCTTGCGAATTCTCCTCTTTCATTCATGATTTTATAATTTGGGTCCTTTCTCTTTTCTTTTTGATAAGTCTGGCCAGGTGTTTATCAATCTTATTAATTCTTTCAAAGAACCAGCTCCTAGTTTTGTTGATTTGTTCTGCTGTTCTTTTGGTTTCTATTTCATTGATTTTTGCTCTGTCCTTTATTATTTCTCTTCCCGACTGGGTTTAGGCTTTCTTTGTTGTTCTTTCTCCAGCTCCTTTAAGTTAGGGTTAGGTTGTGTATTTGAGACCTTTCTTGTTTCTTTTTTTTTCTTTTTTCTTTTTTTTTTTTTTAACCTTTCTTGTTTCTTGAGGAAGGTTTGTACTGCCATAAACTTTTCCCTCAGGACCATGTTTGCTGCATCCCCAAAATTGTGAACAGTTGTGTTTTTAATTTTTTTTGTTTCCATGAATTTTTTTCAATTCTTCTTTAATTTCCTGGTTGACCCACTCATTCTTTAGTAGGGTGCTCTTTAGCCTCCATGTATTTGCATTCTTTCCAACTTTCCTCTAGTGGTTGAGTTCTAGTTTCAAAGCACTGTGGTCTGAAAATATGCAGGGAATGATTCCAGTCTTTTAGTATCAGTTGAGACCTGATTTGTGACCTAGGATGTGATCTATCCTGGAGAATGTTCTGTGTCCAGTAGAGAAGAACATGTATTCCATTTCTTTGGGATGGAATATTCCGAATATATCTGTGAAGTCCATCTGGTCCAGTGTGTCATTTAAAGCCTTTGTTTTCTTGTTGATCTTTTCTAATTCTGACATCTTACTCATGTCCATATTGATTAAGTCCCTAGCAGTCACTACTGCCTCTTTGTTCTTTTTCCTGAGGTGAATTTCTACCTGTTCATTTTGTCCAAAGAATAGATGAATGAGGGAACAAAATGTTAAAAGGGTAACAACAACCCCAGAAAAAATATACACTAACCTAATCAGAAGAGACCTGATACTGGGTGGGGGGAGGGGGAGAAAGAGAAGAGAAGGAAAAAAAAAAAGGCTGGTGAATAGAACAGAGCCTCAAACTTGATTTGGAGTGTATTTTGGTCTGTTAGAAGATACTGCCTTCCAAAATTTTGTTTTTATTTTTATTTTTAAAAAAGATTTTATTAATTTATTTGACAGAGAGAGAGAGAGATCACAAGTAGGCAGAGAAACAGGCAGAGATAGAGGGGAAGCAGGCTCCCTGCTGAGCAGAGAGCCCAATGTGGGGTCAATCCCGGGACCCTGAGATCATGACCTGAACTGAAGGCAGAGGCTTTAACCCACTGAGCCAGTGAGGCATCTTGCCTTCCAAAATTTTAAAGGAAAAAAACATACACACACACACACACACACAAATAAGAGTAAACACAATGAAGGGATGGAATATGACTGTAAAGGTGAAAATTTAAAAAAATATTTTTAAGAAGGAATTTATAAAAAGTTGAAAAAGGGAAGAAAAAATTAAAAAAAGGAGAAAATGTGATCAGGGAGACTAGATCAAAGCCATACATACACTAGATTTAAGGTATATTTTGGTCTGTTAGAAGAAACTACCCCTAAAATTTAAAGAACAAAAAGCTTACATGTATACAAAAAATAAGGTTAAATGTAAAGAAGGGATAGAATATGACTATAAAAGTCAGAATTTAAAAAGATTTTTAAAAGGTATTGATAAGATAAGATGTTGGTTAAATAGGAAAGAGGAAAAATTTTTTAAAAAAGAAAAAATAATGAAAAATTTAAAAAATTAACTTAGAAAGACTGGAGAATCATGGGGAAAAAAGACATGAATGCTATGTGCTGTATTCCCCTGAGCCGCAGTTCTCATTGCCTAGTAAACTTGGTCTTGGCTCTATGTTCTTGTTGATATTCTGGGAGAGGAGCCTATTACAGTGATTTTCAAATATCTTTGCCCCAGGCAAAATTGCACCACCCTTGCTAGGGCCCAGGCTAATCAATCTGCTTGGGTCTTCTCTCAGTAACTTTTGTTCCTTGAAAACTTTCCACATAGCTTTGGAGGACAAGAATAAAAATGGCAGCCTTGAAATCTCCAGCCAGAGGGGAGCTGAGAGCTCAGGGTCCCCCTCTTCAGTGAGCCCTCAGAGAAAAGCAGTCAATCACACCTTTCTTTCTGGTCTCCAGCTGCACTTGGAGCTCACCCCACCTGACTGAGCATTTCTATCTCTAGCACATGGCCCTGTTTGAAGTCTCCGAACCCAGCAGATTCCTTCAGCACATTCCCACACTGCTCCCCCTGGTGGAGGAAGGAGGTCTCCCTGGATCTGCCACTTGTGGGATCCTTGCTCAGATTAGTGGCCTAACTTTGCCTTGGATCATGGTTTATGGCAACCCGGAGCTGAAAGCCAATTCCTTGGCTCTGTCTTTGCAGCCAGTTTCCCTGCTCTGATACCTGGGAGCTCTGTCACACTCAGACACCCCTGGTCTTTCTGTGATCCTGAGGGTCCTGAGACCACACTGTCCTAGTGAGGATTTCATCCTCCACTTAGCCATTGGAGCGATGTCCTTACAAGGAGCCGACTTCTAAATCTTCTGATTTTGTTCTCCACTGCTCTCTCACTTGCTGGTAGCTTGCTGATGGAGGCTCCTTCCCACTGTGGTCTCTCTTCCCATATGCTGACTTGGATTCACTTCTCCACACATCCTACCTTCCAGGAAATGGTCACTTTTCTGTTCATAGAATTGCTGCTAATCTTCTTTTTGATCTCCTGTTGAATTTGTAGGTGTTCAGAATAGCTTGATAACCTAGCTGGACTCCTGGGACCTGATGAAATTTATGTCTCCTACTCCTCTGCTATCTTACTCCTCCCCCTGTATAATGATGGTTTTAGATGAATTATTTCTATATTTCTATATTTTCTTTCCAAGGAAAAAGTACAACCATTCTTACCATCCATTTCTAGAACTTTCCTTTATCTTGTAAAACTGAAATTCCGTATCCATTAAACAATAACTCTACATTAACTCTCCCCCCAGCCCTATTCTACTTTCTGCCTCTACAAACTTGACTTTTCTATGTACTTCATGCAAGTGAATCATACAGTGTTTGTTTCTTTGTATTTTGCATCTGAGGGTCCAGATAAATTGATTTTTAATTATAAGTTACTAGATCATGAGACACCATATTTGGACTCTCAACAAAATGGCACATTAGCTAAAAACCATGGACTTCACTTGTATGCTATAACTGGATGAGATTGTGATTACCTCCATTATGGCCACAAGTACACTCAAATATTATAGAAAGGGGATAAACAATTGTTTGGTGGCAAGAGAGGATCATTGCAATGTATACTGCTGGCTATCCACCAAAATTTATCCCCCATTTCCACTGGTATAGAATGATGGCTGAGAACATGGCTGCCCAGCACTTGCCATGGTCTTGCTTCCTTCATGGAAGAGAAGTGGAAACATGTGGATCATCTAGGCTTACACCGTAAGGCAGCAGGCATGCCTCTCTCTCTCTCTTTTTAAAGATTTATTTATTTTATTTATTTGCAAGAAAGAGTACCCACAAGTGGGGGGAAGGGCAGAAGGAGAAAATCTCTCCCCAAGCAGAATCCCCACAGAGCATGAAATCCCACATGGGGCTCCACATGGGGCTTGATCTCACAGCCCATGAGATATGACCTGAGCTGAAACCAAGAGTCAGATGCTTAATTGACTGAACCACCCAGGAGCCTCAGCAGGAATGTCTATTTGAGAACTTTTCACCTCTTTCTTCAAGCCACAAAGAGACACTCAAAGTCTAGCTCCCAACAGGAAGTTGAGGCCTCACACCAAGAATCAAAGACAAACAAGATGGAGGGAATCTCAATTTCCACAGAACAGAGTGCACAGATCTGCTGACCCAGAATGCTCATCTCGGACAATTATTTAAAATGGAAATACAATATATACAAGGTGCTCACTTATTATTTGAGCTCTCATTGGTGTCATCTGCCCTTACCTCCTTCACAAATGGTGTTATAAAACCTGTACAAATGCAAAAGAGTAAAATCAGACCCTTAGCTTATCCTGCATATGAGAATTAATTCAAAATGGATAAAAGACCTAAACATAAGAACCAGAATTATAAGACTCTTAAAAGAAAACATTAAAGGATAAAGCTTCATGATACTGGATTTAGCAATGATTTCTTGGATTTGACACCCAAATCACAGGCAACAAAAACAAAAATAGATAAATTGAACCACTTAAAATTAAACTCTTTTGTGCATCAAAGGACTCTAACAACAAAGTGAAAAGCACTTGAAAGAATAGGAGCAAATATTTGCAAGTCATGTATCTGATAATGGGCTAACATTCAAAGTATAAATAGAACTCCTAAAATCTAATAACCAAAAAAAAAAAAATCCAATTAAAAAAATCTGCTAATATTTTAAGTAGACATTTCTCCAAATAAGACATACAATTGGGCAATAAGCACATGAAATGACACTGAACTTCACTAAAAATTGGGGAAATACAAATCAAAACACAATGATATACCACTTCACACTTACTAGAGTGGTTATTATCAATACAACAGAAAATAAGAATTGTTGTTGAAGATGTGGAGAAATTAGATCCCTTGTATACTGCTGGTAGAAATGTAAAATGGGCAACAGCTATGGAAAACAGTATGGCAGTTTTTTAAAAAAATTAAAAATAGAATCATCATATGATCCCCAAATTCCACTACTGGGTATGTATACTGAGTAGTGAAAACAGGAACTCCAACAGATATTTGTAAATGCATATTCACTGTAACCAAAAGGTGAAAGCAACCCAAATGCCTATTGGTGGGTGAATGGATAAACAAAGATGCTATATATGTAGTGAGATATAATTCAACCACAAAAAGAAAATTCTGACACATTCTACAACATAGATGACCTCGAAGACATTATGCTAAGTGAAATAAGGCAGTTACAAAGAGACAAACACTCTATGATTCACTTACATGAAGTAGAAAAGTCAAATAGAAAAGTCAAATTTGTAGAATCAGAAAGTAGAATAGAGCTGGGGGGGCAAGAGTTAATGCAGAGTTATTGTTTAATGGATTCAGTATTTCAGTTTTATGAGATGAAAGAAAGTTCCAGAGATGGGTGGTAAGAATGGTCATACAACAATGTGAATGTATGACCTTCACACTTAAAAATAGTTACAATGGGGGGTGCCTGGGTGGCTCAGTGGGTTAAAGCCTCTGCCTTCAGCTCAGGTCATGATCCCAGGGTCCTGGGATCGAGCCCCGCATCGGGCTCTCTGCACAGCGGGGAGCCTGCTTCCCCTTCTCTCTCTCTCTGCCTGCCTCTCTGCCTACTTGTGATATCTGTCTGTCAAATAAATAAATAAAATCTTAAAAAAAATAGTTACAATGATAAATTTCATGTCATGTTTGTGAGCACAGAGGATTAAAATAATTCCAATTTTTTTTGCTGTTGTTCTGTTCTGATTTTGTTTTATCTGTTTGTTTGTAGTTATGTTAGACATGGCAAATTCAAGATGTTCTGAATAAATTACCTCCCTGTATTCTTGGAGTCCTTTCCTTCTGCTCACAAAACTTCAAACTCCACTGGTTTCACCTGCTCTTCCCATTTCATCACCAGATATTAGGTCTTATCTTAAGCATTACTTCCTTGGAAAAGTCTTCCCTGACTCTTAGACTATATTAGTTCACCTATCATATGATTCTAAAGAATGTTGGATTAATTTAAAGCCTCAGTTCCTGGTCAATACCATCCTTTCAACTACATTATACATTTTAGGAAGAAAAATAGTGTCAATCTTTTTGCAACTTATAAAAATGATCATTATTTAATTTTTTTGGATATATATTTTGGCTCCAAGTTTTCACTATCAAATAGTATTCATTTGTATATAGATTTTTGCTCAGTCAGATTTCACTCTTTTCTAATGCTCTATTTATAGAATTTGAACTGTTAACACTATACCTATCTGGAAGCCTTTGGACACACCTGCACAGTAAAGTGGGTGAATTTGAAAACCAGAGAAAAACTTAATTTATCAGAATATTACTTGAATGAAGTCCTTAGATGAAAATTATCCACCATTTTTAAAGATAGATTCTAATTTAGACATGCAAAATTTAATAATAAGTATGTATTTAAATAAACTTACAATCTCAAAAATGGCTTCTTGCCTTTAAGGAACTGCCTGCCTCATAGTCAGGAGCTCCACAAACAGTTGAAAGTTTGCAATTGTTCGCATATTGACAATTCCCAGTGGTTCAAAAGAAGAAAACAAAACCAAACAAAACAGTTCCATATAGGAGACTGTGACAGGGTGCATCTAAAGATTCAATACTAGAAAAACATCATACCTTTTTTCACCTGCCTATCCAGTATGGATTCAGTTTTGCAGAGTTCATGAAACTCTGAGAAACAAACCAATCTAAAATGCCCTGCCTGTAGACAGAATGAAAATCATGCTACAATAACCAGCAGTGAGTGTAAGACACAGAAATCAAAGTGTCAGCCCACCCTAAACTGAAGTGACACTCAATTAGAAGTAGAGGAAAAGAGAAAAATTGCCAATGTTTAACACCCATAAGGCAGCGCAGCCAAGTATGCAACTCCATGCAGATGCTGTGTAATGCTGGGGGGGAGCCTGAACTTGTCGTGTCTGGGTGGGTCCCACTCGATTTGCTGAGCCCCAGCCTGGGGTCAGCTCCTCTGTGTGGTCTCTGGCTGCCTCATCACTGCTCTGAGAAGCCATCAGCAGCTCAGAGTGGATAGAGAGTCCAAATGGGAGTCCAGATCACTGCAGTATGCAGCGGGTAATTCTCACACAGCTGAACCCTTTTGTTTTAGCACTGCCCTTTTGTGTGTATGTGATTCAAGACCATAGGAAGCTGGCACTTCTAGTTTATTCTCCTTATCTCTGTCTAAATCTAAGTGATTCTTTGTACTTTTACCAGTCAAATGGGTCAGGTCTCAGACATGCCCTTGAGAACTGCAAACACTCTGAGCTGGAACCATCTGTCTGACCTCTCACACTAAGAGACATAATCAAACTTAGCATGGCTTCTAGTACTTTAACGCCTTGTCTGTGGGATGACGCTGGCTCCTCTAAGTCCCTGCCTGGGAAAACTCAAAGCTACCAAATAATTGTTTCAGCCAAAAACCTGACATAGGCCCATAACTTCTCTATTTTCAGAACAATTACTTTGGAAAACTTGGCATTGTAAATCCTTTCTCTGTCCTTTTGAGACACACAGCTATGTTCTACAACCCAGGAGTATCTTCCTCAATGACTTAGGAGCCATTCTTTTGAAATGTAATCATGAGGAAGAATAGGGCCCCTGTTTCCCTGTCTTTGCAGACGGTAGGAGCCTAACTTTCATAAACACCAGTTAGTAGTCAGAGATGGCCTAATCATAGCCCTTAAAATCCCTGGGGACTTGTATGTTAGCACATCCCAGTGTTTAGGAAGCATCTCCTTTCACCTTTTCTGTGTACTAGAGGTCGGGTTAGGCTAGTATCTCTTCCCTACTGCAGTAGTACTGAATAGTACTGAATAAAACTCCTTTATCTAGTTCTGGGTTTTTTTGTCCTTTGATATCTTGTCCTGTGTGTGAATTCCACACTGCCATGTCCTAAAAGGTATGCAACTTCCTGCTGGCATGAACTGCCTCTACTGGTGAAAAAAACTAAATTACTGATAATTTGATGCTGGATTTAGATCTTCTAAGAAGCTAATAATATTCTGTGAGGTGGCAGAGTGCTACCAACTGAAAAACTCCAACTTAAAGCCATATTTGTGGTCTACCTGAGCTCTCTGGTGTGTGATTTGGATTGTCCAAGTCATTCCCTCCCTCCCACCAGGCAGGATGCTGTAATATCTCCCAGGAGATTGTGTCTGGCCACAAGTTGTCTTTGGTTTGGGTAGTGGGAAGACACAAGAGCTTTAGGCTTATTCTTGCAGGTGTGTGCTGGCCCTGATGTCTGTTCCATCTAGCTCAAATGCCTGACTCTCTGTTCTATTTTTTCCACTGTTCATATACATTTTTGCTTACCTTTAGATCCAATTTTAACACTTCAACACTCCCAGAAAGCTGAGCAAAGTAAGGGCAAGGAAATGTAGCATAGGAGCATCTTGCTCTTTTCTGGTGGGTGAACTTGCAGATTTGATGCACCCTGAAATTCCAACAGGCTTTTAGGACTGCACTAGTTCACTCTAGATCTAATTTTAATTTCCAAAATATATCAGAGTTGACAGTAATTTTGACCAAAATAATGTAATAATTATGTGAAGGATCCCTGTAGGTCATAATCTCTAGAAAAGTTAAAGGTTATTTTTATTATATTTAAAACTAATGTGTTGAATAATAATGCTGTTTCATCTACATTTTAATGATTGTATAATTTTCAAATAGATTAAAATTTTTATAGACAAAATTTTTTTATAGACTTACCTACTGTGAGAACTGTATAAGAAAGTGAAGTTTCAACGAGGCTACAAATGTTATTCCTATAATACTCTGAAGTGTAAAATTAATAACTTTGAAAAGAATATTTTCTCAGGAGTCATTTATGATATTTGTCAAAGACAACAATAGCCACTTCTCTGAGTCATATGAAGTCCTTTTAAGCAGGAGGTAGAAATTCAAGTAAAAATTAATGATTGATATAAAAATCTGTTTCAAAATACACATGTACATTTCTCATTCATCAGGTTGGTGAGGACAGTGGGGTGGATTTCAAGTAGTTACTTGGAAGACAGTGTAATGTATCCTCAAACTTGTGGAGACATAGGACAAAGAGAGGGTATAGAAAGTACAGATTAATATTTTTCAGAAAGCTAGAGATTTAGATTAGAGAGTATAAAGAGCAGTATATTTTTTTGTTGCATTTATAATAGATAATTTTGTTTTATGGTCAGATTAACATTGAAGGGAAAAAGACAAAGGTGATGGAAAAACTAATTCCAAAAGCCATAGAGAGCAGATATACCAGCATATAAATTGCCAAAACATTAATGTTATAGAATTATTTACCTTCAAAAGAATTTGTTTAGGAGAACAGATCAGCAGTCCACAGAGAAGGCCAATGGACGTGCTTTATCTTGTTTTAGCTACCACGTTATTGGGATTATTACATAAGTTTTCTATCTAATAGTACAATAATATATATTTATTTTAAAATGATGCTTATATGATTGCATTTTGTGCTATATATTTATTAGTTGGCTATGTTTAAAAACTGTATAATATTTTTACATATCTACTCACAAATGACAAAGACCATAAAGAAGTCTGCCCCTTATAGAGCTGGTGTGGGAAGGGAAGGAGACCAAGCAAGGTACCTAGCAATGAGGTGCCCTGCCATGACAATATGACATACTGTTTATAGCATTTGGATCATAATTTTAAAAATCATAACTGTCATGGATTTGATTTAAATACATGTAGATACATGCAGCAGATATTCTAAATGCCATTGACATGACATGAAAGAAAACCTTCCAAAGGCTTTTCCAGGAAACTTACTGGTTGTTGCTGTGTTAATGCTCAGATGTTGAAGCTACGCAGTAAGAATCAGAGCTGAGGAGTCAATTAAAAAGAGCAATGTAGGAGGGTGGCTCTGGCAAATCCTTGACCTGGACTTCACCCAGTCTGATGAAATACAGTGGTCACCTTTGAACTCAGAAACATTAGTGAGTGCTGTTGTTGATTTCTGCTCTCTTAAATGTCCATAGAGTAACATTATTTGTAATTGCAGTGTAGGGCTAAGCAGTATACTGGAAATGTTAAAATGTTTAGATGATAACCTCAGTCTTTTGGAAATTATTAAAAGTTTTTTCAAATGACTTGGAATTTATAAATTCAAAATACACCACTGAAGATATAAGATCACAATAATAACTAATGTTCAGTTAGAAACTTTTAATTTACCAAGCTCTTTTCTGTTTTCTTATGTCTTTCCTTAATAGAGAAGACAGACACTGATAGCCTATTTCTCAGCTAATAATTAGTTTAGCCTAATTAATTCAACAATATAAAGACATAAATGATATATTTTTGGAAAATCTCAGTCACATTTTGGGTAACCAATGCTGATTGAACCAGCAAGGTGATTCCTCAACCCCTTGTCCCCATAGATAAAGCCTCTATTATCTTACTGTCTCTCTTTTCTCCTTCCATTATCCCAGATCCTGCCCTTTCCTCTTCCATTATCTCTTGGTTTTTCTTCTGCTCTTCTTCTCTCTTCTTCTCCATTCTAATATTTTCTGACTATCAACACAATTCATGATAACTCTGAGACCTCTGTGTGACATTTAAGGAATATTTGACTGTGCCCTTGAACATAAGGAACATTGGAGTGGAACAGGAGCAATTTTCATTGTTTGACAGTGAGACATTTGTATTGATCTAGGAATGTTCAAGTTTATTTTCCCTGATATTTAAGGTATTTGTTTATAAAAGCAATTATTAGATCAAAGACTGTTGTAATGCATATGGAATGGGTTTCATTTAAGAAACTAACTCAACTTTATGAACTATTTATTTATTATTTAAAAAATTTAATGTGTTATGTTAGTCACCATAAAATACATTATTAGTTTTTGATGCAGTGTTCCAAGATTCATTGTTTATGTACAACACCCAGTGCCCCATGCAATACATGCCCTCCTTAATACCACCAGACTCACCCATCCCTCCATCCCCCTCTCCTCTAAAACCCTCAGTTTGTTTCTCAGAGTCCACAGTTTCTCATGGTTCATCTCCCCCTCTGATTTCCCCTAATTCACTTTTCCTTTCCTTCTCCTAATGTTCTTCATGTTATTCTTTATATTCCATAAGTCAGTGAAACCATGTAATAATTGACTTTCTCTGCCTGACTTATTCCACTCAGCATAATCTCCTCCAGTCCCATCCATGTTACAAAATTTGGGTTTTCATCCTTTCTAATGGCTGAGTAATATTCCATTGAATATATGGACCACATCTTCTTTATCCATTCATCTGTTAAAGGGCTTCTTGGCTCTTTCCACAGTTTGGCTATTGTGGACATTGCTGCTATGAACATTGGAATGCATATGACCCTTCTTATCATTACATCTATATCTTTGGGGTAAATACCCAGTAGTGAAATTGCAGGGTCATAGGGTAGCTTTATTTTTAATTTCTTAAGGACCCTCCACACTGTTCTCCAAAGTGGCTGCACCAACTTGCATTCCCACCAACAGTGTGAGAGGGGTTCCCTTTCTCCACATCCTCTCCGACACTTGTTGTTTACCATCTTGTTAATCTTTGCCATTTTAACTGGCATAAGGTGATATCTCAATGTGGTTTTGATTTGAATCTCTCTGATGGCTAATGATGATGGACATTTTTTTATGTGTCTGCTAGCCTTTTGTATGTCTTCATTGGAGAATTGTCTGTTCATGTCTTCTGCCCATTTTTTGACATGATTATCTATTTTTTGGGTGTTGAGCTTGAGGAATTCTTTATAGATCTTGGATATCAGTCCTTTGCCTGTAGTGTCATTTGCAAATATCTTCTCCCAATCCATGGGATTGTTTTGTTGACTGTTTCTCCTTCGTTTTCCAGAAGCTTTTTAACTTGATGAAGTCCCAAAAGTTCATTTTTGCTTTTGTTTCCTTTGCCTTTGGAGGCCTGTCTTGAAAGAAGTTGCTGTGGCTGGGGCGCCTGGGTGGCTCAGTGGGTTAAGCCTCTGCCTTCAGCTCGGGTCATGATCCCAGGGTCCTGGGATCGAGCCCTGCATCGGGCTCTCTGCTCCGCAGGGAGCCTGCCTCCACCTCTCTCTCTGCCTGCCTCTCTGCCTACTTGTGATCTCTGTCTGTCAAGTGGATGAATAAAACCTTAAAAAAAAAAAAAAAAGAAGAAGAAGTTGCTGTGGCTGATGTTGAAGAGGTCCCTACCTATAAAATTTTGATGAATTCCTATCTCATGTTGAGGTCTTTTATCCATTTCAAGATTATCTTTGTGTATTGTGTAAAAGAATGGTCAAGTTTCATTCTTCTATACATAGCTGTCCAATTTTCCCGTCACCATTTATTGAAAAGAATGTCTTTTCCCACTAAATATTTTTTCCTGCTTTGTTGAAGATTATTGACCATATAGTTGAGTGACCATATCTGGGCTCTCTACTCTGTTCCACTGGTCTATGTGTCTGTAGTCACAGCTTTGTAATAAAGCTTGAAATCATACAACATGATGCCCCCAGCTTTGTTTTTTCTTTTTCAACATTTCCTTAGCAATTTAGGGTCTTTTATGGTTCCATATAAGTTTTAGGGTTGTTTGTTCCAGCATTTTGAAAATGCTAATGGATTTTGATCGGAATGGCATTGAAAGTATAGATTGCTCTGGGCAGTAGAGACATTTTAACAATGTTTATTCTTCTGATCTATGAGCATGGAATGTTTTCCCATCTTTTTATGTCTTCTTCAATTTCTTTCATGAGTGTTCTATAGTTTTTTGAGTATAGATCCTTTACCTCTTTGGTTAGGTTTCTTCCAAGGTACATATGTTTTTTTTGGTGCTGTAGTAAATGGAATTAATTCTTTAATTTCCCTTTCTAGAGTTTCATTGTTAGTGCAGAAGAAAGCAACTGATTTCTGTGCTTTGATTTTGTATCCTGCTACATTACTGAATTGCTATATGAGTTCGAGTAATTTGGGGGTGGAGTCTTTTGGGTTTTCCATATAAAGTATCATGCCATCTGTGAAGAGAGAATTTGACTTCTTCTTTGCCAATTTGAATAACATTTATTTCTTTTTGTTGTCTGATTGCTATTGCTAGGACTTCTAGCACTATGCTGAACAATAGTGGTGAGAGTGGGCATCCTTGTCATGTGCCTGATCTCAGTGGGAAGGCTCTCAGTTTATCCCCATTGAGGATGATATTTGCTGTGGGGTTTTCATTGATGGATTTTATGAAGTTGAGGAATGTTCTCTCTATCCCTATACTTTGAAGAGTTTTAATCAGGAAAGGATGCTGTATTTTGTCAAATGCTTTTTCTGCATCAATTGAGAGGACCATGTGTTTCTTCTCTCCTCTCTTATTGATTTCTTCTATCACATTGATTGATTTGCAAATGTTGAACCATCCTTGTACCCCAGGGATGAATCCCACCTGGTCATGGTGGATAATCTATTTAATGTACTGTTGCATCCTATTAGCTAGGATCTTGTTGAGAATCTTGGCATCCATATTCATCTCAGATATTGGTCTGAAGTTCTTCTTTTTGACAGGGTCTTTGCTTGGTTTGTGGATCAAGGTAATTCTGGTTTTGTAGAAAAAGTCTGGACATTTTCTTTCTGTTTCTATTTTTTGAAACAACTTTAGGAGATAGGTATTATTTCTTCTTTGAATGTTTGGTAGACACATCAGGTCCTGGGCTCTTGTGTTTTGAGAGGTTTTTGATCACTGCTTCAATCTCATTTCTAGATATTGGTCTATTCAGGTTGTCAATTTCTTCCTGTTTCAGTTTTGGAAGTTTATTGGTTTCCAGGAATACACTCCATTTCTTCTAGGTTGCTTAACTTATTGGCATATAACTGTTGGCAATAATTTCTGATGATTGTTTCTATTTCCTTGGTTTTAGTCATGATCTTTCCCCTTTCATTCATAATTTTATTAATTTGGTTCCTCTCTCTTTTCTTTTGGATTAGTTTGGCCAGTGATTTATCAATCTTATTCTTTCAAAGAACCACCTTCTATTTTCATTGATGTGTTTTACTGTATCTCTAGTTTCTAACTCATTGATCTTTGCTCTTATCTTAATTATTTCCCTTCTTGTGCATGGGGTTGGCTTAATTTGTTGTTGATTCTCCAGTTTTTTAAGGTGTAAAGAGTGTGTATTTGTATTTTTCAGTTTTTTTGAGGGAGGCTTGGATGGCTGTGTATTTCCAACTTAGGACTGCCTTTGCCATATTCCACAGGTTTTGGACCGATGCGTCTTTGTTTTCATTGGTTTCCATGAATTATTTAAGTACTTTGATTTCCTGGTAGACCCAAACATTCTTGAACAGGATGGTCTTTAGCTTCCAGGTATTTGAATTCTTTCCAACTTTTTCTTGTGATTGAGTTCCAGTTTCAAAGCACTGTGGTCTGAGAATATGAAGTTGATAACCTCAATCTTTGGTATCAATTTAGAGCTGAATTATGACCCAGTACATGGTCTATTCTGGAGACTGTTCCATGTGGGCTTGAGAAGAATGAGTATTCTGTTGTTTTAGGTTGGAATGTTCTATATATATCTATGAGCTCCATGTAGTTCAATGTGTCATTCAAAGTTCTTGTTGCTTTGTTGATTTTCTGCTTAGATGATCTGTCTGGTGCTGAGAGTGGCATGGTAAGATCCCCTACAATTAACATATTCTTATCAATAGGACTCTTTATTTTGATTAACAGTTGTCTTATGTAGTTGGCTGGTCCCATGTTGGGGGCATAAATAGTTACAATTGTTAGATCTTCTTGGTGGATAGACCCTTCAAGAATGTAGTGTCCTTCTGTGTCTCTGACTACAGTTTATAGCTTAAAATCTAATTTATCTGATATGAGAATCACTACCCCAGCTTTCTTTTGAGGTCTGTTGGCATGAAAGATGGTTCTCCATCCTTTCACTTTCATTCTGGATGTACCTTTAGGTTCAAAATGTGTCTCTTGTAGACAGCATATGGATGGCTACTGTCATTTTATTCAGTCTGCAATCTTGTGCTGTTCTATGGGAGCATTTAGGCCATTTATGTTGAGAGTGATTATCAAAAGATAAGTTTTTATTGACATCGTGTTGCTTATGAAGTCCTTGTTTCTATCGATTGTCTCTGTAAATTTCTGTTCTATGTCACTCTTGGGTTCTTTCTTCTTTTATAGAATCCCCCTTTAATATTTCTTGTAGTGCTGGCTTGGTGGTCACATAATCTTTTAAACTTGACTGGCCTTGAAAGCTTTTTTTCTATCTATTCTGAATGTCAGCCTTGCTGGGTAAAGTAGTCTCGGCTGCATGTTATTCTCATTTAGTGCTCTGAATATGTCTTGGCAGCCCTTTTTGGCTTTCCAGGTTTCTGTGGACAGATCTGATGCTATTCTGATGGTCCTTCCTTTGTACATAAACAATCTCTTCTTAGCTGCCCTCAAGATATTTTCTCTGAATTTATGAATTGTGAATTTCCCAATCACATGCCTGGAGGTCTTTCTACCCTTGTTGATCTTAAAAGGTGTCTTTTCTGCCTCTAGGACATGAACACTTGTTCCATTCCCCAGATTATGGAACTTTTCATTTAGGATTTGTTCAACTATAACTTCTAGTCCTCTCTCTCTCTCCACCCCCTCAGGAATCCCACTAATTCTGACATTGGAACATTTCATGGCATCATTTATTTCCCTAATTCTGTTTTCTTGGCTTCTAAGCTGTTTGTTCCAGGCCTCCTCCTGATCTTTCTGTTGTTCTATCAGTTTGTCTTCTAATTCATTAGTTCAATCTTCTGCCTCATTAATCCAGCTGTTAGAGTATTTAGTTTAGTTTGGATCTCATTGATAGCATTTTAAAGTTCTGCCAGATCACCTCTCACTTCTGACCTTAGAGGTTTTATGTTACCACTAATGGTCTTCTCCAACCTAGCTATTGTCTGGATAATTGTTACCCTGAGTTCTATTTCTGACATATTGTTTATGTCCATATCCAATGGTTCTGTGGCAGAGGTCACAGTCTCTGAATTTTTCCTCTGTTGGGTGTTCCTCCTCCTAGTCATTTTGGTGAGAGGTGGTTGAGGGGATGTCTAGCTGAAAATATCAACCACAATCCAGGCAAGGTTCACCCTCCACTGAAGATCCTCTGCCTCTGTAGAGATCAAGAATCGTATAATCTTACATCTCAGTCTGATTTCATAGGTGTTCAGAATGCTCTGGTAAGTATTTAGCTCAATTCAGGGGACCAGTTGAAATAGGGTTTCCTATTCCTTTGCCATCTTGCCTCTCCTCCAACATTATGTAATATTTAGATAATTCAACATGACTGTAACACACATGGGAAAAATGTTAAAATATACATCTATATAGGGCATAATGAATTAGTACATAGAAAACATTCATACCCATTATTCAGATTAAGAAATAGACATAATGTTTCTTTTCTAAATCCTTCTGTGGTCTTTTCCAAACACTTTCTGTTTCACTCCACTAGTTATAACCTCTATCTTGACTTATGTTGTAATCAGCTTGTTTTTCTTCACAGTTTTACCTCCAATGTATACATTAGTAAAAATGCAATTAATTTTGTCTATTTAGGAACATATGTAGTTGCCATCAAATTATAATGATTCTATTATATTCCTTTGGCCAATATTATAAGATTTATCTTTATATCGTTACTATAGTTCATTTATTCTCACTAATGTATAATATTCCAATTTGAGACTATTCCAAAGATTATTTATCTTTCTTAACATTAATGAACATTTGGATTCTTTCTTATCAGGACCTATGATAAATAATGTGGATAGGGAAGAGCCATGTATGTGTTACAAGGGCCTCATTGCATGGTCTCTAATGATCCCTGCCTTTTGATCTTCACACTCTGTGTACTCTGAAGTTCATGTTTTATTTCTATAGTAGTTGCTCTGTATGGGTAGTAGTGGATGACATGAGTTAAGGGATGGATGGCCCTTGAGAGGTTAGGTTATACAAGTCTGTAGTGCTTTCTGGGTGCTCACCAGCTCCCCTATTCTCTCTGGCTCTCTGTGTCTCTTTCTGTCTTTGTCTCTTTGTCTTTCCATCTGACTCTCTCTCTCTCTGTATATGTGTGTGTGTGTGTATCTCTATCTCCCTCTTCCTCAGATTTCTTTTTTTTTAATTAATTAATTTATTTCAGAAAGAGAGAGATCAAGAGTGGTGGAAGGGGCAGAGGAGATAAAGTCTTAAGCTGAGTCCATGCTGAGCTTAGAGCCCCACACGGAGCTCCATTTCACCACCCCAAAATTGGGACTTGAGCTGAAACCAAGAGTTGGATGCTTAACCAACTGCATCACCCAGGTGGCTTCTCTCTCAGATTTCTTGCTCTGGAGGAAGATAGCTACCATATTGTGAGTGAACTTATGAGGAGGCCCATTAGGTAAAAAACTGAGACCTCTACCTAACAGATCCTGAGGGACTGAGCTCCCTCAATAACTATGTGAATGGGCTTTGAAACAGATCTTCCATTTGAGCCTTGGATGACTGCATCCCTGGCCTGAAAGGTGAACTATAACATTATGGGACATCTTAAAGCAGAACAACACACTAAACTTCTCCCAGATTTCTGACAATGAGAGAATGTGAGATAATGTGTATAGTTTTAAGCTTCTTTTAGGGATAAATTTTATGCAGCAATATGTAACTCATGTAACATTAGTCTCTCAAACATGTATGCAAGATTGAAATTGTTGGGCCATAGGTTTTGTGTATAGTCAGTTCATTAGACAATGAAAAAATTGAATTCCAGTATGGTATAGTATAATATAGTATAGTATAGTATAGTATAGTATAGTATAGTAATTATATGGAAGCTCCTTTACTCGAAAACATCACTCCTACTGAGCAGTAGTATTGCCAAGTTTATTAACTTTAAACAATGTAGTGGTGTGGTGCCAGGGTGGCTCAGTTGGTTAAACATCTACCTTAGGTTCAGGTTTTTATCTCAGGGTCCTGGGACCAAGAGCCTCATTGGGCTTCCTATTCAGGGGGGTCTGCTTCTCCCTCTCCCGCTGCCCCTTCCCTGGCTTGTTCTCTCTCTCTCAAATATAATCTTAAAAAAAAAAAACAACAAAAACTGAAAATAGATAAATAAAAAAAATGTAGTGTCAGTGTAATTGTATTTCAGTGTGGTTTTAATGTGCACTTCCCTGGTTACCAATGAGATGGTACACATCTGATTTCCCTTTGTTGTTAAGTAATTTTTCAAAATGTGTGATCATTTATCTACTGAGGTATAAAGATATTCTCTAATATTGATTTTAACTTTTTGACTGACATATTTGGGCCTTTGATCTCTCTGCAAGTGTTTTTATGCATATGATATAAGGTATGTATTTTCTTTTTTAAAAAAATATTTTATTTATTTACTTGTCAGAGAAAGAGAGAGAGAGAGCATAAGCAGGTGGAGTGGCAAGCAGAGGGAGAGGCAGGCTCCCTGCTGGGCAAAGAGGCTGATGATGCTGGACTCAATCCCAGGACCTTGGGATCATGACCTGAGCCAAAGGCAGATGCTTAACCAACTGAGCCATCCAGGTGTCCCTGATATGGGTTGTCTTTTTCATCCACATGGATACCTATTTATTAAAAAGTTTTAGCCATTTCTTTTGGATTAATAAATGTCCTTAGCCAAAAGCAAATCTGAGTGCTGTTTTTCGGTCTCTGGGGTCTCTTCTTCCCACAGATTTTGGCCTTATAATTTTTCCATCTTAGATTTGAAAATCTTTGAGAAGCATTTAAAAAGTTTTTGTCTGTGAATTTCCTGTAGCATTTTCCCTTGTCTTATTTAGTAAGTGGTCTGAATTATTCAGCCTACTATTACTAGAATAAATTTCTACTCAGCTATTTTAAGATTTATAGTCACTTTTAATACAGATAATGGATAGTCTGTCTAATTTTAGGGTATATTAGCTTCAATACCCTGTTTCATATTTATTGAATCATAAAAATAGGCCATTAAAGTCAACCTGTTGTTGAAAAATCAATAAATATGTTACACGCATAAATTCAACTGTCTATCAAAACCAGAATGATTAAGCATATTTTATTGTGTGTTTTAACTATTGATTCAGTAATGCTGACTAACAGACCAGACCATAACTTAATGGCTTAAAATGATATTTATTTATTCTGGTCCAAGCCTCTGGAGATGAGCCCAGCTGGGTTTGGCTCTAAACTTCAAGGCTGGTCTGGGATGCTCCTGTGTATTTGTTCTCCATGGACCTGCGGAACCAGTGTGCTAGTGGAGCATGTTGTCCTCATGACAAAGGCAAAACATTTCAGGTCTATTTTAATGTAGTACTGATGTACTACATTTAATGATGTACTTGTGTTACATCAGCCAAAATCTTTTTGTCCAAAGAAAGTCCATTTAGTGAAAAGAATATTCCTCTCCTAGTGGGAAGAACTGTAAAAGGCAAAGAATGTGATCTCAGTGTGGTGAAGAACCAGGTGAATAATTCAATCTACCACTATTCTCTATTCAATATGCAGACACTCATTTGAAAAATGGTGTTATCCTGGTATGCAAGCTTGCTTTAAGCAACATATAATCAGTTTGCAATTGTTGTTGAAATAGGATGTTTTTTTTTTCAGTTGCATTTAGGATATTTGCTTTTTTGTGTGGAGAATATTTGAACCTGGATAAGCATGATTCTTAAAACTTTTTATGCATAATATTATGAAAATGTAGCATAAACTTCATATATCAAATATCACAACCATTCAATAACTAAATTATTAGACACATTGGACCCATATCAATGGCATACCAAATGGTATATATATATTACAGTGTTGGGAATTTCAGTATTTTCATGTATAATATATAGAAACATTAATCTCATATTTTGATCTATATTAATCTTTAGAGAGTCAGGGCATTTTAAAAACTGAATATATCTATGTGAATAATGATATAATTACGTACTTCTTCTTCCCTTTGTCTCTTTTCCTCTCTTCCAGTTCCACTTGACCATGCATTATAGCATTGTTTCCAAATTAGAGCACAAATGCACAGAATCAAAGCCTTGCTCTTTTGAAATTTTAACTCTTAGAACTATCCATCCAAATAGCCAAAGTTATTTAGCAAAGAAGATTTGTTTGTTTTGTTTTTTGAGACAATTGAAAAACTAAAACCAAATCAGTGACAGAGGAATTAAAATGTTGAAGTTTTTCTGGCAAAACTCTAACTTCCTTTAGCAAGAAACTCTTAAGAAATGCAGCATTGTAAATTATATTAAGTGTTATTGGAGAAAAATGTATAGTATGACAATATTAACACTCTCAAGCAGAAAGTTAACCAAAACTACATTAAAATTAATGTATTTATTACATTTTTCTGAGTAATAAAAGTTAAATGTGGAGTTCTAATTCTGTTGTGTAGCAGGAAAGTCTGTCCTACAAACATATCCAAGTACTTGAAAAAAATGTATGATGCAGCACACAAGTAAAGAGGGGCAATCCTCAAATGTCAGAAACAAAAAAGAGCAGAAGGCTGGAGCAATGAGCTCATTACCTGGTGCTATTACAACCCAGGAAGGTGGTGGTGTTGTTACCTGAACTGCAGTCGGTAGGGAAATGAGTTTTGGCACCATGGTAAAAGCCTAATTAGATAGAACGTCTATGGCTTGAGAAAAGTAGAGAACTGAAATTAAAACTCTTGCATTAAGCTATAATTCCAATGATAGAGAGACTAAAAATCTGCCAGTGGCCCAAGAAGACAACAAAGAAAACATGTATGAAAAAATTGTCACATGAAAAAAATCTAAATTTAGGGCTTAATTTTGGCTTGAATGCAGTTTCAAAAACAACAGTGCATGAGAAATGATGAGAAATCTTTTTAAAGATTTTATTTATTTATTTAAGAGAGAGATTGAGAGCACAAGTGGAAGGAGGGGCAGAGAGAGAAGCAAACTCCCTGCTGAGCAGGGATCCTAATGTGGGGCTAGATTGCAGGACCCTGGGATCATGACCTGAACTGAAGGCAGACATTTCACTGACTGAACCAAGAAGTTAACAGAAAACCTGATGCTAAGTCAATGATACTGTAAAGTTTCGCAGGTGAGATAAACACAAGACCAGGCAAGGTGGGCGCAGGGCAAGATTTATTAAAGGCACCCTCGGCAAAGTTTCAGGGCTAGGGAGAAGGGGAGCCAGGAAAGTTGCACCGGGAGGAGGTGGGCACTCTCCGGCGAGGTTCCGTGACTCGGAAAAGGGAAGTCGAGGAAGTCGCACTGGGGAGGGAGTTGGCGGGGGTCTTTTATCTGTTTCCTGCATAGGTATCAGATTACCTATGGAGATGTGACCTGGGCATACATCCTTTTGGCGGGAGAGTCAAGGGTTAAGGAAAGGGGGCGGGTAGGCTGGAAGACAGCGGGGCCCGGGGTCATTTCCATTGTTCCTCTTGCACTCCTGGAGCCGCTGGTCATTTCTATTGTTCCTCCTGCACTCCTGGAGCCTGCCGACCCAACAGATACCTCTGGAATTATTGCAGGAAAAAATGAAGAAAAAATATCACTCTGGAGGGAGAAATCCTAACATCGCATCTACAACCATACCACCAATTTAAGATGAATTTACATTTGAACATTACAAACCTATGGTGGAAGCAATCCTCCTTAATCAGCAAACAGAACAAGTAGAAGGATTAACATTACAGAGATCTAAGCTGTTTAAATAACAACATGAAGGAGTGTATGAAATACATGTTTAAGTGGTCACAAAGATTAAGTCAATATTTAAAAGAAGGAGAAGATTCAGCATTTGAATATAAAGGCAATACCTTTCTGGAAAGTATAGTCACTGAAAGGAAGTCTCAGTGGGTCAGGCGGTTTAGGACCGATGCATCTACAGAGAGAATCACCAAGCTGGATGAAATGTACAAGGAAATTCCCTGAAATACAGTGTGGCGAAGAAAGCTTCATTGGCATTGATTCATTTTGTTCTCCTATTAAGGTTAGGAGGTGAGCACTAATGTAATGCCCAATTTATTTTTATTTTTATTTATTTATTTATTTATTTATTTTAAGATTTTATTTATTTATTTCACAGATAGAGATCACAAGTAGGCAGAGAGGCAGGCAGAGAAAGGAGGAAGCAGGCTCCCTGCCAAGCAGAGAGCCCGATGCGTGGCTCGATCCCAAGACGCTGGGATCATGACCTGAGCTGAAGGCAAAGGCCAAACCACTGAGCAACCCAGGCGCCCTGCAATGCCCGATTTAAAGATGAGGGAGTCAAGGGTGTCTGGGTAGCTCAGTCAGGTAAGCATTCAACTCTTGATTTCTGCTAAAGTCATGAACTCAGGGTCTTGGGATTGAGCCCCATGTAGGGCTCCATGCTCAGAGGGAAGGTTGCTTGAGATTTTTTTCTTCCTCTCCCTCTGTCCCTCCTCTCTCACTCTGTCAAATAAATAAATAAAATCTTTATTTATTTATTTGACAGAGAGAGAGACAGAGAGATCACAAGTAGGCAGAGAGGCAGGCAGAGAGAGGGGAAACAGGCTCCCTGCTGAGCAGAGAGCCCAATGTGGGGCTCAATCCCAGGACCCTGAGATCATGACCTGAGCGGAAGGCAGAGACTTTAACCCAGTGAGCCACCCAGGCGCCCCTATTTTATTAATTTTTAAAGATGTATTTATTGGGGCTCCTGGGTGGCTCAGTGAGTTAAGCCTCTGCCTTTGGCTCAGGTCATAATCTCAGGGTCCTGGGATCAAGTCCCCAATTGGGCTCTCTGCTCTGCGTGGAGCCTGCTTCCCCTTCTCTCTCTGCCTGCCTCTCTGTCTACTTGTGATCTCTGTCTGTCAAATAAATAAATAAAATCTTTAAAAAAATTAATAAAATAAAGATGAGTCTGTTGAGGCAGAGAAAGATCCAGAAACTTGCCTTCACTTCCTCATGAAACTATTGAATCAAAGAGCCGTTATTCATACTTATGGGGTCAGTGCTATATATACATCTCAACCACACAATGCTGCTAAGCTACAGAATATACTTCTATGGTTTTTACAGATATATTTGAATTTTACATGAGCTTTAACCTTTTTTTTTTGTTCTAAACAAGTTGCAGATATAAACTTTTCCTTCTTCCTACAAAGCGGAAGGAACTTAGAGTAATTGAACCATCTGTTTAAGGTATGATCAAGCTCCAACTCCCTTGATCTTAATATGATATACAGATTTTTTTTTTAGCTTTACTTTTTTAACATTAATTACTATAGTTGTTGGAGAGTATAGTGACATTTCATCAATATTTGTGCTTTTCATCGTTTTTTTCTTATCTTGGTTATGGATTATTGTCCTTCTTGCTTGAGTATATCATTGAGTTACATATATAGTGCTTGAGGGTGGTAAAATATTTTCACTTTTTTTTGGTAAGTGTCCTCTCTTTTGCACTCTTGAATGATAGTTTGTTTCAGCACAGATTTTTGGGATTATTGGTTTTCCTCAGCCTCTTGGAAGACAGTAATCCTTTGTCTTTCAGTATTTGCATAGCTGGCAAGTAAACTGCTTTCAGTCCTTTATAATCTAAATGTTCCCTCTGCTAGCTTTTATTTTTCTCTTCATTTTTTTATATTCTCCATTTTTACTACAATATTCTAAGTTTAGATTAATGTTTATTTATCCTGTTTGGAAAGTAGGTTTTTTCGTTTGTTTTTTGTTGCAAGACATCTTTATTTCTAGGAAAATCTCTGCTATGATCCCTTCATATATTGTGTCTCTCACATTTTCTCCATTTCTTTCATCTAACACTCTAAGAAAACCCAAATGGGAGTGTTTCAATCTATTATCTATGTTTTGTAACTGCCCTTTAATGCCTTTTCTGTCTGTATTTCTTTGTTACATCCTGGGTAACTGCTTCATGTTTATGTTGCAATACTCCAATTTGTTTCCTTAACTATGATCAGTCCAGATTTAATCTTATTTTTTAAATTTCCATGACTTTATTTTTAATTTTAAAGATTCTAATTGTTTCTAGACATTTTTTGGTTGTTTCCTTTCTACCCATTTTTAAAGATCAGAATTTCTTGTTTTGGTTTGATTGATATAATTCCTCAGTTAATCTTTTTGAAATCTTAAATATGCTTCAGTCCTTCCCAGACTAGTTCATTAAATAGTTTTATCTAGAATGTTTTCATGTACCTGATACTGATTTTGTCAGCTGCCTTTTTAGCAATAGTTTTTATTGTTCTGGTTTTTAGAATTGGTGATTTTAGACTCATACTAAGTGGAATTATTTTTTTCTTTTGCTGACTTATCCTGTCCATAGGTTTATACATAGATGTCTACTACCTTCTTGTTTGATGCTTCTTGGTTCAGAGTCAATCCTTATAATGATTGCTTTGATTTTCTGTCCCACAGTGACAATAATAATAATTACCATTTACTCAGTACTTGCAAGTATTTTTCTAAGTGATTTGTTGGTATTAACTCATTACATTCAGCTCCCCAACATAGGCATCGATTTTATTGCCACTTGATAGATGAAAAAAGTAAGTCACTGAAAGTTTAAGTAACCTGCAAAAGGTCCAGGATATAAGTATGTGGTCAGGATTTGAACATAGACATTCTTTCTCAAGAGCTTACCTACTTAAGCACTTCAATATTACCTTGAGCTTTGGGAATATATGATCTGGTTCTTGCACTTGGTTCAGTACCTGGAATCAGGATTATAGGGTGGGAAGGGACATTCATTCCTTCTGTTTCCCTGTAAGTGAAGTCTTAAGCAACAGTTGATGCTGAGAGTTTAGCAAAGATCCTCCATGATAATTTGCTTTGGTACCCTTTTTGTTAGGCCAGGTGGGCTGCCGGGACCACTGACTTTAGCCTCTCATGCAAGCATCTGCCCCAGATCAGAGCCAGCAAAGTCACCAGCAACTGGAAGTTCCTAGTATGACTTTCCCAGCAGCTGTTGTGAGCAACAGTTCCCTCTGCCTCCCAATTCCTTCCTTTTATGGACCCCTTACATAAGACTCATTGGGCTTACCAAAACCCCAATTGTTAGAATTGACCAACTGGCCTTAGCCTGGGAATCCCAAAGCACTCTACTCATAGACCCTAGTGAAGGCCTGTGTTTCTCTCTGCACTCTGCCTTGGTCCTCCATGTGACCACTGGAGGCATAAAGAGTACTTCCTTCAGGACCTATGAGTAATAAACTCTATTTCACTTTCTCCTGTGGTCTGTTGTTGAACAGCAACTCACCATCTGGTATCCTGTGCTCCTCTTAACAAGTGTTAATTTGACAAATTCTTAACAGTTGTGTTCTCAATTCAGGATCTGGGAAGCTCAGCAGGATAACTCAGCTTCAAACAGGATTGATAGATTCTTTCTACCTTTCTGTAGCAGTGCCTTTTGTTTCTTCATTTCCTCATTTCCTACATCCAAGTCTGTAGTATGACTTCTTTTAGCTGCATTCATACTTCGATTTGGCACTTTAATTTCTGCTCAGTGCAGTTTATTTTAAACCTTGTTTCTTTTGTAGAAGCATGAACATATACTGCCAATTAGGATCAAAAGTCTTCAATCTCTTTCTCTCCTAAGCTTTTCGTTCACCAGCAGAAAATCACTATTTGGAGAAGTTATGGTGTCTTCCAAAACAGACTTGCTAATTACACAATTGTAGTGCTATTTTTAAAGGCAGAAACAAGAGCAACAAAAATATCTTCATACTTCAAGTAATTTGGTGGACTGGTGGTTGTCCTTGGCAGAGACAACTCCAGAGGTTCTGTACTTTTTGGACTATCATATTTTCCCCCTCTATTTTTATTTGAGGATTCTGAGGATTCTCCTGCAGTTTCCTGGGTGTAAGGCAATGTACTTTGTTCACTGGGTGTAATGCAATATAATTTGACTTCTATCAAAGCAGCTTGTGGTGTGGCAGACCTGGAATGCCCTTCCTTGTTTTTCCCTCACTTCTGTGTCACATCATCTGCCTAGTCCTTTTTAAATTCAGTTTACCATGGAAATGTTCCATATATGTGTACCTCTATAATACATCAGATAGCAGTTTATGCCACATATGGGATGGAACATGTCTGATTAGGAGTCACTCTGAACTGCTCACCATCTCTAGGTGACTACTTCTACTTTCCTATTCTAGGGTGAAAACTATAGATTATAAGTGCAGGTTATCTCCTAAATTCTATAAGTCTGTCTTATATTGCTTGAACTGTTGTTTTTTGATTTAACACCAACCTCTATATTTCAAAAGAAATAATTTTCTAATAATCCTTCATATCCTTCCAGTCTGCCTTCATATCTTTCATTTGCCCTACTAGCCCTAGAGACTATAATATCTGTTGCCAAACATCTTCCTTTTTCTTCCCTGTGGGTAACTTCACTATCAATGCAGTGGTGTTCCAGAATATTCCTCAAGGATTAAATAGTATTTATTCCTACCAATATGTCTACTTCCCCACCAATTTCTTTATCCAGCCCTAGTATATATAGGGCTGAATGGAAATTTTATTTGAGATGCCCACCATAGGTCATTGAGGCCTCAAAATCACCTTATTTCATGCGCCAGATCATCCTCAAAGACTGTGAATTTCCTTCCACATCTGCTCAACAAGCACCCAGAGCTTTCTCGGTTGTGAGTCATCCTCAAGACTTCCTTGTTCATAGAAGTAGGAAGAGTTGCTACACTGGAGAGTCCTCCTATTTGATTTGGGCTATGAATTGCTTGTCAGCCTTTGAAATTCAAAGGAATCCAAAAGTCTCATAGCTTTGGAAAAATCCTTTTTTACTTAACATGGTATATCCAAATATCACTTCAACATGCAATAAATGTAAAAATTATTATTTAACTTTTTCTCATGGTAATTTATTTATTTATTTATTTATTTAGAAGGAGAGAGAGAATCTTAAGCAGGCTCCACACCTAGTGCAGATACCAATCTCACAACCCTGAGACTATGACCCAAGCAGAAATCAAGAGTCAGACTTTTAACTGACTGAACCAGCCAAGCACCCTCATGATGTTCTTTTTATTTCTAGAGTGTAAAGGCCTTTCCTGGCAGTATCCAGACTTGTTAACTTTCCAAACACCTATACAGAAAAACACATTACATACTTTGCTTGAACTAGCCTGCACAATATCCTGTTTGATTTTTTCAGCTAAGGTTGGTTCTATGATTATCTGGCTTGGACAGTAGATACTTAAAAAAAAATATATGTTTTCTGGCTTCCTATTCTTAGTATCACATGACTTTCCAAATCTTACCATTTATGTCTTATAACCAGAGGAGAGTTTGAGGTATGGGATGTGTAAACTACGGGGACCTGACACATTAGACTTAAAGATGAGAGTGTTCACCCTCACATTCTATCTAACCCCAAAAAAGTACTTGGAAATCTTTCCTCACTTTCTCAACTTTCTATCTTAAGAAAATTTTCTATACACATCTTCTAAATTATATATGTTGCAATGAAAGCTTGTCAACAGTAACTTCAAAATTAAACTACAAAAATAATACAGGTAATCAATAAGTATTCTGCTTTATGGAAAGTACATATAATAGTTTATAATAATATCATCAAAGTAGCATGTTATATTCAAGCAGATATAAATATATCTAAAATTCACTGATTCTAATTGTATCACTTGTTTAAACATTTAATAATCTAATTGTCATGACGTGAGCCAAAGGCAGAGGCCCACTGAGCCACCCAGGCGCCCCTAATAATCTCATTGTCATAAGGATGCTATGAAGGCATACACATGAATTGTGTCTTTCTACAATGTTGGCTTTATTCAGTTATAAAGCAAAGTTAATTCACACTGATAAAGTGGTTCAGGATTCCAAACTCAATGACAATTCACTATCAGATTAAACCTGGCTTCTTACACAGCACAGGGAGCAGGGTACAAGGCAAGCTACACAACAAACAAGCTAACAGAAGGGTGCGGGAAGTTAAGGAACCAAATGTGAAGTCAGTTTGTGGGTGTACAGCTGAGATAAGGCCTCTCTGTTTGGTCCGGGTCAACTCTCTGGCATTTACTGCTTCTGATGCTCAAGCAGGGAAGGATCTTGGTTCTGTTCAGAGATCCATCAGACAGAGCCTTCAGTGACAGCTGCCTTTGTGAAGTGGTCGACATAGAGGGGTCAGGTCTGAAGAGTCTGACAGTTTGCTGACAAAATCCTTCCCTGTTTAAAGGGATTCAATCAGTTTTGGGTCTCTGCAGACCTCCTCTAGTTCTGCACATTATCAGTTCTGGGGTGTTGGCTGACATTGGTCCTGGTGAAATCTCCTAGCTGCAGTACCTTAACTGCTTGAGTCTTTGCTTGAAACAAACGCTTGCTTGACATGAGAGACTTCATTTTGTTCTCTACACTCATAAAACTAAACTATGGTTTAGTTAGTTTTGAATAAATTTAGTTATCTTTGAATAAATACACATTTATTTTAAAAATAGAATTTTTTGTGATATATGAAGTATACAGTATCCAGAGGAAGACTTACTTTTCCAAAAGGCCTTACAGAGAGACTGTAAAAAAAAAAAAATACCCATGTGAAATTGTCCCTTGAGTTATTTCACCTTGGGTGTTGTGTCTGGGTATCTGTAATTCTCACCATTGGAGGGATGTGAGAAGGCAGTGATAGTGTTTAGACCCCCTGCAATGAATCAGCAAATCTGCTGTAGAGCCAGAAGTTTATGGAATTGAACTGGAACATAGCCAAACCATCCAACAGAGGAGTAGGTAAGCCAAGGACTACATGTACATCTTCCCCACATGCTTCCAAAAATGAAGACACCACAGCAAGCCAGAGCAGGGCTAGATAGAACTAAATTTTGAAGTCCATGTCATAAAATTTAGTCTTAGCTGCATTCAGGATCTCAGAGATAATCATGGCTTTGAGGCATTTTGAATAAGTAATTGGCAAAGCATAATAATTTAGAAGCAGAAAAAAACATTTTGAAATAAATTATACATATTTACCTTTTAAATTTATTTGTTTGGTTCTTCCTTTGTTTTACTTATGTTCAACATATTCCCCCAATTTTTTCCAAAAATATTTGGATAAAGATTTAAAATTCATGCTACATGCCAAGATTAAAAAAAAAAATCAAGAAATGACTGAAGATATAATAAAGGCAGAAAAAACTAAGACTCATGGATAAAAATGATGTCCAAAATAAGTCATGCATTTTTGGAACCTGGACTGTGCTTAGCACATAATAAGCTCTCAAAAATATTTACTGTTGTTATTGTTGTTTATTATTATAATTACTATCCATTGGAATGTGGTGAGCCCTAGAAGTACTCTAACTTGTCTTTCAAACTGTAGAGAAAATCCTATGCAACTCCCCTTATCTCTTTTAGTGACAGATATCTGACAATATTCTTCATTTAAATGTATTATTGAAATCAAATTTAGGGCACCTTGAATTTGAATCATGATGAAATTTAACCTTTAACCTGATTGTACTCTGCATGGGAATCAACATGTATCCTAATTTTCATTCCATAAATTACATTATCAGGGTAAATAAGGATTCTGATTTAGGATGTAGAGCCAGTAACTGATCTCCTCAAGCAAAGTCCTTCAATCCCTGATTGCAGGGAGAGTAATCATCTTGCAAAATTCCCACATGGGTGGGAAATATAGGACTCTATTTGATGTTTGTAAAGTTTTACAGGCGAGGTAAACACAACACCAGGAGAGGTAGGCACAAGGCAAGATTTATTAAAGCCACTCTCCAGTGAAGTTTTGGGGCTCAGGAGATGGGGAGCCAGGAAAGTTGCGCCCGGAGGAGGTCAGCACTCTTGGGTGAGGTTCTGCGACTCAGGAAGGGGGAGTCGGGGAAGTCGTGCTGGGAGGGAGTCGGCAGGGTCTTTTATCGGGCCAAGGCAGGGCATGGGCTCACATCCATACATGGTAAGGTATTTGGTGATCAGAGGGTATGGGGGGGCGGCTCCTGATGCTCCTGTTTCTTGCATAGGTTTCGGGTTACCTATGGAGATGTGACCTGGGCATACATCCTTTTGGCGGGAGAGTCAAAGGTTAAGGAAGGGTGGGGGGCTGGAAGATGGCCGCCCCAGTGGTCATTTCTATTGTTCCTCCTGCATTCCCGGAGGGTCCAGACCCAACAGTGTTGATCACTTTTCATATACGGGTAAAGCAGGAGAGTGAGGTTCTTGTCTTATGGAGTTGAAGAATGAAACCTATGGACAAAAGAGAGTGAGTAAAGAGAGTTTTATTAAGCAAAGACACAGAAAAAGCTCTCAAGAGTGAGAGGAGTCCTGACAGGGTTGCCAACATGGGCCTCCACCGACAGTCTTTTGTTTAAAACTGATTTAAATTGACCAGGGAGCTTTTGGCCTTAACATCCTGGTGATGTGTTGGTTTAAATAAAGACTGGTGATAACATCTTTTTTTTTTTTTTTCCAAGATTTTATCCATTTATTTGGCAGATAGAGATCACAAGTAGGCAGAGAGAGAGAGAGAGAGAGAGAGAGGAGGAAGCAGGCTCCCCACTGAGCAGAGAACCGGATGTGGGGCTCCCTCCCAGGACCCTGGGATCATGACCTGAGCTGAAGGCAGAGGCTCAACCCACTGAGCCACCCAGGCACCCCACTGGTGATAACATCCTTAATGGCTTACTTCTTCTTTCGAATCTGGTTATTCTTTGTTAGTAACAAGGTGACTATCATAAAAAGACCCACCTCTGATGTCCAGGACAGGATGGTCCGGTTTATTCCCTTATCTCTAGTTTCATTACACCTCAGCATTTCTGTGCTTTTTGTGAGCCTGATCATGTAGCCCCCTATCTATCTCTCCCTACCCAGCCCTGCCTGTCCCTTACTCTATGACACCTTTCAGATGTATATTGGTGGGTCATATACTTGGGGGATGATTGCCAACACGGATCTTTGGTGGGGGTGTGGGGTGGGGAGGTAAAGATAAAGGAAGTTTCCAAAGGAATTTTTATACATTAAAGTAGACTTACAGGATCCTGGAGATCAGGCTAAGATTGCCTTTTGCCCTAGCAAAGTGTCAACATCCAGGCAGTTGAGTCCCTAGGGGAATGGCACTCTGCCTGTTTTAAGGACTTGTCAATGGGCTCTAAATAGTAAGGAATTTTTTTTTCTTCTGCCTTTGTTTCCCACATCAGGAGTACCTCTCTATTCCTGGAGAGGAATACTTCCGCCGAATGTATGTTTCCTGTTTTACATTTCTTCTTATTCAATATATAAATATGATTCTAAGCTTTCTGAGGGTGGCTCCCTCTTCTTTCCCTCAGTGAGTCTAATGCAGACATTGGCAGCGATAGCTGGGATAAAACTATCTTATCATATTATTGACACCACCTAATCTCAGCACCTAGCACATATAGCATGAATGAAAAGTGAGTGAACAGACTGTTCCTTATCTTGTCAATAATTTATCCAAGGTAGTGTTTTTGTTGGGGTCCAGAGCTGATGGCTAAGAGAGAATTCTTGAGACATCTTTGGTGCAAAAAGGTGATTTTATTAAAGCACAGGACAAGAGACTGCCAGGATTGTGAGGAATAAGTGATTATGTACTTCTGGGTTATGGGGAAGTAAAGAAAAGGGAAATTCCAAAGGATTTTCATACATTAAAGAAGACTCAAAGATACTGGAGACCTTGCTATTGTCAAGCTAAGGTAGTTTTTCCCACTAGCAAGGAATTAACATTAAGATGATTAGGAGTTTCCTGGAGTTATACGCTGCCTGACTTAGTGATTTATTCATGAGCTGCAGGTTATAAGAACATTTAATTTTATCTACATTTCCTTCTGTCTTTGTTTCCCACATATGAGCTTTATTTTTATTCACAATGTAACTCAAAACTGGCTTCACCTCTTGCTGGACATTGAGCCAAAAAGCCAAGCCAAAAACTGGGAAAAGGAGGGATTTTACTTTCAACAACTAAGGAGAATGGTGAGCACATTTCCCAAAGCAATGCTCTACTTCCAAAAAAAAAAAAAAAAATGGAGATAGTTTTAAGTTAAGGGTGCATGCATATTCATGGAGGTACTTGGCAAGGGAAAATTCACTGTAGAACTGGAGCAAAAAGACATCCTAAATTGAGAGAGCCTAGGTCTTGGTTGATTGAAGTCACAGGGCCAACAAGGGTCAGCATCAACAGTTCTCTGGCTCCAATTAGCCATGTGTTTGAGTACTCAAAGTGATTTAAATTCTTACAAAAATGACTCAAGAGTGTGCATTAGGTCAATCCTTATTTTTGAAACAGCACTAGGAGTTTTACCATTGACTTACTGTCTCTAATTTGGTCAGGCTATTTTCTGGCCTGGTAGATGAGGTAGGAAATGGTTGGGACTCAGATCCAATAGCCAAGAAAGAACTCTTGAGATGTGTTCAGTGCAAAAAGTTGGTTTTATTAAAGAATGGGGACAGGACCTGCGGGCAGAAAGAGCTGCACTTGGGGTCATGAGGAGTGGCTAATTATATACTTTCAAGTTGGGAGGGGGTTAGGGATAGTGTATGTTTTTTTTTTTTTTTTTAAAGATTTTATTTATTTATTTGACAGACAGAAATCACAAGTAGGCAGAGAGGCAGGCAGAGAGAGAGAGGAGGAAGCAGGCTCCCTGCCGAGCAGAGAGCCCGATGCGGGGCTCGATCCCAGGACTCTGGGATCATGACCTGAGCCGAAGGCAGAGGCTTTAACCCACTGAGCCACCCAGGCGCCCCAGGGATAGTGTATGTTTTTAAGGAATTTTGGAAGCAAGGTTTCTAGGACCTTGAAGGGGCCAGCTATTGTTAGGAAAAAGTAATTTATTACTGTCTAGTAAAACCTTAGTCATGAGACCCTTCAGAAATATATTGGTGGGCCGTATGCTTGAGGGGCAATTGTCAGCATATGTTTTGGAGGGTAAAGATAAAGGAAGTTTCTAAAGGAATTTTTATATATGTTAAAGTAGACTTAGAGGATCCTGGGAGTGTTGGGATGATGTTAAACTAAGATTGCCTTGTGCCTACAGCAAAGTGTTAACATTGAGGCAATTGAACTCCCAAAGGAAGGTCAATCTACCTGTTTCAAGGACTTGTCATGGGCTGTAAACAGTAAGGAATTTAATTTTTTTTTCTCTTATCTTTACTTCCCACATTGGTAGAGACTGTTAGATTTTTGTATTCCCTTCCATTTCCTTTTTGCATTCCTTAAAATTCCCTTTTTCCTTAACTACTGATGTTTTTGCATTTCTTTGTAATTCTAACACCTCCTAGGAAGTTCTGCAAAAAGTATGTTTGGGCAAATAGAGTCAGTTGGGCACAGATCACAAAAATAGCTGGGTTCCTAAAAGAACTTCTCTTCAGTCTCTATCTATGTCTTGTCCTTCTTTTTTCTGGGGACTCCAACTCTTTCTGTTTACAACATTTTTAACACCAAATGTGCAGGAATTGTTTCCCATATCAGCCAGTAATTTAACTCTCTAATACCAATTGGGTGTCCTACAATTCAATTCAACTCTGACACTAACCACCCAAGTTAACATGCAACCCAGAGATGAAGAGTTTAGTCCCACAAACTGCCCTAACTTCAAACATCAGTAGCAAATCCTAACCTGCCAACTGTAGTTCTGGCTAATCAACTATAAATCAGCAGTTTCCATGAACCCCTCTTTAGGTTTGCTAATTCTCCAGGACGACTCACAGAACTCAGGAAGATGCTCCACTTAGTATCACAGGTTTATTAAAAAGGGTACAAATGACAGAGATCCTGAAGGTCCTGAAAGATCCTAAGCACAGAAGCTTTTGTCCCCAGGGTGTTGGGGTGTGCCACCCTCCTGGCATGTGGATGTGTTCACCAACTCAGAACTCTGAACTCCGTTGGTAAATGGTGTTGGTGGAGGTTTCATTGTGCAGGCATTACTGATTAAAACTTTTGTCACTAGTGATTAATTCAATCTCCAGCTCTTCTCCACTCCCTTAAAGTCAGTGAGGCTGAAAGTCCCACCCTTCTAGTCAAGCCAGAGCCTTTCTGGTGACCAGCCCCTATCCTGGAGTGTTGTAGGGCCCCCAACCACCAGTCATCTCATTAGCATTAAAAACAAAACAAAACAAAACAAAACAGTCTTACCACTCTATTCTGGAGAGTCCAAGTGTTTTAGAAGCTGTATGACAGGAATCAGGCACAGAGACCAAGCATTTATTTTTTATTATAATAAGGCCTCCATTGACTTACCTGTGGCTCCCCAGCAAACACATTTGGTGACCATGGCTCCAGCTGTCTTCAGGAAAGCTTTTAGCCACTTTACACCACTGTCTCCATAGGCCTCCTATCAGCCACAGCTACTCCACAAATAGGAGTAAAACTTCAAATAATTTAAACAGAAAAGGAACTTATTAAAAGACATTTGGCAGCTCAGACAACCTTTGAAAAAGTGAGAATCCAGTTTAGGAGATACACTGTTAGTAAAGAAGCCCCAAACCACACTCTAGAAGTTATCTAATGGGTTCCACTGGCCTGCAGGAACTTGGCAAAGAATGAGAAACGTCTAGAAATGGACAACTGAGCTCAGATGCATGACACACTTATTACTTGTGTTCTTCACATTCTGGGATCATTGCTTTTTCACCAGACTCATCACATAAGTGGGAAAGCATTCAGAAGGGCTTTGGGTGTCCTCACACTGACTGGCAGACCATGGGTTATAATCTCTGATCAGAACTTGGGATGGTTTGCTCCTGGGGGCATACTGTGCCCATCAATTTCTTATCTGCCTCCTATATATAATGATTTCTTATCTGATCATCACATGAAAACTACTTCTTATCAGGAAGAACTTGTTTTAAGCTTTCTCAACATTTCCTTCCAAATAATCTGTAAATATTTGTATGCTGTAACCCATATTCTTGCCTTTTTCCATTCTTACAATGTTATTAAAGCACCCAGTGTCCTCCCTCCTGGCATTATAGAGAAATCAGGGGGCTGCCATTGCTGCTGTTTATGGTGATGTAGTGGCAAGCATAGTGATTGAACACATTTTGCAAGTTTTACCTGGATTAGGTGTTCTGGAGATGCTATATGGAAACACATTGATTTATCAAGTATTGATTATATATTACAAGTATTACATAGAAAATGTCAGGAAGAGATTTTTCAATGGAGAGTAGTCCTTAGAGATATTTTTCAACTGATGATACTTGGCAATGAAATATAGATGTGCAAATTTCCTGGAGACAGGAAGATGGCATTGTTAACAAATCACAGAGACAAGAATGCGGCATTTGATAAATTGTAGAAAGAGTTATGACATTTGAAATGAAAATTGAAGTTCATTTAAATTACTTTATTTTCCATAAAATAGAGTAATGCTTTCAAAGTTAGTTTTGTAATCATTATGAAGTATGTACTTCATTATGATTTCATAAATTATGTTATGGAAATATAGTTGCAACCATGACTTGTAAATACATTTTTGGTAGACATTATTGTTTTTGCGCAAGCTTACTCTATTAAAATTTATGGTTCCAGGGCTTTATTAATCTACATGATTTATTAGTTTTGATGCCATAAGACAAGATAAGGTTGCATATATTACATTTATAATTATTTTCCAAATTCCTTTAATTTAGGGGGAATCCCAGAAGGTATGCAAATATGTAGCTTCTGACATTTCTCCAACATTACACTGAAAATCCATTGAGTAAAATTTTCCAGTGTTTTTAAAAAATTATTGTCTCCATGAAAATGAACTAATGAATTAGTTAAATTTATCTTTGTCATCCCCTCTCCCATAAGTCTTGCAAAGAAAAAATAACTCTACCACATTGTGGCCTATCATGATTTACATTTTCTCTATGTGTACCTATTGCACAATTTAAATGGTGTCATTTATGATTTACTGTTGAAATATGTGCAATGTGTAGACATATTTGCAAAGTACAAAACATCCGATGTTATGTTGTGGTAACTTCAAAGATGAGATTAAGATTTCTTTCTCCTACTTTAGAGCTTTGAAGATGAGCATCTGAGAGGAAGTGAATGCCAGGCCACTGCAAGGGTCAAAGGTAGGCTGCCCCAAAATATTCAGCTTTGGCATACTGATTATTTCATTTTATTTTTTTAACATTTAAAAATTTTAATTCAATTAATTAACATATAGTGTATTATTGGTCTTGGGTACAGGTCTGTGATTCAGTCTTATATAATACCCAGTGCTCATTATATCACATGCCCTCCTTAATGCTCATCATCTACTTTCCCCATCCCTCCACCTCCCTTGCCTCTAATAACCCTCAGTTTATTTCCTATGATTATGAGTCTCTTATGGTTTGTCTCCCTCTCTGCTTTCATCTTATTTTATTTTTTCCTCTCTTCCCCTATGATCCTGTTTTGTTTCTTAAATTCCACATATCAGTGAGATCAGATGATAATTTTCTTTCTTTGATGGACTTATTTCATTTAGCATAATACTTTCTACTTCCATCCATATTGTTGCAAATGGCAAGATTTTATTTTTCTTTGATGGCTGCATAATATTTCATTGTATACATATCCCACAACTTTATCCACTCATCTATCAGTGGATGTCTGAGCTCTTTCTTTAGTTTGGCTCTTGAGAAAATTGCTGCTATAAACATTGGGGGCATACTGACTATTTTAAATGAAAGTTACTTAAGAAACAGCTAGTGCAAGAACTCTCTTTTGTCCCCTGCAAGCAGGAAACACACCTCCTATGTCAGAAATATCCTCCCTGTTCTAAGAAGTGAGACATCCTTGTATCACCAGAGATAGGGACTAAAGCTGAGAAAGCGGTATATACACACCTCGTTACTTTTTTTTCTCATCTACTACCCTAGCTCAAATTCCATTTAGAATTCTTTACAAGTTAAAGCTCCTAAATATCTGTTTTCTTTGTCCTGTCAGTTCCTCAGAAATTTGTATTCTTGTCTAAAATGAATAAAAACTGCTTTCTTGTTCATTTCTTTGGGTTTCATTTTCACAGTCGGACCTTTGTCTGCATGTAATAAAACTGGTGTTTTTCTCCTGTTAATCTGTCTTATACTGATGGAACTTAAGTACAACTTTCATTCCTATGTCATCATTTATTCACTCATGCTTTAATTTAACAAGATATTAATTCCAAATTTCTGGTTTCACAGATAAGAATATTAAGATAGAAAAAGTGATTTGCTTAAGGTCATGTGACAAATTCTTGACCAGTCAGATTTGGGACTTTCCCTTAGGTGAGAACAGGAAATAGTCTGCAACCTAGACATTTTTAGGGTGGGTGTGAGCCCAAACAAAGGTCACCTGGCCAAATTCAGAGTCCACTCTATCAGGTAAAAAGTCCAAATGAGTGAAAATGTGTTGAAATGAGTGAAAAAGTTCTAGTATCAGTGGTGCCATATGACAGTGTCCCTCCCCCATACATTTCTGATAGTTGCATCAATAAAATATTTCCTGAGCACTGATTTTATATGTTTCTATCTTATAAATGTATTACCATGCCAGTATATTTTGCTAATGATAAAATGTTTACAGATGAGTAGAAGGAATATACACATATTTACTATAACAAATAATCATTTTGTGTATCCCTGGGATGTGAAGCCCAGATTTGGAAACCATTGTCACAGGACATAATGCAGCCTTAATCGAGAATTTATGTGCCCAATTCATCGTAGAGTGTATTAAGCAAAAAATATATTCTTTTGTCTTGATTGGGTGCATTTTTCTCAATATTGTGTCCATCTCTTGAAGAATAGATGTGACTAATTATCTTCAAAAGATAAGTGCTACTATTGAAAGGGTTTACAAGTATCATAAGAGTCTCAAAAAGAATTCAATCTTAAGAGTCATTATACTTTGCTCTCATTATTCTGATTTTGAAATGATGAGCCCAGGCCTATGTAAACAAATTAAAAGAATAGAATAGCATAAAGGAAACAATTTGACATATTTGATGATAACATTTGATGCTAACATTAGTTTCTTAACAAAACCTCTTATGAAATAAATTGGTTCACTGATTTCCGCCCCCCAGCAAATTTGGAATATAACATTATGAAGTGCAGCCTACCTGTTTTAGAAAATTAATGAACAAAACTTAGCAAAACTTCACATGGTATTTTAAGGGGTATTTTAACCCCTAAATCCTTACTTAGATTCTAATGATTAAAAAAATTGGGGGGGTTGCTTGGGTGGCCCAGTGGGTTAAGCTCTGCCTTTGGCTCAGGTCATGATCTTGGGGTCCTGGGATTGAGCCCTGCATCGGGCTCTCTGTTCAGAGGGGAGCCTACTTTTCCCTCTCTCTCTGCCTGCCTTTCTGCCTACTTGTGATCTCTCTCTGTGTCAAATAAATAAATAAGATCTTTTAAAAAAACTTATGTTTCTAAGGTTTAACATCTAATAGGGACCAGTTGATTTCTTCTCCCAAATTTGTTCTGCTATGGGCTTTGCGCTTCTTCCTACTAAGCACAACACTTTCTAATTGTCACCAAAGCCAAAACCTCAGTTTCAGTCTTGTGACTCTTCTTCCTTTAATCTGGGATAAACATACGTCTCGATTAATTAAGGACAGTCCTAGCTAACGTTGTTTACCCTGGCTTATTACTAATCACTTCCTTTTACTCTCAAAAGCATTCTGGTTTGGATAGTAAATTATACAGTTACTCTATCTTTTCTCCTAAATTCCTTTCTCCAACAAGCCCTGTTAGAGCAACCTATAAAACATAGTTCTAGTTGTCCACCCTTTCCCTCTTTTTGTTGTTAACATGGCCCAAGCCTCTGTTATCTTGAACACCTACTGTGTACTCTGCATTCAGTCTCAAAACGGCATCCAAAGTGATCTTTACCAAATGTTAACCACATTCCTTGAAGCAGGTAGTGTCATATGGAAAAGGCAAAATTCCTGCTATTGGTTCTTGAGCTTTTATTCTCTTTGTTCTTGTCCAGTACATTAAGAAACACATCTCCATCCTTACACTGCTACACTAATTCCCGGAAGCCTCTGGATCCTCCAGTCTCTGAGTCTAGAGTTCTTCCTTGTGATTAGTGCCTTCTCAGTGTTCATGTCTTGGAATAAATGCCAATTCCTTAGACAGCCTTTCCTCGCCACCCAACAAAAATAGCCTACCAACTACTCACCAGTGTCTGTTACATGCTCCAGTCCTCTCCCCTCCCAGTACTTATCATTGGCTAATGTTACATGATCGTTCAGCTATCTTTCTCCTGTTACACTACGAATTTAGAACTACCTCTTGTCCATGGCAGTAGTTTTGTTGCTTCTAATAATGTCCAGTGTGTTCTAAAGTACACACATTACAATTATTTGTTAATGAAGGACTAAAGCTGATAGTCATAAAATCATGTTCAGAAGTTGTTATGATTCTTCATTATAAAATGCCTCCTTCTATAATGAAATAGTCTCCCCAAACTTATCTCCCAAATCAGAGTACAGATTTCAAAAACTATAAAAAATTAAGCCTCATCATTCTTCCCAAATATCAGGACTTGAAATAATATTCTTATACTCATAAAAATGATAACAATTAAAAACATTAATATTATAAAATAAGTGTAATAGTATAATAAGTATATAATGTAATCTATGTGGTTGATTCTTTCCCAACTTGAATGTAGGTAAAATATGTACTCATTTTTCTTAAGATGAAAATAAATCTGAGTCCATGCCAGCATTTTGCTACAATGGCAGTAAATCCAATTATGATCATTTTTAAGCTACATGTCTTTTCTCAAGGCTGCACAATTATCTGAGCTGGTATTTTTTTTTTTTTTTTTTTTCCCCAGTTGTACAGAAAACAAGGGTATGGGCTCTAATCCATCATGGTCACCACTGATTGTGCTTCTTTCTGGCCAAGTCCTTATATTCCTTTGAAGTTGGGGGTTCTACTATCCCATGTCAAGCTGGATTAGTCATCTTTATATATTCTGGGAACCTCAGTGCCAGGGTACAGCTTTTCTGGGTAAACCTCATCTTTTAAACCAGAGCCTTCAGAGGACCTGCCATCTTCCTGCAGGACATCAACAAGCAAAGTATGGTTCTTTCAGGAATAAAGCCTCTTTCTTTCCCATCCTATCTCGGTCTCGACTACTTTTCTTTTACGCTTCTCCCCTGAGGGGTGTCAGAATTTCAGGAAATTGAAATGGGAAGGAGAATGCCTTCAAAAGCCTTTACTTTCTGCCCTGCCACTGAAAACCATGCCACAATAAAAATTCTTTTACTTTGTCTGTATTTCTATGGCAAAATGAACTTATTAACTTTTCTCAGAAGAATCATGTAAATACATAAAGTAAGATACATACAAGCACAAAGAAAGCAAATTATATTGAAATATGATTATAAATTACACAAATCACCCTAAGTAAGACTTAACAGTGGGACTAGTAAGTACCATGACTTAATAAAGTCCTCTTAATTTAATAAATACCATGATTATAGTGATAAGCGAAACAATATTTTTGAGTTATCTGTAACAATAATTGTATATAAATATTAAAATATTTAAAATATATATGGGTTCTTTTATTTTTTTAAGATTTTATTTATTTATTGGAGAGAGAGCAGGAGCAGGAGGAGGAGCAGAGGGAGCGGGACAAGAGTGGAGAATGTGGAGCCCAACACAGGACTCAATCCCAGGACCTGAGATAATGACCTGAGCTGAAATCAAGAGTTGGTGGCTTAACTGACTGAGCTATCCAGGTGCCCCATGGCTATGGGTTCTACTGGTACACCCAAAGCTTTGTTTTTTGTCTACATTCATAATTGAAAAAAAACTGCTAAATATCAAATAGAAGTCAGTGAAACTGAAGGCACATTTTTTTCCTTATCTATGTTCACAAACTCCCATTAAGAACCTAATTTACTATATGCTAATCATAACATCTGCACTGTGGTAAATAGATTATCTCAGTGAAAAAGTCCTGATAGGTGTTTGAAGACACTGTTTTTGCAAAAGTAGAGCAGAGCTACCATTTCCAGGTGTGGCTTCCTAGCCAATTCATGCTGCCACAGAATCTCCACTTTCTCCATTAGTTAGCAAAATTGGTCTCCACCACCAGTCATGGCAAACCCACCATTTCTTCTCATTTGATGGTGGGAATGTTCTTTAAGGACAGGTTCTGTTTGAACACAAGAATGTGAGCCATCTCCTCCATGCTGATTCAGTATTCAAGGCTTGAGAACAATAAATATGTACAGATACAATGAGGTCCAGGTCACTTTGACCTTGACCATGTCCCTGTGAGCTGAGTAGAAATTGGGTATTGAGTGCTCCCCTGCTTAGTGGGTAAGAAATGAAGTGCAGTTGGAATGAGCTATGCAAAGTCCCTAAATTGGGGAAGTCAGAGCCAGACAGTAATTTTCACAATATAACTTCTTTGATAAGTTACTAGAAATGCTATATAGCACACATTTTTAAAGCAGAAACCAAACTTAGGGAACATATATTTTTTCTGCTCAGTATGAGATTAATATTCATTTTTGTTTGGTATTCTGCCTTGTTTGTCTACATATATCTCTAAACAGAGACATGCCCTGAATTGCATTAAATACAAACAAATTTGTTTGATTTAAAATCCTAGTTTAAAGGGGAATCAAAATTTTATATTTTATTTTTCTGAACATTTGGTTACCTTTCCTGCCATTATATATACTATATTACCATTTTTTAAAAGATTTTATTTATTTATTTGACAGAGAGATCACAAGTAGGCAGAGAGAGAGGGGGAAGCAGGATCCCTGCATAGCAGAGAACCCAATGCAGGGCTCGATCCCAGGACCCTGAGATGATGACCTGAGCTGAAGGCGGAGGCTTAACCCACTGAGCCACCCAGGTGCCCCTATATTACCATTTAATATGTAAACTTAAGTTTTGATTCTGGTCTAATTTCAGAATTTTAGAATCAGTAAATAGGTTGAATTTTTGCAGAAAAATTCTGTAACTGAAAAAATTGAATGAACTATCACATCATGAACTGACATCATTAGGAAAGCAAGCATCTACCTAACCATATTCTAAACTGTAGACAGTAGATAAGCTAGCTTTCCACTGTAATGTTTGAAAACTGCAGTCACTGCACAGACACATTTTGAACAGATGTTATAATTTTTAATATAAAATACTTTGTATATTAATTTTTCCTAAACAGAGGAGCCTAATGTTTGCTATTAAATGTGTAACATATGTATTCCGTTGGGTTTCTTACTTGCATTAGTAGTTCTCTCTCCTGTTGCTATATATACACATACATATTCTTTTAACTCTGAAAGGGTATAAACATGCAAATTACAAGGAGGGGAACTGCATTAAATTATGCATAATTAAAAATTTTGAGCTTAGCATGAGTAATCGATCTTGTCAACAGAGGCACAATCAACTTTCCCCAGTACTTTGAGTGTGTGTCAGTTGTACTGACTGATAAATAATGTGTGTGCTGCCAGTAAAACATGCCAGAGAATTAGCAGCCTCCGCTCTAGGGTGTCACAGGGTGACAACTTGCACTAAGTGGTCTTAGTGGTTGTCAAGGTACTGCGGTAAAAGACAGTCAACATATTTCACAGTTAAGGTAAAAATAAAACTGTATGTATTAGGTGAAAAATGCAATCTTTAAACATCTGATAATTTGATTTAATCTATTATTGTTCCTCCATAAATGGCTTATGAGATCTATACATTTTCATGGTCAGCCTGAGAATAAAATTCAAATTTTGCATATAATCTTCAAAGTTAAGATAATTTTTTCAGAATAAATAGCTTTTGGGGGATAGGTAGCTTACAATTCTATTTGTAAGCAGTTCAAGAATGACGTTTCTGAATACCTTGGAAATAATAATAGGTTTGCTTTTGAGGATGTAAGCAGACACAATGCCCAGTGCCCCTTTTGAGCTGAAGAAGGCACACCTGATGTTCACATCTCCTATGACAGGGAAGGGAATACTGGACTTTTCAGAGGGACACACTGTACTTTCTGTTTCTTCCTGGTCCTCAGCTGGGTTAAGTTGACAGCTGGCCTGCCTGCACACTTCTCCTCCTCTCCCAGTGTCCCCACACAAGATATCTCCCTGGTAAGGACCAGAAAGGAAAGGAAAGAAACAGGACATTAAAGTGGGAGAGATACCACAATTTTAACTCCTTAGCCAATGGGTTATTTTGTATTTTTAAAGCTTAAATAATATTTTACTACAATTATTTTACATTTAAAGTTTAAAACATCTTTGAGGACTTTTTCAATTTTAGAGTTTGAAATGATACTAACAACTATTCAGTTGAAAGACCTTTACAGATAAAGAGTATGAATTTTAAAGCCAAAGTGAATTTTAAGCCAAAGCATTTGTGAAACAACTTACCCTATGTATCAGTTCTGAGGAAGACACGAGTGCTTGGAGGTGACTTCTCCAAAAACTTGTCTTTTCCAGGACATTAGGGAGAGTGGAAAGTTGAGAAAAACAAATTCCTACTTTACACTGTGAATACAAGAAATTTTTGTCTTCAAGAATTATGTTATTTTCTTTTTTATCTTGAGTAATATTTAATTAAATTCAACATCCATTAGTCCATTTTTAAAACTCCTTTCATGGGTTGGGGAAACCCAAAGTGGTAGCCCAAAGTCTCTCTGCATGAGGATGCATCACATGGTTATCAGGCCCCTAGGAAAATTGTCTGTTTGTCTGTTTTTGCAAAAGTTTCATTTTTCTCTTAGGAAACAGGAGCTAAAAGCTAACATTTGTTACTCATTTTGTACTAAACTGAGTGTAGATTTCCTGCTATTACATCTTCACCAGGCCAAGAACTGGTCAGTAAAGGAATGAGGAAGGGCAGTGTTTGCTTGGCCTACAGACTTGCTGTAAAATCCTATTTTTAGGTGTGGCTTTCTCACCCAGCAGGTTCTGAACTGTGTGAAACTTGCAAATGCTGCTGTGGCATATTAATACAGGAGGGTATTGATTCCCCCAAAGTAGAACACGCCTGAATACACTTCTGTCACCACTGATAAGCTTAAAAATAAAACTGTCAGTTATTTTCCCAGAAAAATGAATTTATTCAGGAATAAGGGAGAATTGCAATTCATGACACACAAGCTATGGCAAAACCAAAGGCAAATCCAACAAACAAAGGAGAGGAACGTGATTTTATGGAAAAGGAGGAAGGTGGGTGGGGTTGTTTTGAATGAAAATCTGTTGGAGAAAAGCAAGAGTTCAGGGTGATACCTGTTTCTCATGGAGTGGATGCAGGGTTCATGGATTTCTTGTAGGAGATGCAGTGTACATCTTTTCCAGTTGCAACCTGTAATTGATAATCCTTTCCCGTTGATGATTCTTCTCTTGAGGTCTATAAGTGACACTTCCTCCTGTAACTGACGCAGAATGGTGCCTCTTCCCCTCCAGCCACACTTTTTAGACTCTTAAGTCCACTTTAGTGTGGTTCCCCTTTATTAATTTTCACATCACAAGGCATCATCAGTGATCTGGAATCATTATAATTTGCAAGACAGGTAGTGAACATCTTTTATGATTCTTTGATCTATCAGAGGAGAAGAGAGAGGCAACACTTCAGGAAGGTTCTAAAGCTGTAACTCTTTGGGATATTTTCACTTTCAGAAAAGTTTCCCTGAATTGAAAAGGGTTCTTTACAGTCAGCTTTGTGACATTACTCTCTTTCAAAGGGAATATACACAATGAAATGTACACAGTGAAAGTACTCTTTCTTCCTCTCTCTCTCTCTTTGACACATGCACACACACACACACACACACACACACACAATGAGGGAACATGTGAAAGGGACAAAGGAGTCAACTGAAAGATCTCCCAATGGACAAACCTGGGACAATCTGAGTGAATAACACACACAAAAAAATAGTTTAGACTATAATTAAAAGTATGAAAAAAATATCCCTGAGTCCATATTTATATAATAATTGCATAAACAAATAGATGGGGGGACATCAGACAAATCTCCAGTGCAGAATAATTCCAAATCATTTACATAGGCACTCTGTCCTCAAGGAGGTTGAGTACAACTCCCTATCCTTAAGTGTGGGTGCCTCCCTTCCCAAGTGTCCAGTATGGAAAGGAGAAAAAGAGTAACTTCACAGTAGAGATACCTGGCAAACACTACCTCAGGCAGGGGAATAGGTCAACATCAATAGGGGTAAGTCATGTTGATATGTTTTCTGGAAAGATGTGATAAAAATGGTCTTCAACCCAAAAGTTTATAACTCCAGTCTAAAAATAGGAAAAGCAGATAAATCTCAGTTGAGGAACATTCTGTAAAAACCTGGCCAACACTTCTCAAAACTGTCAGAAATAAGTAAAGTGTGATGAACTGTTACTATCAAAAGGAACATGAGATGATATGATAACTAAATGTAATGTGGGGTGTCAGATAGGATTCTGGGCAAAAAAAAAAAAGAAAAAGAAATCATAGGCAAACTAAAGAAATCTGAAAAAAGTATGGAATTTACTTAATAATGTATCAATATTGGTTCACTGATAGTGACAAATGTAACTTAATATAAGATTTGAATACTAAGGGAAACTGTGTGTCAAATCTATGAAAATTATAGTATCTTCTCAACTTTTCTGTAAATTAAAACGTATTACAAAATTTAAAGTTTGTTTCAAAGATACTTACTGATTTCATTATTTATAAGGATAAGAACAGGAATCTATTAACATACAAAAACAAGAATCATATCCAATATAAGATAGGAGACTTTTAAAATTATATTTGAGTTTATCCACTTAATTGAATATTACACAGCCATTGTGAGTATTTTCAAAATGTTAAAATGGGAAATAGTTATGTTAAAATGTTAAATGGAAAAAGTTGTTTCTATATGAAGTATGATATATTTATATAAAGTATCCATCAGATCCTCCCTAAAATATCCACCAGAGGCTCAGATCCTCCCTAAACAAAAGAAAGAGAGATAAAGAGAGATGCCTAGTAGGAAGTACATAAAATATTCAATTCAATATTTTTAGACCATGAGCATAAAGGTGTCTTTTTACATCAATTTTCTTTTATACTTTTATTCATATTTTGTACAAATTACTGTGGATTGCTCTTATAAGAAAAAAAAATCTTTTTTTTTTCTTTAAAATATTTCATTTATTTATTTGACAGAGAGAGAGAGATCACAAGTAGGCAGAGACAGGCAGAGAGAGAGGAGGAAGCAGGCTCCCCGCCAAGCAGAGAGCCCGATGCGGGGCTCGATCCCAGGACCCTGAGATCATGACCTGAGCCGAAGGCAGAGGCTTAACCCACTGAGCCACCCAGGCGCCCCCCCAAAAATCTTTTCTTTCCATTTTATTTTATTTCTTTTCAGTGTTCCAGCATTCATTGTTAATGCACCACATCCAGTGCTCCATGCAATATGTGCCCTTCATAATACCCACCATCAGGCTCATCCAACCCCCCACCCCTCCAAAACTCTCTGTTTCTCAGAGTCCACAGTCTCTCATGGTTTGTCTCCCCCTCCAATTTCCCACAACTCACTTCTCCGCACCATCTCCCAATGTCCTCCATGTTATTCCTTATGCTCCACAAGTAAGTGAAACCATACGATACTTGACTCTCTCTGCTTGACTTATTTCACTCAACATAATCTCTTCCAGTCCCATCTATGTTGATACAAAAGTTGGGTATTCATCCTTTCTGGTGGAGGCATAATACTCCATTGTATACATGGACCATATAATCTTTATCCATTCGTCCACTGAAGGGCATCTTGGTTCTTTCCACAGTTTGGTGACTGTAGCCATTGCTGCTATGAACATTGGGGTACAGATGACCCTTCTTTTCACTACATCAACATCTCTGGGGTAAATACCCAGTAGTGCAATTGCAGGGTCATAGGAAGCTCTATTTTTAATTTCTTAAGAAATCTTGCACTGCTTTCCATATTGGCTGCACCAACTTAGAAAAAAAAATTCTTTAAAAAAGAACTATATATCAGAGCACCTAGGTGGTTCAATTGGTTACGCATTTGTCTCTTGATTTTGGATTAGGTCATGATCTCAGGATTATGAGATTGAGCCCTGTGTTGGTCTTCCTGCTCAACAGACAGTCTGCTTGGGATTCTCTCTCTACATCTCTCTCTGCGCCACCCCCCTACCCCTAGTTCTTGCACAGACACTCTTTTTTCCTAAAATAAATAAGTAAATCTTTTTAAAAAAGAAAGAACTATATATCATATTTTTAGAGTATACAGAATCTGAAATTAAGAATCTTTAAAAGAAACCTATATAAGTGCTTTAATCTTAGTTACAAAATCAGACAGACTTATATTTATATAATATTTCCAACCCTCAATACTTGAATGAACTCTGAAAAGTTTTTTAATTTCTAAATCTTGGTTTCCTCATCAAGAAAATTGGGAATAATCATACCTAACATAAAGTATTTATCACAGTGCTTGGATCATGATTAATGCCATATAAATGCTTAGGCATATTGTTAGGAGAAAATTAAAAATATTTTAGACTGAATTCTAGAGTAAAAAGATGGGAACAGGTGGAGAGATTCTGATAAACTAGTGGAGAGCATTAACTTATACCAATTTCCCCTGAATTGAAGTCACTGAAGAAAGATCATAGGTAGACAGGAACATTATTCATAATAATGGGGAAAAGTGTGGTAATAGTTGATAAGTTAATAGTAAAAGTTGAAAGATTAGATTCCAAGGAAACCCTGAAGGGGATCAATACAAACCTAGGGCCAGCTCAGCAAAAGGAAGAGCATGTGATACTGACTTGGAAGCACAAACAAGAAGTAACATCTGGCTTTAAAGGAAAAAAAAAAAAAAAAAAAAAAGCCTTGATATGATTTTAGAAATAGTAAAGTTCAACATAGAAGTAAAAATATTATGGGCAAAGAGATTTGTTTAAGGTTTATGTCCTAAAAAATGTGCTTTTTTAAAGTTTACAATGTGAATTTTTAGGAATATTGATTGAATCATTTAATTGGGAAAACACATTTTGAAGACAAAAATCAGACATGAAAATATGAATGTTCAGATCTATGTGAGATTCTCTGTAACATTTGTGTTGTTGTCTGGTCATCAGCAGAGCTCAGGCAGAGCCACCAATAAACCAAGCATAGCCACTTTGCAGTAAGATGGCACCAACGTGCTTAAGGAGAGAGTAAAGTGGAATCATACCAGGAGACCTCTGCAAATGTGAGCTGTAAGGCTGGTGAGAGGCCATATTAGTTTGCTACTGAGAGGCCATATTAGTTTGCTAGGGCTGCTATAACAAAGTACTACAGACTGGGTGGCTTAAACAATAGACACTTATTTTCTCATAGTTTTGGAGGTCACAAGTCCAAGATCAAGGTGTCAGTAGGGTTGTTTTTTCTGAGGCCCCTCTCCTTGGCTTATGGATGGTCATCTTCTACCTTGTCCTCAGAGGGTCTTCCTTCTGTACATGTCTGTGTCCTCATTTTCTCTTTTCAGGACACTAGTCAGAGAAGATTAGGGCCTACTCTAAGGAGCTCATCTTAACTTCATTGCTTCTTTAAAGACCCTTCTCCAAATACAGTCACAGTCTGAGGTACTGAGGATTAAGGCTTTGACACGTGAATTTTGCAGAAACACAATTCATCCATTAACAGATGGTATTTAATTTTAGTTTGGGATAAAGATTGGGAAAGTAACCAGGCATGTAGCACCAAGATAATTCTAGATAGAAAAGTAGCTCATCACCTCTGGTCATGATTAAAGCCCTCATAAGCAACATCTCAGTGATCACAATATGTGGACTAGTGGTGTGATTGTTGGTGACCTGGGGAACTGTGCTTCCATGTGACTCCTGTCTCCCCGATCTCTGCAGCAGTGCACACTTAGATTTTTTTTATAAGAATAAAAATTTCAGGATTCTTTTTTTTTTTTTTTTAAACAAGACATGGAGAGTGGACATCTATTACCTCCAAAAAACAGTCCCAAAAGGAATGGCAATTACCAAGATAACATTTGAGCCTAAGGGTTGCTCAGTTTCAGTGCGGCTGAGAAGACCTTGTCATATTAATGAGACCGTTATGAGGAATTCAGGTGAGAAACTGGGGCAGCAGGATAAAGATCACATCATAATGGGAAAGGTTGAGTTCAAAGCCAATGTGGTGAGAGAATGTTAATGAAAAATCCCACTAGGAAAGCAGGAGGCTCCCTGAAGTTTCACTGAAGAGGCCTCAGAGCAAGAGCCATGTGAATTTTTTTTTTTTTTTTTAAGATTTTATGGACTTATTTGACAGAGAGAGAGAGAGAGAGGAGCAAGAGAGGGAACACAATCAGGGGGAGTGAGAGAGGGAGAGAGCCACCCAGGTGCCCCTGACCATGTGAACTTTAATATTATTTTGTATACACATCGCTTTGAAAATAAAAAGCATCAAATGAATTGACTGGAACTTTTTAAAGATTTTATTTATTTATTTTAGAGAGAGAGCGAGAGCAAGCATGTGGGGGGAGGGGCAGAGAGAGAATCAGGCTGCCTGCTGATCAGGGAGCCAGACATAGGACTTGATCTGAGGATCATGACCTGAGCCAAAGGCAGATGGTTAATCCCCTGAGTGACCCAGGAGTCCCTGATTGGAACTTTTCATGTTGTATTTAGAGTAAAAGTCATCCATATATGTTCATGGAATCATTATAAAACAGAATTCAGGCAAAATAAATAAATAAAAATAAATAAATAAATCTAGAGTGCACTAGGATAAATACATTTGGAAAGGTTTTTTTTTTTTTTTTTTTTTAAAGATTTTATTATTTATTTGAGAAAGAACAAGAGAGAGAGCATGAGCAGGGGGTAGGGCCAGAGAGAGCAGAGGAAGCAGACTCCCCACTGAGCAGGGAGCCTAATGCTGGACTCCATCTCAGGACCCTGGGATCCTAACCTTAACTGAAGGCAGACACTTAACTGACTGAGTCAGCCAGGCACCCCATTTGGGAGGTTTTGAATCACTTGGGAGTACTTGGTGTCACACAAGATAATAAAGGTGGATACAATCTACCAGTTTCAGACACTCTTTAGTCAAGGAAATGTTTATAACAGTCTAATAATTAGTTTGTGTTTTACCAAGGTTTTAAGTACATGTAGTTTATCTTTTCTTACTCTCATTTATATTTGCTTTCAGCTAAAATTGTCATTTTAAATAAGTGCTTATGAGCAAGCTTGACTGACCCCAGTTGTAATCTTTCCCTGTTATCAGTGAATTATTATGGATATCAGGCTATGGAGAGGGGAAGAACTGATCCCGACTTTCTTTGTCCACATACACGTATACACTTGCACCAAGCATAAATACAGTTTAATTCAGAAAAAAGAAATCAATTGCTTAGGAAATAACAGATTAAAATCCAACCATTAAAATTCCCACTTTCTAAAAACAAAGACAACAAAACTAATGTGCGTTCAGTTACGATAGTAGATGAAGTATGACAGTTTTCAGAGGATGCCACAGGAGGTGAATGGGCAGGAGGTGAAATTAACAAAGCAAGGATATGAAAGAAGTAAAAGGAAGGAAGTAATTAGAATATTGCTAGCATTATTCTAATAGTGCGAGGAGAAGAAGAGAAACCAGCCAGACAGGTAGAAGGAGGGATGATGAGGGGAAGTAGAGGAGCTCCCCCAACAAGGCACTCCGGAAACACCGCTCTTGCCGGCTATAAGCAGATACTTACTCTCTCAAGTTACAAATAAAGGAAAGCTTTTCTATCTCATTTGGATGGGTGAGATTCCTGTGATTATTTTCTTAGATTATCTCAGAACAATCTATTTCCACTGAGCTCAAAAAACAGTGGTAAATGTAAAACAGAGCCTTCAATTTAGATGAAGGAAGAAGAAATATTTGTGACCTGTGTGGGAAAACAAAACCCTTCAATTCTCTGTTGTTTCTACTGCTTAGAGGGGCTTGGTGAGTCAACACTTGAGCAACAAACATCAGTATGTTTACTCAGTGCATGTTATATTCCAGCTATTGGGTTAGCACAATGTGTACAGCAGTGAATAAGGGCAGCCAACATCCTCACTCTCAGTTGGAGTATTCTGGAGTTGGAGTGAGATGCTGAACAAGGCAATTTCAGAGAGTCATCCATGCATCGAAGAATTAAAAAGGGTAATGGGTGAAATGATGTGCCTAATGTCAATGATATTTGATGGATAATTGGGTGGTTGGGAAAATTCTCAGAGAAGGTAAATCGGGGGAACACTCAATCTTAATTATACTTAAAAATGATCTATTTTGTTTTGGAGGTAGTACTTAGAGGACTTGCAGGTGGATTTGACATGGAACCACAAGGTGAGTTTGTCAGCACTCCTTTCACTCCCCTTCCTGGCTGGCTCTGGCCTCATGGAAAGCTCTGCTTTGTTCTCAGATGCTTCCTATGGAACTGGTAATGTGCTGGGGAAAAGTGATGCCAAATATCATCTCTCTGGGATGTTTTCCTTGGATCTTGACTCTGCAATAGTTCACTTCCTCATAGTTCTCTAGTGTTTTCCAATTCATGTTATTTTTTTAAAAATATTTTTCCAATTTTACCAGTTATTCTCAGAAGCATTGGTCCTAATTACCTAGTTTGACTACTTGCGATGTTCATGCTCCTATAAAAAATGCAAAGAAAAAATATGTAAAAAACAAATTATAGATATAGGTCAGTTACATAGTAAATAATTATGTTATCCAGCTTGGCCTATTCTGCATTTGTGTCTCCAGTTTAGGTAACAGATTACCAATGATGCACAGACTTTTCAAATAATTAAGGAAATATTTGAAAGATTAGACAGCATTAATAATTGATGTTCTTAGAAACAAATCATGAAGAAAGTGAAAAGAGAATATATGCCACAAAATGTGGAGATATTTGGAAATTATATAACTGACACAAGATTTGGATGTATTTGATACTGAGAACATTAATAAATAATAGTAATATTAGATATTAGAAAAATGACCAAAGGAAACAAGCAGACATTTTAAAGAAGAACAAACACAAATGACTCCAAATTCTGGGAAGATACACATATCATTAATAATCACAAAAATGCAAACCAAGATAAAAATGAGATAGCATTATATGTACACCTAATGGGCTAAATGTTGTCAGATAGTTTTAAACAAAAGTTAAAAGTCATTAGGATGTGAGACAACAGCAACTCAGCCATGGCTGATAAAAATACAAATAACAACCACCACTTTGGAAAAATGGATATAACTGTAAAAATGCTAATACACAAACTTTATGTCCTAGCTATCTGGCTCTTAAATATATCTACCTTAGAGAAACTTTTGCATATGTAACATTTTAAGACAAACTGTAGGATTTCTCATAGAAATATTAGGAAAAAGAAAAGAAACTGCCGAAATACAAGTTTCTATTGAGAGTAAAATATATACATATATTTAAGTGCATCTATACAGCTTCACAAATGAATGAACTACAATTACGGGCAACAATGTGGCTAAAGTTCAAAACTTTTACATTAAAATACAGTAGCAAGTCAAAGAAAAAAGCTTAGAGTATGCAACATTGTTAATAGAAAAAAATGACATATTATTTAATGTAAAGCAATACAGGAGATATATATATATATATACATATATATATATATATATATATATAGTAAAGATGTACAGTATATTGGGAATATAATTATTTTTTTTTAAAAATGAGTTATCCTAACACAAAATTCAGGATAAGCAGAGGAAGATGTGATTTTTACCACAGGGCATGTGAGGTACCAATTTTTTCTGTTTCTTAACCTGGGTAATGGGTACACTGTTGCTAATTTGTTCTTTAAATCATCAGTGTTCATCTTATGTATTCTTTTGCATGTATATTTTATGAAAAATAACCCAAAACTTACAACCTATATTAAAACTAGGCATTATTTATACTTTCAGAAGCAACAAACAGTGTCTAATTATCTTAGTAATTTTTTTAATTTCAAATTTTCCAGAGAAATTAATTTTCTCTATTTATGTATAATTGAATTTATTTTTATCTAAATTAGCCCTTCTAAAATTTGGCCCAAGTGTCTACAAAGATGCTTAGCATTCCCTATTGGTTTCTAAAAAATGTTCATTCTTCAGAAGATTAGTAATTCTTTGTCTTATAATATTCAGATGCTTTTACAGTTTTTGTTTTACTAGATTTATCTAGATTTCTAAGTGGTTATGTATTTAATTCTGTTGATCCTGATTTCCCATTGTAACCTTAAGTATTATATGGAAAAATGCCTTCTTCCTTAAATATGTTCCCCTGTATTTTTATAGTTTAACTTTTGTATGTAAATTTTTATTACAGTTAGAATCCATTCTGGTGAGATGAGGTAAGAATCTAACTTCATTTTGCCAAATACTTAGCCAGTTACACATTAACAACATACAGAATAATTTCTTTTCTATGGTTAATAAATACAGCACTAGATACGGTACTTTTACCATGTATTAGTAATGGGAAAATGTTATGTAAAATTAATTTTAATCAAATTAATACTTGTACAGGGTTGAAAGTCAAATAGAACAGAAAATATTATAATGCTTACAACAGCTCTCCATCTATCTATCTATGTCCTGGCATCTTTAAAATGCAATTCTTGGTCAACAGAAGGAACAAGAATATATCAGTAAGTGAATGAGCTCTCCAGCTGACTTAATTTAATTTTGGACCAAAAAGACATACGTTTGAAAACTAAATTTTATTTTCTATTAAAAGCTGAATTGACAATACCATCCTTACTAAAAATCTTTAGGACATGCCATTTCTTCTGTAGCTTAACTCCAAAGTGCTGCTACTACTGTTTTGTAGAGTCCCCTTGTAGGACACCTTCACCTACTCACATCACAGAGTAGCACTGTTTACATTCACATGTCAAATGTATCTTCTGGCCACATTCTAATCCATCCCACACACTCCACTTTATTATTGACAGTAAATAACATCTCACACTGTATTTGTTTATGTATAAGAAATTCCTGGGTTTGATGAATTTTGATCTGGAAAAGATGAGAGAGGATATATATATATATATATATATATATATATATAATATATATATAAATATATATATAATTTTTTCTCTAACCAACACAGTTCACTCGTAGAAGACATTAAAAGCTAGGAGCATGAAGTTTAAAATAGTTTCATATTCTATTGCTTTTGTAAGCTGGTATCAAGGGAACTAAGAAAACACTCTATGTTAAAACACCATGGAAACAAAGAAATAAGGAAGGAAAATCTATAGAATACTGAAGGAGTTCTCTTTGTTGCTAAGTAGTTTTAACATGAAGGGAAAGGGGTAACTTCTGGAATAATAGCAGGGTTCACAGACTATTATAAGTACTCTGCTTTTATAAATATATTTTAGTAGATAAAAACAAAGATAGCAAATCTTAACTGTCTTTATTAAATTTCAGAAATGAAACAGATGAGAAAATTATCAAGAGGTTTTTATAAGTCCTTAATATTTTCTTCTAAAATATTCAAAGGGACTTGAAAAAATATGTATTATATATATGTGGTGTGCGTGTATATGTATGTATATTATACACACACCATATGTATATGTATGTATATACCACATATGTTATATTTGTGCTATATCTCAATAAATACCTGTTCTTTCCCTTGGTTACACACACACACTTGGACCAGTTCTGTTGCTAAATAGAAATTATTACATTTTCCCTCAGTCGCTTAAAAATGTACTTATTTAAGGAATGCACCCAATCTGTGAAATATTTTAATATGTGAAAAATAAAAGATCAACACCAAAAGAAGTTAGTTATTAGTAGAAAATTAATAGGTTACTAATGGTATTATCCTAGGAAATTAAGTAGTTCTAGATTAGAGAAAACTCTCATAATTATTTATAATTAGATATTTTTAAACAATTGAGACATAATTCAAATATACCATTGTATAAGTTCAAGGTGTATAAGGTATTGACTTGATACATTTCTATGATACTATATAATTACCACGGTAGCATTAGCTAACACTTCACATAATTATAATTTCTCTTTTGTTGTGAGAACATGTGAGATCTAGACTCTCAGCAACTTTGAAGTATATAACACAGCATTTTTTTACTGTAATCTCTGTGCTGTGCACTAGATCTCTAGGACTTATTCATCTACAGATTCCAAGTTTGTATCCTTTAACAATATCTCTCCAATTTCCCCACCCACTAACCATCATTCTACTCTCTGTTTTCACAAATTTTGCTTTTTTAGACTCCACAATTTAGTGATATTATATGGTATTTATTCCTCTCTGTCCAGCATATCTCACTTAGCTAATGCCCTCAAGGTCTATTCATGCTTTTGCAAATGACAGGATTGTCTTCTTTCTCATGGCTGCATAATATTCCACTATATATGAATATCACATGTTCCTTATCCATCAATACATTGATGGATACTTAGACTATTTCCATATCTATTGAAGCTATTGAAAATAATTCTGCAATGAACATGAGAGAGCAGATAGCTTCTCAATACCCTGTCTTCATTTCCTTTGGATATATACCAAGAATGGAGGTTGTTGGCTCACATGGCAGTTCTACTTTTAATTTTTGGAAAGATTTCCATACTGTTTTCCATAGTGACTGCAATGATTTGCATTCCCACCAACAGTGCATGAGGGTTCCCTTTAACCACATGCTTGTCAACACTTGTTACTCTTGTCTCTTGATAATAGCCATTTTAGTAGATGTGAGGTAATAGCTCACTGAAGTTTTGATTTGACAGTTCCCTGATAATTAATGATGCTGAGCATCTTTTCATGTACCTGTTGGCCCTTTGGATGTCTTCTTTATTTTTTAAAAGATTTCATTTATTTATTTGAGAGAGAGAGTGAGACAGGGAGAAACAGAGAACACTCAGAAGCTGGGAGAGAGGCAGAGGAAGAGAAAGAAGCAGTCTTCTCATTTGCAGGCAGCCTGATGCAGGGTTTGATTCCAATACCTTGGGATCATGACCTAAGCCAAAGACAGACACTTAACCAACGGAGCTACCCAAGCACTCCTAGATATTTCTTTGAAAAAAAGTTGATTTAGTTTCTCTGCCCATTTTTAATTTTTTTTTTTTTGTTATTTAGTTGTGTGAATTCTTTCTATATATTGGATATTAATACCTTACCTGATACATGGTTTGAAAATATTTTCCCCCACTCCATAGGTTGGCTTTTCATAATGTTGATTGTTTCTTTTGCAATGCAGAGATTTTTTTAGTTTGATGTAATCCCACTTACTGACTTTTACTTTTGTCTCTTATGCTTTTGGTGTCATGTACAAGAAAATTGTTGCTAAAAAGGGAGCTTCTTCTCTATCTTTTCCTCTAGGAGTTTTATATTACTAAGTCTTATGTTCAAGTCTTTACTCCATTTCCAGTTAATTTTTGTGACTAGTGTAAGATAGGAGTTCAATTTCATTTTTCTGTATTTGGTTATCCAGTTTTCCTAATACCATTTATAGAAGAGAATGTCTTTTCATATTCTCTGATTTCTTCCCATCCAGTTTCCCCTCCCTTCCCTTATGGTCCTCTGAACTGTTACTTATATTTCACGTATGAATGGAGCCATATGATAATTGTCTTTCTCTGACTGACTTATTTCACTTAGCATAACCCCCTTCAGTTCCATCCACGTCGATGTAAATAGTAAGTATTCATCCTTTCTGAGGACTGAATAATATTTCATTGAATATATATACAACATCTTCTTTACCCATTCCTCTGTTGAAGGACATTTTGGTTCCTTCCACAGTTCTGCTATTGTGGACATTGTTGCTATGAACATTTGGATGCAGGTGCCCCTTCATTTCACTACCTCTGAAATTTTTTGTAAATACCTAGTAGTGTAATTTCTGTCATAGTCAGAGGGTAGCTCTATTTTTAACTTCTTGAGGAATCTGCATACTGTTTTCCAGAGTACCAGCTTGTAACAGTATAGGAGGGTTCTCCTTTCTTCTAAAATCACCAACATTTGTTGTTTCCTGTTTTGGTAATTTTAGCCATTCTGACTGGTGTAAGGTGGTATATCATGGTTTGTATTTCCCTGATGCCAAGGGATGTGGAGCATTTTTTCATGTGTCTGTTGGCCATTTGGAATCCTTCTTTAGAGAAATATCTGTTCAAGTCTTCTGCCTATTTCTTGACTGGATTATTTGTTTTTTTGGGGTATGAGTTTGAGAAGTTCTTTATATGTCTTAGATACCAGCTCATTATCTGATATGTCATTTGCAAATATCTTTTCCTATTCCATGGGTTGCCTTTTAGTTTTGTTGACTGTTTCCTTTGGTGTGCAAAAGCTTTTTATCTTGATGAAGTCCCAATAGCTCATTTTTGCTTTTGTTTCCTTTGCTTTTGGAAATGTATCTAGTAAGAAGTTGCTGCAGCTGAGGTTGAAGAGATTACTGACTGTGTTCTCCTACAGAATTTTGATGGATTCCTGTCTCACATTCAGGTCTTCCATCCATTTTGAGTTCATTTTGTGTATGGTCTAAGAAATGGTCCAGTTTCATTCTTCTGCATGTGGCTATCCAGTTTTCCCAGCACTATTTATTGAAGAGACTGTTCTTTTTCCATTGGATATTATTTCTTGATTTGTCAAAGATTAGTTGACCATAGAGTTGAGGGTCTATTTCTGAGTTCTCTATTCTGTTCCACTGATCTATGTGTCTGTTTTTGTGCCACCAGCTTTGGTTTTCTTTGTCAACATTTCTTTGGCTATTCAGGGTCTTGACTGGCTCCATACAAATTTTTAGGATTGTTTGTTTCAGCTCTGTGAAAAAAGTTGATGGTATTTTGATAGGGATTGAATTGAATTGTAGATTGCACTAGGTAGCATAGTCATTTTAACAATACTTATTCTTCCAATCCATGAGAATGGATTTTTTTTTCATCTCTTTGTATCTTCCTCAGTTTCTTTCATAAGTTTCCTGTGGTTTTTAGAGTACAGATCCTTTTCCATCTTTGGTAGGTTTATTCCTAAGTATTTTCTGGGTTTTGGTGCAATTATAAATGGGATCGATTCCTTAACTTCTCTTTCTTCAGTCTCATTGTTAGTATATAGAAATACAACTGATTTCTGCACATTGACTTTGCATTCTGCCATGTTGCTGAATTATTGCATGAGTTCTAGCAATTTTGGGATGAAGACTTTTGGGGTTTCCACGTGAAGTATCATGTCATCTGCAAAAAGAGAGTTTGAATTCTTTTTTGCCAATTTGAATGCCTTTTATTTCTTTTTGTTTTCTGGTTGCTGAGGCTAGGAATTAGCCTCAAACACTTCAAACCTTCAGAACACTTGGAGGTTAAAGATCATCCTACTGAAGAATGAATGATTCAACTAGGAAATTAAATAAGAATAAAAAAATAATAGAAACTAATGAAAATGAAATCACAGCAGTTTGAAACCTTTGAAATACCTCAAAGTTGGTCCTAAGAGGGAAGTACATTGTAATACAAGCCTCTTTCAAAAAATTAAGAGAAATCTCGAATACACAAGCTTATCTTACTCATAAAGGAGCTGGAGAAAGAACAGCAAATAAAGCCTAAACCCAGAAGGTGAAGGGAAATAATAAAAATCAGAGCAGAAATCCATGAAATAGAAACCAGAAGAGAGTAGAACAGATCAACAAAACTAGAAGCTTATTCTTTGAAAGAATTAATAAGATCGATAAACCCCTAGACAGACTTATGAAAAAGAAAAGAGAAAGGACCCAAATTAATAAAATCATGAATGAAAAAGGAGAGATCATGACCAACACTGAAGAAATACAATCAATTTTAAGAACATATTATGAACAACTATTTGGTAACAATTTAGGCAATTTGGAAGAAATGGATGTATTCCTGGAAACTGATAAACTACCAAAACTGAAACAGGAAGAAATAAAAGATCTGAACTGACCCATAATCAACAAGGAATTTGAAGCAGTAATCAAAAACCTCCCCAAAAACAAGAATCCATGGCCTGATGACTTCCCAGGGGAATTCTACCAAACATAAAAAGAATAAATAATACTCATTATACTGAAGCTGTTTCAAAAAATAGAAATGGAAGGAAAACTTCCAAACTCATTCTATGAGGTCAACATTACCTTGATCCCAAAACCAGACAAGGACCCTATTAAAACGGAGAATTAATTCCATAATTATGGAATTACAGAGAATTATGTCCCTGACAAACATGGATGTCAAAACACTCACCAAGACACTAGCCAATAGGATCCAATAGTAAATTAAAAGGATTATTCACCAGGACCAAGTGGAATTTATTTCTGGACTAAATGGGTGGTTCAACATTCACAAATCAATCAATGTATTACATCCCATTAATAAAAGAAAGGACAAGAATCATATGATCCTTTCAACTGATGCAGAAAAAGGTTTTGACAAAATTACAGCATCCTTTCTTGATTAAAATTCTCCACAGTGTAGGAATAGAGGGAATATACTTCAATATCATAAAAGCCATCTACAAAAAGCCCACAGTGATTATCATTCTCAATGGATAAAACCTGAAAGCTTTTCCCCTAAGGTCAGGAAGATGACAGGGATGCTCAGTCTCACCACTGTTGTTCAAAATAGTACTAGAAGTCTCATATGTTTCTCTAATAGTTTATCCATTTATTTTAGATTTTCCAATTTGTTGATATATAACTGTTGTTCATAGTAGTTTCTTAATTCTATGTATTTTTAAAAGGTTTTTATTTATTTGAGAAAGAGATAGCAAGAGAGAGAAAGAAAGAAGGCAAAGAGGGAGAGAGAGAGAAAGAGACTCCCCACTGAGCAGAGAGCTTGATGTGGAGCTAGATCCTAGGACTCTGAGATCATGACCTGAGCTGAATGCAGACACTTAACCGACGGAGTCACCCTGGTACCCCAAGTCTATGTATTTCTATGGCATCAGGTGTAATGCCTCTTCTTTCTTATTTTATTTGAGGTTTCTGATTTTTCTTAGTCTAGCTAATGTTTGCCAGTTTTGTTTATCTTTTCAAAAAGTCTGCTCTTAGTTTTAGTGATATTTTTCTATTATTTTCCTTCTCTTTATTTATTTCCACTCTGATCTTATTATTTCCTTCCCTCTGCTAACTTTGCACTTAATTTGTTATCCTTTTTGTAGTTCCTTGATGTATAAGGATTTATTAGCATACTTTTAGTGTAGACATTTATTACTACAAAATTCCCTCATGGGGTTGCTTTTAAAGCATCCCATTGTTTTTGGTATGTTGTGCTCCATTTTCATTTGTTTCAAGATATTTCTTTTCTTAAATTTTTTTTAATTAAGTTTTTACTTTTAATTCCAATATGGTTAACATATAGTATTATATCAGTTCGAGGTGTATGATATAGTGATTCAACCATTCTATAAATCATCTTCAGTGCTCTTAATACCCTTCACTTATTTCACCCATCACTCCACCCATCATCCCTCTGATAGTCTTTATTTTAAATAAGTATCCTCAGTTAAAATTATTATTTTTTTTCAACAAGAGCATTTTTTTATCTGAAGGATATTTCAGAATATGTTGTTCTAAAAGATATATATACATATACATATATATACAGACATATATTTATGTGTGTGTATATATATATATATACATATATATGAAAAATAGAATATATATATTTTTTCAGGTACAGAAGAATCCCCTGTTTAAATCACATAAAGGAGACATAACAAAAATTACAAATTAAAAATTACAAATTTAAGAAGACTGAAACCATGGCAAGTATATTTCTAACCACGATGGTAAAAACTAAAGCTCGGCAACAAAATAAAGCTGGAAAATCTACAGTGTAATATGAAATACTTAACGTGTAAATATTAAACAACATATGGTTGCACAAACAATGGGTTAAATAAATCAAATGGCAAATCAAAATATTTCTCAAAGCAAAAGAAAAAGAAAACATAATCTAAAAATCTATGGGATGCAGCAAAAGCAGATGTTAGAGGGAAATTTATGGTATAAATGCTTATACTAAGAAAAGAGTTTAAGCAACTTAATATTATACCACAAGGAACTAGAAAAAGGAGAACCTTAGCTACAATTTAGTAGAGGAAGAAAATAACAAAGAAAAATCAGAAATAAAATAGAGGCCAGAATAAACAATAACATATCATTGAAAGTAATAACAGGTTTTTATAAAAAAAAAAAAAAAAAAAAAAAAACCCCACAAAAAAAACGAAAAACCATAAATATAATAAATTATTAAAAAAAAAAAAAAAGGAGACTCAAAAATTAAAATGAAAAATGGAGGAGAAAACAATACAACGGATAACCACAGAACTACAGAAATCATACACGTAGGGAAACAAACAAACAAACATAATTCCTAAAAATGCATAACTTACCAAGATTGAATCATGAATCTTGAATCTAAGAAATAGGAAATATTTTTAGGTCAATAACAAGAATGAAGGTTGAATTAGGAATTAAAAACCTCCCAGCACAGAAAACATAAGATCACATGGTTTCATTGGTGAATTCACCGAACACTTAAAAAAAAAAAATGACAACTTTTATCAAAATCTTACAAATAACAGAATTCAGTGAACACATTAAAAATCAACCCATGAGGCCAGTACTACCCTTATACCAAAGCTGGAAAAACATAATACAAGAAAAATAAAACAAAGCAAAACAAAAACTACTTGTCTGGTACAAGTATTACTTCTCCCAACGTTCTTTATCATTTGCATGATAAATATTTCTCCACCCCAACACTTTCAATCTGCAGGTGTTCTTAGGTCTAAAATGAGTCTCTTGTAAGCAGCATATTAGATGGGTCTTGTTTTTTATCCATTCTGACACCTTATGTCTTTTGATTGGAGTGTTTAGTCCATTTACATTCAGAGTAATTATTATTTTTAAAGATCTATTTTTTTTTATTTTGGGGGGCGGGCAGGGGCAGAAAGAGAGCAAGACAGAGTCTTAAGCAGACTCTGCCCTAAGCGTGGAGCTGATATGAGGCTCATTCATGACCTTGAGATCACTGCTTGAGCCAAAACCAAGAGTCAGATGCTTAACCAACTAACTACACAACCCAGGCACTCCTCAGAGTAATTATTGATAGGTATATATTTAGTGCCATTTTATTACTTGTTTTGTTGTTTCTGGAATTTTTCTCTGTTCCTTTCTAGTCTTTGTCACTTTTGGTCTTACTTTCCCACTCAAAGAGTTGCCTTTAATATTTCTTGCAGGGCTGGATTAGTGGTCATTACTCCTTTAGTTTTTGTTCGTCTGGGAAACTTTATCTCCATCTATTCAGAATAATAGCATTGCTGGTTAGAGTATTCTTGGCTGCAGGTTTTCCCCGATTGAGCACTTTGAATACATTATGCCACTCTCTTCTGGCTTGCCAAGTTTCTGTTCAGAAATCTCCAGGTAGCCTAATGATCTTTCCTTTTAAGTTAGGGACTTCTTTTGCCTTGATGCTTTTAAGATTTCTTTCTTTGTTGCTATATTTTGTAAATTAAGTGACAATATGCTTTGGTCTTTGCCTGCTTTTGTTGATTTTGTTGGGAGTTCTCTGTACAAGGATATGAATGCCTGTTTCTTTACCCAGACTAGGAAGGTTTTGAGCTAATACTTCTTGAAACAAATTTTCTGCCCCCTTTTCTGTTTCTTCTTCTGGGACTCCTATAATATGAACGTTATTATGTTGGATGGAGCTTCTGATTTTCCTAAGTCTTTTCTCATGTTCCATAATTATTCTTTCTCTCTTTAGTTCAGCTTCATTATTTTCCACTATTTTGTCTTGTAGATCACTAATTTGTTCCTTCTGTTTCTTCCAGCCTTCTGTTCATTGCATGAAGCCTCTTTCTTATCTCATTTACTGTATTTTTCATCTCTGGTTGATTCTTTTTTAACTCTTTTGTTACTGTGGTAAGGATCTCACTGATGCCTTCTATTCCTTTCTCAAGCCCAGAGTATCCTTATGATTATCGCTTCAAATTCTCCATCAGGCATGTTACTTATATCTCTTTTCCTAGCTGTGGCCTTATCTTGTTCTTTTATTTGGGATAAATTTCTCTGTCTTGGCATTTTGTCTAGTCTCTGCCTTCTCTGTGTTAGAAACTCCATTTATGTCTCCTGCACCTGAAAACTAATGGTCTTATGAAAAAGAGATCATGTGGTACCTAAGGTTTGATGCTTTAGGGAGTGTCTGCAGAATGTGTTGTGTGCAGTCTGCTATAGTATTTTGGCTAATATAGTTTTCAAGATATATCTTAGTCTTCCTTTTGATTTCTTTGACTCATTGATTGTTCCGGAGCTTGTTGTTTAATCTACATATATTTGTGAATTTCAACTTTCCTCCTGTTACTGATTTCTAGTTTCATACCGTTGTGATCAGAAAATATATTGGTATGATTTCAATCTTAAATTTGCTATGACTTGTTTTCTGGCCAGTCAAATCCTGGAAAATGTGGTATGTGCATTTGAGAAAAATTTGTATTCTATTTCTCTTGGTTTCAGTGTTCTATCAGTGACTGTTTTATTAGGTCTAAATCATAGTTCAAGTCCAATGTTTCTGTGTTGATTTTCCATATGGATGGTCTTTCCATTGCTGAAAGGTTACTGAAGTCTTTTTTATCATTGTATTGTCTGTTTTCCCCTTCAGGTCTATTAACATTTTCTTAGTATATTGAAATGTTTTGATGTTGGCTGCATATGTATTTATGATTGTTATATCCTCTTAATAAATTAATCACTTTATCATATCCAATGACTTTCTGTGTCTCTTTTTTTTTTTTTTTTTAAACCAATTTTGGCTAAATGCCTATTTTGTCTATATAGGTTTAGATACCCCTACTTTCTTTTGGTTTCCATTTGCATGGAAAATCTTATTCCATCTCTCTGCTTTGAACCTATGCATGTTGTTAAAACTAAAGTGAGGCTCTTATATACAGCATACAATGGGTTTTATGTTTTCATCCTTCCTGAAACTCTGTTTTTTTTTTTTTTTAAGTTTTTATTTATTTGGCAGAGAGAGAAAATACAACCTAGGGGAGTGGCAGGCAGAGGGAGAAGAAGGCTCAGCAGACTCCCTTCTAGGCAGGGAGGCTGATGAAGGACTTGATCCCAGGAACCTGGGATCATGACCTGAGCCCAGGGCAGATGATCAACCAACTGAGCCATCCAGGTGTCCCTATGTGCTTTTTAATTAGTGAATTTAATCTCTTTGGTTAGAATAATTATTAATTTGTAAGGAAAAGCTAATGTCATGTTATTAATTGCTTTCTAGCTGTTTTGTAGTTCTATTGTTTCTTTTTTTCTTTATTTCTTACCTTTGTGAATTGGTGATTTTCCAATTGGTAATTCTGATAACCCTTTCTTTTCCTTTTGTACATCTACTCTACAATTTTTCTTAGTGATTACCTGAAGCTTTTGTAAAACATCTTATTAATAAAATAACCTATTTTCAGCTAAAATAATCTTTTCAATGCATACAAAAAGTTCACTCTTATTTTTCTTTTATATTTTTGATGTCACAACTAATCTCTTTTAGTTTTGTATATTTTTAAACAAATTATGCTAGCTATAGTTATATTTAATACTCTTTTCCTTTAATCTTTATACTATATTTAAGCATTAAGTTTACACTATAGTTAAGTGGTTAATACCCTATTACAGAATCAGAGTTCTCTAAATCTGACTGTATATTTACCTTTACTAGTGTGTTGTATTTTTTCATTTTACTAAGTAATATCTTTTCATTTTAGCTCAAAGATCTCCTTCAGCATTTCTGGCAAGGCAGGTCTAGTGGTGATTAATTCCCTCAGTTTGTGTTTGCTTGAAAGTCTTTATTTTTCCTTCATATATGAAGGATCACTCTGCCAGATACATCCTTTCTTTGCAATTTTTTTCTTTCAACATTTTGATTATATCATTTCACTCTCTCCTGGCCTATGAAGTTTCTGCTGAGAAATCTTCTCTTAGACTAATAAAGCTCCAACTGTAAATTACAATCTTGCATTCTCATTCTGCTTTTAGGGTTCTCTCTTTGTCTGTCAGTTTTGAAGTTTCATTTATATATCTTGGAGAATATTGTTTTGCATTGAAAGGAAGGTGTGACCTATTACCTTCTTGAATATGAGTATCTAAACCCACCTCACTTCCCTCTTCCGCCCCAGTTGGAGACGTTCTCAGCTATTATTTCTTTAAAGAGGATTTCACCACTTTCTCCCTCCCTTCTCCTTCAGGAACACCCAACTATTCTAATGTTTGAATGTTTGATGATGTTCAATAGATCATGTAGGGTTTCTTTAATCTTTTTCATTCATTTTCTTTGTCCTCCTCTTGTTTATTTCTAAGTCCTAAACTCTAGCTCACTCATTTTATCTTCCATTTGTTCTCCTATGGTGTAGGTGATCATTATTTCTACATATCTAGAATGTAGATATGTAGATATGTAGACTTTCTACATTTAGAATTTCTGTTTGGTTCTTTCTTTCTTCTTTTTTTTAAAGACTTTATTTATTTATTTGACAGACAAATCACAAGTAGGCAGGGAGGCAGGCACAGAGAGAGAGGGGGAAGCAGACTCTCTGCTGAGCAGGGACCCTGAGATCACTTCGTGAGCTGAAGGCAGAGGCTTAACACACTGAGCCACCCAGGCACCCCTGTTTGGTTCTCTCTTATTTTTTCTTTCTTTTTCTTTTTTTAAAATTAATTTTCTCATTTTGATCATGTATGGTTTTCCTTTTTATTATTTTATTTTTTATTTATTTTTTATTTTATTTTTTTATAAACATATATTTTTATCCCCAGGGGTACAGATCTGTGAATCGCCAGGTTTACACACTTCACAGCACTCACCATAGCACATACCCTCCCCAATGTCCATAACCCCACCACCCTTC